>NC_133325.1:353141848-353455848 GCF_042186555.1 Aquarana catesbeiana | reverse complement strand
GCCTATTTTGACATGTGTGGTGAGCAGGCGGCCCTGGTGGTCAGTTTTTGTCGACAGGATTGAGCAGGGGAGATTTTTGTGGATGAGTAGGAGGACACCAGCTTTGCGTCCTGCTGCCTCAGATCCTAGAACAGTGCCAACCCAGAGCTTCTGCATACGGTGGAAGTCTGAGGCTAGCAGGTGTGATTCCTGGAGTAGGGCTATATCTGTTTTGAGCCGTTTAAGATGCCTGAGAATTTTCATTCTTTTTTGAGGGGATCTGAGACCCTTTACGTTCCAGGAAATTATTTTCATGTTAGGGGGGGGTTGTGAGGGGTATGAGCAGATGTTGTCAATTTACCAATTTGTGTATGATGGGTTAAGACACCAGCTATAGAAGGATTCGTGCTATTTACATAATGGTCAAGAGTCACATTGGATGTATGTGGAAGATGGTTTGGGCCCCTTGGAAGGGGGTAGAAGGAGGGGGGAGGTAAACCATGGAGGGGAAGTAACATTGGGAGTGACATAACCATTAAGCCTAAGCACTTCGCTTTTTTCCGCATGGGTTCACTGTGTAGGTCAGCTCCCATAACAGGACAGTTACGGAGTGTGGCCCGAAAAGCCCGTGGAAGGGTGACAGAAGTCTGTGCATGCACTTGAGGATAGAAAGTAGAACTTTGGGGGGGGGGGGGGGAAGTTGCATGTTGCCGTACACAGTGGAGCCAGGAGGACATAGCCGTGTAAAAAAAAAAAAAAAAAAAAAAACTGTTTTCAAAAAACAAATATTATTCTGGAAAGGAGAAAAGAACAATATAACAATGCCTCTTAAAACTGAGAGCCAATCATAACAATATAGCTTTATACATTACGTGATACCGTGGAAGGAGGGTAAGAAAAATAGACCTGAGTGGGGGCAAGTTGTGGAATTGCCCGTAAGTTGGGAAGTCCGCGGTTGCGGATGCGAGTTACAGTTCAGCGAGGAGTGAAGCGATGCTGTTCCGGCAATGAGGGTCTGAAGCGTTTGGGGGAGTCTTTGCGTGGGCTCCGTTGGTCCAGGGAGCGGTTGAGTGGGGTGCCCTTGGAGGGGGTGTGTTGTTGGTTGTTGGAGAGTAACGATCGCACGTAGGCTTCCGCTTCTGGTGGATCCTGAAAGGATAACTGGTCACCGTTGGGGGATTTGAGGCGTAGGGTGGCTGGAAATGCTAGAGTAAATTTGATTTGTTGCTTGAAGCGTTTCTTGGAGACCTCGATGGAGTAATCGGCAAAGATCAGGACTCTCACACCATCAATTTGGAGTGTGCGGGTTTGTCTAAATTTTTGGAGAATGAGGGCTTTGTCTGCGTAGTTTAGATATTTGGCAATGATGGGGCGAGGGCTCTTGCGCTCTTCATTATATGGTCCCATTCTATGGGCGCGTTCCACCGCGTAGGGGCCTGTTAAGCCTAGAGCTTCAGGGATGCGATGGGAGCAGAAGTCTGATAGAGCCGATGATTGTAGCGATTCGGGTAACCCCACGAATCGCAGGTTGCTCCTTCTGGACCTATTCTCCAAATCGTCGAGTTTTTGTATTATGTATTGGTTTGTCTTGTCCTGCGCCCGTTCCGTAGCTTGGGCTTGGTACATCTCTTCTTCCATACTGGAAAGGCGGTGTTCCAGATCATGTAGCCTGGTGTTATGCTCTCCTAGCTGGGCTTTAATTTGTTTCATCCCTGCATTTACAGCTCTCTCCACAGATGTTGCAATCATGGGGGACAGGAGGGCTGCAACTGCTTGTGCAATGCGCCCTGTGTTATGGTCCCCTGTATGCTGTGGAGTGGAGGCCGACGTTTGAAAGGCCTGGGAGAGAGGGGCTAGAGGAGAGGCGTCTTGGGGTTTTGGCTGAGCTTGGGGAGCTTGTGGAGATGCGAGAGGGGCTGCGCTGCCACTTACTTCCATATCTGTTGGGTGCGCGACTGATTGCTGGTCCGTGTAGGCCGAAGCCGGGGCCTCGATTTGCGGCTGTGGCGGCGGCGCCGTTTGGGCCGTATTGGATCGGGGGCCGCGGACTTCCACGAACCGGTCCATGTGTTGGGTACAGGTGCCTGAGGTGGCCGAGGGTTGATTCGGGCTTCAGGGCCGGTTTTATAGGCAGGTTTTTTGTCCTGGTTGCGGGAGCTGTGAGGAGAGACAGCTACTCCATGCGGCGCCGGAACCGGAAGTTAAAGTCTCTTATTATTGCATGTAGTGTGGCGAAGAATTTTTTAGGTAATCTAATGGGCAGTGTGTGGAACAAATATAGTGCCCTGGGTAAAACCATCATTTTTATTGCCGCTGCTCTCCCAAACCAAGACAGCGGTTTAAGATTCCATTGTCTAAGATCTTGTTGCAAGCTGTGTATGAATGGGAGAAAGTTTTGTGCGTAAATGTTGTTTAAGTCAGGAGTAAGCCAGATCCCCAGGTATTTAAGTTTGGATTCCACCCATTTGAAGGGGCAATTTAATTTAGTGTCTAGAAGCTGTTTCGGGTTTAGAGAAATATAGAGTGCTTCCGATTTTTCACAGTTAATTTTAAAACTGAAGATGTATCCAAATAGATGCAATTCTTTTACAAGATTGGGAATCGACGTGTGTGGTTGTGTGACCACAAACAACAAGTCGTTGGCATAGGCCGCTATTTTATGACATGTCTGACCCAGGAGTAGTCCTTTTATAGATGTGTTCCCGTTTATTGTGCGTATACAGGGTTCCAACGTTAAAATAAATAGGATTGGAGACAAGGGGCAACCCTGTCTCGTACCATTGTGGATTTGTACTGGGTCTGAAAGGCACCCATTAATTTTTAGGCTAGCCGTCGGATTCTGATATAGCGTCGAGATCCATGTCAGCATATTGGTCCGTAGACCAACATGCCTGCATACTTCCAACATATAATCCCACGCCACCCTATCGAAGGCCTTCTCCGGATCCGTGGATAGGAGTAGGCCTCCGGTCGAGTTCCCCCTAAGGGAGTGAATGAGATTTAGTGCTGTAATCACGTTATCCCGTGCCTCCCTTCCCGGTATGAACCCTACTTGATCAGGGCCAATAACATCAGACAAAAATCTACTGATTCTTGTTGCGATAATTTTGGACAAGAGTTTCATATCCAAGTTAAGTAAGGATATTGGCCTATAGCTTGAGCAAAGGTTGGGGTCCCTGCCGGGTTTAGGAATTACCGTTATATGCGCCATGTTAAAAGAGTGCGGGAGATTTTGAGGGGTCGTGAGAGAGTTTAAGGCCTGTAGTAAGGGTTTTGCTAAAAGGTGTGCAAATGTCTTATAGTATATGGCTGTATGGCCATCTGGGCCTGGGCTTTTCCCTGTTTTTAAGGACTTGATCGCTTGTACGAGTTCCATAAGCTCTATTGGTCTATCAATTTCCTGTGCATCCTCCTCCGTGATGCTAGGTAATCCACTTTGTGTTAGATATTGTGTTATAATCTGTTTTCTCGAACCCTTCGTCGCCTCAGGCTTATGTGGGGTAGGGAGATTGTACAATTTTGTGTAAAACCCATGGAACTCGGCTGCGATTTGTTCTGTGGCATGTGTCAATTTGTCTTCTCGGTTTTTAATACTCGTGATTGTATTTGTTAGGCGTATATCTCTCAGGGCCCTGGCCAAGAATTTGCCACTTTTGTTCCCGTGTTCATAGAAAAAATCCTTGCGAAAAAATAGTATTCGTTTTGCTTGTAGGTTTAATTTTTCCTGTAATGTTTTACGCGCAAGTAAAAGCTCTTCAGCTGTGTTCACCGCCGATGATCTTTTATGTTGTGTTTCTAGTGCCTGCACTTTATCTATGGTGGCTTTTAGATCTTTCTCTGAGTTCTTCTTTTTTAGGGAAGCTAGGCTAATAAGTTTGCCTCTTAGTACACATTTATGGGCCTCCCAGATCATAATAGGTGGTACATCCTCTGTTGAGTTTTCTCTAAAATATGTTTTTATGGCCTCCGTCACAGGTTCTAGGGTCACAGGATCTGTCAACAAAGTCGAATTTAGTCTCCAGCAACCCTGCCTTTTAGGTGTATTTTGTAGTTGAAGCGTTGGGGAGGTCGGGGCATGGTCAGATATTGTCCTTGTTCCTATGTGTGCTTCTGTCAAAATGTTCAGGTCTCTTTGTGTTATGAACACAAAGTCTATGCGAGAGTATTTGTTGTGTACCGTGGAAAAGTACGTAAAATCTCTCCCTTGTGGATGAGCTATTCTCCATGTGTCTTTAAGAGTTAATTTATTAAGTAATACTCTAATCTTCTTAAGTACTCTGTACATTATAGAAGATTTACCGTTTGATGTATCCTGGAGGGGGTCCAATGGAATATTGAATTCCCCTCCAAGGATTATACACCCAGAGGCAAATTCTGTGAGCACATCAATCAATCGTTGGCAGAAGGTCACATGTGCTGTATTTGGAAAATACACATTTGCAAGTGTAACTGGACGTTTCCCAATTGTCCCCTTGAGAAGAAGAAACCGGCCTCCCGGGTCCGCTAATTGTTGGGTGAGCTCAAAACCTGAGTCTTTCCCAATCAGGATTGAAACGCCTTTTGTTTTGGATTCTGTGTTGGCGGCATGATATGCCTTAATGAAGTATTTGTCAGTTAATTTAGGGATAGAGTTAGCTTTGAAATGGGTTTCCTGAAAGAACACAAAGGCCGGCTTCCTCCTCCCAAGATGGCGCAACAATTGTGTGCGCTTTTGGGGTATATTCAGTCCTCTGACATTATGTGATATCACTGTTGGGCTTTTGCCCAATGAAGAGTATACCATGATAACTGAGGCCGGCTTACCCAACACCGTAGTGTATGACACAAAAATAGAGAGAAATGTAGGGTCAGAAAAATAGGAAAAGAGGGAGATATAAGGGAAATTATAGTAAAAAAAAGGTATGATCCCACTCCAGACACCAAGAGAGTGGGATCCTTCTGTGTGGTAAACAACCTTTAAGTGTAAGCCCCTAGAGGAATTTATATAATTTGGGGCCTTGAACGGGCACACCAATGAGTCCCCCACCGGGGTGGGGTGTCACCAATGCGCTCGCTGTTCAGCACCCACTGTGGGGGAGGTGGAGGGTGCGACCAGAGCTATGGCCACAATCACTTCTCAGTAGAACTTAACACTCTATAGAGATGTATCACTCCTCCCACCCTCGAACTCCTATAATTTTGCAAAAAATTAAACAATAACATTTATAAACGGCAACCGACATTTCTGTAAAGATTAAACCACTTGCAGAGCAACAGTAAGATCAATTAGGTTAGACACAAGCGGGTGCACTTGTTTTCTGATGTCCTGCATATTATGAGGTATCTCCTATGTTGCAGGCGACTCTGCAGGCCTATTTGCCTATGACTGAGCAATGGGTATAGAGACCCCGGTGGGTGTGTGGATGTCAACTAACAAGGATCAATCACAGTTTATTTGCCAGTGTTAGTTTACCTCTGGTCTGTAGCAGTCTGTAATGGCAGTTCTTACCCAGCTCAGCTTGTGTATGTACGTACAGTCCACTCCTTCGTCCACCTGCAGGGCCGCTTGTGTCTGCATGAACTACCTCTGCAGGAGGGCTCTGCAGGGAAAGCGCAGAAAATAAAAAACAAAGAAAAAAAAACTTTTTGTAAAATAAGAACAACTTCAGAACTGTATTCCAACTGCTCGGTATCCCAAATGGGCAAACAGATTTGTGTTCCTACACCTTCTAGTAGGCCCCAGCATGGGACAGACTCACGTGGTCTCCTCTTCATTCTGGGTCAGAGTCAGAAAGTAAAGCTCTTGAGACGTTAGGTCGTTTCTTACTGGAGCTAGGACCGGGTGCATTTTGTTTCTGATATTTCCCTTTCTTGTAAGGTGGTTTCGTAGGGGTCGCATGAGATGATGTCTGCGCTTCCATTATCGCTGGTGGGACTCGACATTGAAAATTTTTTTGCCTTCATCATGGGCACTTATATAGGGTTACGGTGGGAAGGTGCCCCGACACCCAAAGAGTAATTTTTCTGCACCTGTTTGACAGGTGCATATCATTGCAATTTTTTACAGCAAGGCAAATTCTTGCTTTCATCAAGAGTACCTCTGTAGGGTTATGGTGGGAAGGCACCACCGACACCCAAAGACCAATTTTTCTGCACCTGTTTGACAGGTGCATATCATTGCAATTTTTTACAGCAAGGCAAATTCTTGCTTTCATCAAGATTATCTCTATAGGGTTACGGTGGGAAGGCGCCACTGACACCCAAAGATCAATTTTAACGCCCCCGTTACTTCTATCCAAAGTCAAAGTGACACCAGAATGTATCCGAAAAATTTCTAATCTTGTTCCCAGTGCACTACATTGTGGCCTCATCATACACACTGGCTCCCCAGCTGTTGCTGAGCAAAATAAAGGCAGCTTGCAGGAAAAATGTTATTTTTTTGGCTTTATAAATTCAATTATTGCTGCAGCAGATTCTAGACATGGTACAGATCTGCCACTTTACAGTTAGACTAAGGGAACTGGCACTATATTGGAAGGAATTTTTCATTTTTAGGCTTTAAAAATCACTGCTCATTTAAAAATGAAATTTTTCACAAACTTTTTTTTTTATTGATCCATGTCCCCCAGTGCAGGACCTGGATCCCTATAACCATTGTATGCCTAATTACTTGCATTTAAGCCTTCAAAATGGGCACTATTGATATTTGATGTTCGGATCCCATTGACTTTAATGGGGTTTGGTGTTCGGGTCGGAACGTTCACGGTGTTCAGAAGTTCTGGTCCGAACCGAACAGGGGTCTGTTCGGCCCATCCCTATTGATGGATGTGTAGTACACGTGTGTGTGTTTAAAAATTCTCATGCCTGTTTTTGGACTTTGTGTGGATGGTCCATGCAAAGATTTCGAGCTGTTCTCGTGTCTTTCCCATTTTATTTTTTTCTATTGCTAAGAGTGAAGGTAGCATTCCATCTGGTCGTTTAGTTTTTTTCATTTTTGTTTTGGGAACTATGAAATATCTCCCCCGTATTTGTATCTAAATGTTTGTCTCATGTTTTAGTCTTCTCATTGTGTTTGTATGTGGTAACAAGAATATGTTTGAACCTATCGTGACAGCCCTCTTACGTATCGCGGGTGTTGTATTTTAGTAAGAACGTGAAAGTAAGGATTACAGAGGGTTTAGTGATTATCGGTTTTGAGGAATGTCAGTGACAATTTACCAATGTACACAAATGTATTGTTTATCATTCTTTGCAGGTTAAATATGAAGGATAGAGTAATAACGTTTGTTTATAAGTATCTTTTCAGGTCCATTGAGTTTCTGAATGTACATAGAAAGCAGGTGTATAAGAAGATAAAAGTATCATAGGCTATTTCACGGTTTCAATGTTTTTTTCTGCACCATTCTAAACCCTGCGTGTCTTCCTCCAGTTTGTAATGAGGAGGAACAGGGGGGATGATAATGGTGAGAATCACAATTTTCAAACCAATAATACTAACCACTAACCATTCTAGCCAAGTTTGTGACCTAGTAGGAACGACAGGTTCCACGACTTTTTTCCTTTGATGGAATTTGAATCAGCAGTCTGGTGAAGGACGCTCCCATAAGAACCTTTTTTTCAATGGTTTCAGGTATTACACCCCAGATGGTAAGATGCAGTGACCACAGTCATTAACTTCCCAAGTGTCTGGGTTATTGCCATATGACATTTGTTTGGAGGTCGACCAAAACCAGAGTTGTACTTTCCTCAGCAGCTGTCAACATTCTCAGCTGATGGGGTAGGTGCAGTCACTGTAACATGAACTTCAAAAGGTCCACCACAGGGTTTCTGAGTCCCTCCTGGACCCTGACACAATAACCAGTTTACATTCTTTCTAACCAGGTGACTGGGTCGTTGTAAAGAAGCCAGCCACTGCAAGAATCTGCTCAACCACATCAAAGGATGAGGAGTATCTTTGTTTATTTATATTTTTAAAGTGTATTCCAACTAGCTAAGAAAGCGAACAGGACACATGGTTGGGTCTACTCTGAATCTCCACCGATCATTGGTAGCAGTGGGAATGCCACATTTTTTGCACACGACCGTTTGCACATGTCTCTACTGCATTTCTATTTGAATATATACATGTGTGTTATTGGTTCTTTTGAATGAATACACGTGTCTGATTGGCTGATTCTGAAGCCACCACGCTCTTTTGTTATCCATGTGTTTAGAATAAATAAAGGCAGCCTGGCCATTTCTCTTCAGGATTATACTGAGCTCGAGGTGATACCAGCATCTGTTTGTGTTACTTGGAGAGATAAATGAACGCGCTTTCCCTGCATTATATAAGAGGGCTGTGTTTGTGCTTTTAAGTGCAAAGAAATTATATGCTTATAGGGAGAAGCTAAGAATTTCCCTGACACTATATTCAGCCAATTGTATCCCCCTGTTCAAGGACATCAAGGCCATGCTGTCTCAATGGAATCCCCTCACAATATCCTGGATAGGTAGGATTAATGTGTTGAAAATGTCAGTTATGCCAAAACTACTGTATTTTTTTTTAAACCCTGCCTAGCCCTATTCCTATGGCCCTAATAAATTTGATTAAACAATGGTTTCTTAACTTTATTTGGAAGGACGGGGCACATAGAGTGGCAAGCTCGTGATATTTTCCCCCAGAAGCCATGGAGGACTAGGAGCCCCGGACATTTACAAATATTACCTGGCCTCCCACCTTCGTGCAGTGGTGGCCTTGTCCAGTTTAAGGCCGCCGAATAGGTGGACAGAGATAGAGATGAGTTCTCTGTTTCTGGCTCATCCCTGCTCTCTTGTATGGTTGCCTGCATTATTTTCAGATACCTCCATAGCCCCTGTTTGGGCCCTATGTTGTTTTCACTGAGGATATGGCGCTCATGTCATGCCAAATTCTCCCTCTCATCCCCGTGCCCCCCTCTCTCTAATGTAATCCTTAATCCCTTAATTTCTGACAGCCTATCCCACCCCCGAATGTTCCCTTGGGCACAGGCCGGTCTGTTCCAACTTCGCCACTTTGTACACCCGGTCTCATGTAAATTTTGCCTTTTTGCAGACTTCCAATCTAAATATCAGATCCTGAAACATATGTCATATTCATATCTCCAAATAACCCACTACTTCTCAACTTGACTCTCTCCCCATCCCTTAACCTTTCCAAACCAACAACTTTTGAACTCATCTGTTCCCAGGCCCCCCACCAAACGTGACTAATATCTGCTTTATACCAATTGCTTCAGGAGACCCTTCCACTCCCTGTAGACTCCCACTCCTACATGCGCAAATTGACTCAAATTATACAACAACCAATCTCCCTCCAACAGTGGGCCAGAATATGGACCTCAACTTCCAAAATATCCAGATGTGTGGCGTATCTGTGGCATGTGTGGCGCATCTAGCAGTATGAATTTATTTGTTCCTTTCTGGTCCATGGTGATGTCTCTGCTCCAGCAAATTTTTGAATCCCCCATTTCTCTGGATCTGTTACATCTCCTCCTGGGCCTCCCATTTCCAGGTCTGGGAAAGACCTTGAATAGATTGGCTTCCTATATTCTACTAGCTGCAAAGAGTAATTCTACTGTGTTGGATATCTCCCCCCCCCCCAAACCATGCTCAGTTTCTACAAGCAATTACTGACATACGTAGAATGGAGTATATGACAGCTATGGTAGAGGATGCTGTTGACAGGTTTGACAAGATCTGGGATGTGTGGGATCATTCCGAGTATGGTTCTCCTCCCTGAATCCCTTCAGTACCCCGCATACAGTTCCATTTCACCCTGTCATCACCCTTTTCAGTAGTTTTGCCTGTATTATGATCAACATATTTTTCTTTTTTCCTGTTTATTTCTTTGTCATTTCTTTTTATGTTTGTAAAGGAGGGGGCAGTTTACGACTTTGAGTGAGGCACAAAGAGGAACTGGATGTAGAAATTATCATTTATTGATCAACCAAGAACATGACATCATATAGCCAAAAAATAATGTTACAATCAGGTAATGTTTACAAAACACAAAAGCATAAAATCATAAAACAAAAATGGTAGACAAATATCAGTTTGAAGTGCTCAGTTTGAAGCTGTAGAGCTTGGTGTAAGTGGAGCTGGATTAAGTGGGAGTTAAAAACAAGTGTTAGAGTATACAAGTCTTGCTGTCTGTTGGTGTGTGTTTGCTGTCTGTTGGTGTTTGCTGGGTTGCATTTTGGGGACTTTTCCTTTTAGTTTTTAATTTGCCTTTTGCTGTCACTTTTTAAATAGCTTTTTTTTTTTTCTTGTTTCATCAGTCTATCAATTAAGGGGTGTGGTTAATTGCTCACAGGTGCCTATTTAACTTGTTGTAGGACTCAGTCTGAGCGTGCTCAGTTTGAAGTTGTGGAGCTTGGTGTAAGTGGAGCTGGATTAAGTGGGAGTTAAAAACAAGTGTTAGAGTATACAAGTCTTGTTGTCTGTTGGTGTGTGTTTGCTGTCTGTTGGTGTTTGCTGGGTTGCATTTTGGGGACTTTTCCTTTTAGTTTTTAATTTGCCTTTTGCTGTCACTTTTTAAATAGCTTTTTTTTTTTTTTTTTCTTGTTTCATCAGTCTATCAATTAAGGGGTGTGGTTAATTGCTCACAGGTGCCTATTTAACTTGTTGTAGGACTCAGTCTGAGCGTGCTCAGTTTGAAGCTGTGGAGCTTGGTGTAAGTGGAGCTGGATTAAGTGGGAGTTAAAAACAAGTGTTAGAGTATACAAGTCTTGCTGTCTGTTGGTGTGTGTTTGCTGTCTGTTGGTGTTTGCTGGGTTGCATTTTGGGGACTTTTCCTTTTAGTTTTTAATTTGCCTTTTGCTGTCACTTTTTAAATAGCTTTTTTTTTTTTTTTTTCTTGTTTCATCAGTCTATCAATTAAGGGGTGTGGTTAATTGCTCACAGGTGCCTATTTAACTTGTTGTAGGACTCAGTCTGAGCGTGCTCAGTTTGAAGCTGTGGAGCTTGGTGTAAGTGGAGCTGGATTAAGTGGGAGTTAAAAACAAGTGTTAGAGTATACAAGTCTTGCTGTCTGTTGGTGTGTGTTTGCTGTCTGTTGGTGTTTGCTGGGTTGCATTTTGGGGACTTTTCCTTTTAGTTTTTAATTTGCCTTTTGCTGTCACTTTTTAAATAGCTTTTTTTTTTTTTCTTGTTTCATCAGTCTATCAATTAAGGGGTGTGGTTAATTGCTCACAGGTGCCTATTTAACTTGTTGTAGGACTCAGTCTGAGCATGCTCAGTTTGAAGCTGTGGAGCTGGATTAAGTGGGAGTTAAAAACAAGTGTTAGAGTATACAAGTCTTGCTGTCTGTTGGTGTGTGTTTGCTGTCTGTTGGTGTTTGCTGGGTTGCATTTTGGGGACTTTTCCTTTTAGTTTTTAATTTGCCTTTTGCTGTCACTTTTTAAATAGCTTTTTTTTTTTTTTTTCTTGTTTCATCAGTCTATCAATTAAGGGGTGTGGTTAATTGCTCACAGGTGCCTATTTAACTTGTTGTAGGACTCAGTCTGAGCGTGCTCAGTTTGAAGCTGTGGAGCTTGGTGTAAGTGGAGCTGGATTAAGTGGGAGTTAAAAACAAGAGTTTAAAACAGGAGGTTATAACAGGGGTCATAGTACCTGTGTAGTGTGAGTATCTGAGTGTTGTCTGAGTAGTGTGTGTGGATCGTTAGTACTTGTGTATTGTGTACCTGTGTATTGTCTTGTCGTGTACTTGTGTATTGTCTTGAGTATTAGTGCCAGGAAGCTAGTTGTTAGGTAATTTGGACAGGGTAAAATCCCCAAATCCTCACTAAATTTAATAGGTACGATGCCCGGCGGGTGTGGAGAGGCGACTCTCTGTACATCTTGCCGCATGTATGCGTTCCTTGATCATCCGATCGAGGGCGAATACTGCTGTGCAAAATGTAAGCACATTGTTTCCCTGGAAGCCCAGGTTCTGAATCTGGGGAAGCAACTGTCAGCACTGAGAAGTCCCTCCATACTAAAGGTGAGCCAGGAACGTACACGGCAGGTGCCGGCAGGGGCCAGCACAGAGGCGGGTGGAGACAAAGAGGTGCAGGCACTAGCAAAGAGTAGATGGGTGACAGTCAGGAGGGGTAGAGGGGGAAGTGCCAGGGAGGCCGATCCAGGACTGGAGCATCCCAATAAGTACGCTCCATTGAGTGACATTGGTGTAACCAGTCAGGGACCAGCACTGCTGGAGATGAGGGACTCTCCTAGCTGCCAGGGGAAGAACTCCTCCAGTGAGAGTGGGGGGGGCAGCAAAGGGAAAGGAAAGACAGATTCTGGTGGTAGGGGACTCAATTCTTAGAAGGACAGAGAGGCCAATATGTAACCAAGACCTGAAGCGCCGAACAGTATGTTGTCTACCGGGCGCTCGGGTTCAGCACATCACGGATCTTGTGGACAGATTACTGGGAGGGGCTGGGGAAGACCCGGCTGTCATGGTGCACGTTGGCACCAATGACAAAGTCAGAGGCAGATGGAGTGTCCTAAAGAACGATTTTAGGGACTTAGGAGCTAAATTGAGGAAAAGGACCTCCAAGGTAGTGTTCTCAGGAATACTACCGGTACATCGAGCCACACCAGAGAGGCAGAGGGAGATTAGGGAAGTAAACAAGTGGCTGAAGAGCTGGTGTAGTAAGGAGGGGTTTGGGTTCCTGGAGGACTGGGCCGACTTCTCAGTCGGTAACCGGTACTATAGAAGGGACGGACTGCACCTAAATGAGGAGGGTGCAGATCTGCTGGGAATGAAGATGGCCAAAAAGTTAGAGGGGTTTTTAAACTAGGCGATGGGGGGAGGGTCCAGAGACAGTGATAGCCAGTGCGGAAGATATTCCAGAGGGTAGTATTGGGGGCATTAGTGGTAGGTTAACCAAAGCACAAAAACACAAGGTGAGTATAGTAGCAAGTCCAAGTTGCAATCTTGAAACACCCAATACGAGGACAATATGCGACCGGTCTAAACTATGTGGCATGTTCACCAATGCCAGGAGCCTGGCGGACAAGATGGGTGAACTAGAGATACTGTTGTACAAGGAGGATTTGGATTTTGTGGGAATTTCAGAGACCTGGTTCAACAGCTCTCATGATTGGCTGGCAAACATTCAAGGGTATACCCTATACCGCAAGGATAGAGAGGGTAAAAAAGGGGGAGGGGTATGCCTATATATCAAGAATAATGTACAAGTGAATGTGAGAGATGACATCACTGAGGGGGCTAGGGAGGAGGTGGAATCTTTATGGGTAGAGCTCCAAAGGGATGAAGCTAAGGGGAAAATAATACTGGGAGTATGCTATAGGCCCCCTAACCTGAGGGAGGAAGTGGAGACGGATCTCCTATCACAAATTGGATTAGCAGCAAGGATGGGAAGTGTTATCATAATGGGGGATTTTAATTATCCAGACATAGACTGGGCGGAGGGAACCGCGCATTCATTTAAGGCTCGCCAGTTCCTTAGTGTCTTGCAGGACAATTTTATGGGTCAGATGGTAGACGCACCAACTAGAAATAAAACATTACTAGATCTACTGATTACCAACAATACAGACCTGATAACAGATGTGGAAATACGGGGCAATTTAGGTAACAGCGATCACAGGTCAATTAGTTTCAGTATAAATCACACAAATAGGAGACATGAAGGGAACACAAAGACACTGAATTTCAAAAGAGCCAACTTCCCTAAACTACAAACCTTGCTAAAAGGCATAAATTGGGATAAAATATTAGGAACAAAGAATACGGAGGAGAGATGGGTTTGCTTTAAGAGCATATTAAATAAGGGCATTAGCCAATGTATTCCATTGGGTAATAAATTTAAAAGAGCGAACAAACATCCTGGATGGCTTAACTCCAATGTAAAAATGCATATAAAAGCAAAGGAGAAGGCCTTCAAAAAATACAAGGTTGAGGGATCATCCACAGCATTCAGAATTTATAAAGAATGCAATAAGAAATGTAAGGGTGCAATTAGGATGGCTAAGATAGAACATGAAAGACACATAGCGGAGGAGAGCAAAAAAAATCCCAAGAAATTCTTTAAGTATGTAAACAGTAAAAAAGGGAGGACAGACCATATTGGCCCCATAAAGAATGAGGAAGGACATCTGGTTACAAAGGATGGGGAGATAGCGAAGGTATTGAATTTATTCTTCTCCTCAGTCTTCACGAGTGAATCGGGGGGCTTCAGTAATGAAGAAAAATGTCAAATTAACTGCGCAACAAAAAATAAAAATAAATTGTGAACCATCTATGCAGCAGAGTCCTATGTATGACACAAACACACAGAAAACGAATGGGAAAAAAAGTTGACTCGCGCTGAAACAAAAAAAAAAAGGCTAACGTGTATAAAGCTGAAAAATCCTAGCCTGTTTATGATATCTTAGACATTGAAGAAATGTAACAAAAGTATATATCAAGTTGGGAGATGAATACCACTTCCCCTTAACAGGTATGTGTAACCAATAGCGACTCAAATTGGTACCTAAACCAAAACAAACCACTTAAATTGGCAAAGTGAATAAACTGCTTGAAAAAGAAAATAGTGTAAAAAAGAAAGTCCATGTATAAAAAACACCATAACATGCTGTGATGAAAACAAAAGGTGTCCAATTGTATACAGTCCCAAATGTGTGGGTCCACCACCATGAATGAAGTGCCTGGCCGCTTACCGGAACCCCATGACCCCCCGTTACAGAGGGTCTAAATTGGCATTGAAGTCCTGCTGCATCCGACAGCCTTGGGACCGGAAAGGAGACTGGATTGGAATCTCTGGAGTTTGTAATGCTGTAAAGGTTGGGTACAGGTGGATCTCCAGGGAAAAAAAGGCAAACCTCAGCCCTCAATGGAATACCTGGCTCTCATTGTAATGCTGCTGCAGCTCTTCCCATTCTCGCAAACAATCGCGGAGACCTGAGGACGTCAGTAACGAAAACTGCAGTGTTTATCCTCATGACACAACACAGGAAGCACCTCCATGGTTAACAGAGGACAGAATTAAAATTGGACTTGAGAAACTTAACATTAATAAATCACCGGGACCAGATGGCTTGCATCCGAGGGTACTTAGGAAACTCAGTCAAGTGATTGCCAGACCGTTGTTCCTAATTTTTACAGATAATCTACTGACTGGAATGGTACCAGCTGATTGGAGAAAAGCCTGGGAATTACAGACCAGTTAGCCTAACATCAATAGTATGTAAACTCTTGGAGGGGATGATAAGGGACTATATACAAGATTTTAGTAATAAGATCGGTATCATTAGCAGTAATCAGCATGTATTCACGAAGAATCGTTCTTGCCAAACCAATCTATTAACCTTCTATGAGGAGGTGAGTTGCCATCTAGATAAAGGAAGTCCCGTAGACGTGGGGTATCTGGATTTTGCAAAAGCATTTGACACAAAGGTATTGAATTTATTCTTCTCCTCAGTCTTCACGAGTGAATCGGGGGGGGCTTCAGTAACCAAAACTGCAGTGTTTATCCTCATGACACAACACAGGAAGCACCTACATGGTTAACAGAGGACGGAATTAAAATTAGACTTGAGAAACTTAACATTAATAAATCACCGGGACCAGATGGCTTGCATCCGAGGGTACTTAGGGAACTCAGTCAGGTGATTGCCAGACCGTTGTTCCTAATTTTTACAGACAGTCTATTGACTGGAATGGTACCAGCTGATTGGAGAAAAGCCAATGTAGCACCGATATTTAAAAAGGGCCCAAAAAACATCCCTGGGAATTACAGACCAGTTAGCCTAACATCAATAGTATGTAAACTCTTGGAGGGGATGATAAGGGACTATATACAAGATTTTAGTAATAAGAATGATATCATTAGCAGTAATCAGCATGGATCCATGAAGAATCGTTCTTGCCAAACCAATCTATTAACCTTCTATGAAGAGGTGAGTTGCCATCTAGATAAAGGAAGGCCCGTAGACGTGGTGTATCTGGATTTTGCAAAAGCATTTGACACAGTTCCCCATAAACGTTTACTGTACAAAATAAGGTGCGTTGGCATGGACCATAGGGTGAGTACATGGATTGAAAACTGGCTACAAGGGCGTGTTCAGAGGGTGGTGATAAATGGGGAGTACTCAGAATGGTCAGGGGTGGGTAGTGGGGTTCCCCAGGGTTCTGTGCTGGGACCAATCCTATTTAATTTGTTCATAAACGACCTGGAGGATGGGATAAACAGTTCAATCTCTGTATTTGCAGACGATACTAAGCTAAGCAGGGCAATAACTTCTCCGCAGGATGTGGAAATCTTGCAAAAAGACCTGAACAAATTAATGGGGTGGGCGACTACATGGCAAATAAGGTATAATGTAGAAAAATGTAAAATAATGCATTTGGGTGGCAAAAATATGAATGCAATCTATACACTGGGGGGAGAACCTCTGGGGGAATCTAGGATGGAAAAGGACCTTGGGGTCCTAGTAGATGATAGGCTCAGCAATGGCATGCAATGCCAAGCTGCTGCTAATAAAGCAAACAGAATATTGGCATGCATTAAAAGGGGGATCAACTGCAGGGATAAAACGATAATTCTCCCGCTCTACAAGACTCTGGTCCGCCCGCACCTGGAGTATGCTGTCCAGTTCTGGGCACCAGTCCTCAGGAGGGACGTACTGGAAATGGAGCGAGTACAAAGAAGGGCAACAAAGCTAATAAAGGGTCTGGAGGATCTTAGTTATGAGGAAAGGTTGCGAGCACTGAACTTATTCTCTCTGGAGAAGAGACGCTTGAGAGGGGATATGATTTCAATTTACAAATACTGTACTGGTGACCCCACAATAGGGATAAAACTTTTTCGCAGAAGAGAGTTTAATAAGACTCGTGGCCACTCATTACAATTAGAAGAAAAGAGGTTTAACCTTAAACTACGTAGAGGGTTCTTTACTGTAAGAGCGGCAAGGATGTGGAATTCCCTTCCACAGGCGGTGGTCTCAGCGGGGAGCATTGATAGCTTCAAGAAACTATTAGATAATCACCTGAATGACCGCAATATACAGGGATATGTAATGTAATACTGACACATAATCACACACATAGGTTGGACTTGATGGACTTGTGTCTTTTTTCAACCTCACCTACTATATGTAACTATATATAAATATAGAATAACATTCCCGTTATTGCTCCATGTACAAATTCATATAAAACTTTAAAAGGACTGAATGTCCTCAAAGATAATGTCATTAGGATATGCATCTTTGTAAGCTCTATGCGTTTTGGAGAATAATACCACCTCGTCAGGAGCTGATGCATATAACAATTCTGTGAAAAGAGTATATAGCATTGAACATATATTAACCCCAATAGTAAAAGAAGATATATGGGAAAAGGGGCATGGACGGGAAACCATCAAGACTCTCTACTCACTTTGCAAACTCATCATGTAACTGGAGATTACCAAGAGGCCAGGGAACATCACAGATGCCTCCACCGGGAGCTGAGGTAGGAGGAACCCCCAAGGACTGAGCACGACCAAAAATCCCCACCAGGACAGGGAAATCCTCCGCTGCCGCAGCTGACGATATCGAAGGCAGACTCCAAACTGTCTATATAAGAGATGTAACTGATGTAGGTATATGGTTAAATACCCAACTATGTGTCAGTGACAAAATAATGGATAGCAGCAAATGGGAGCCAGTTGTTAAAAAGAGATATGTGTGGATGGATGTGCGCAAGGGATGGAACAATGTGGATGTGTTTGATTTCTCTGACTTTAATATGTATAACTTGTTTTATCTGTATTTCAATAAACTTTCAATAAAAATACAATAAAAAAAAAAGTGGTTACGCTTTAAAAAATTAAATATATTTTTTTGGGTTCTAAGTAGTTTTTTTAGCAAAATGTAGATTTTTACATACAGTATATCACAAAAGTGAGTACACTCCTCACATTTTTGTAAATATTTTATTACATCTTTTATGTGACAACACTGAAGTAATGACACTTTGCTACAATGTAATGTAGTGAGTGTACATGCTTGTATAACAGTGTAAATTTGCTGTTCCCTCAAAAAAACTAAACACACAGCCAATAATGTCTAAACCGCTGGCAACATAAGTGAGTACACCCCTAAGTGAAAATGTCCATATTGGGCCCAATTAGCCATTTTCCCTCCCCGGTGTCACGTAACTCGTTAGTGTTAGTGTCTCAGGTTTGAATGGGAAGCAAGTGTGTTAAATTTGGTGTTATTGCTCTCACTCTCTCATGCTGGTCACTGGAAACTCAACATGGCACCACATGACAAAGAACTCTCTGAGGATTTGAAAAAAAGAATTGTTGCTCTACATAAAGATAGCTTAGGCTATAAGAAGATTGCCAAGACCCTGAAACTGTGCTGCAACACGGTGCCCAAGACCATACAGTGGTTTAACAGGACAGGTTCCACTAAGAACAGGCCTCGCCATGGTCGACCAAAGAAGTTGAGTGCACGTGAGGTTGTCTTAGGGAAATAGACGTATGAGTGCTGCCAGCATTACTACAGAGGTTGAAGGGGTGGGAGGGTCAGCCTGTCAGTGCTCAGAACATACGCCACACACTGCATCAAATTGGTCTGCATGGCTGTCATCCCAGAAGGAAACCTCTTCTAAAGATGATGCACAAGAAAGCCCGGAAACAGTTTGCTGAAGACAAGCAGACTAAGGACATGGATTACTGGAACCATGATGCACCCTCATTCTCTTATGTGATCGAAAGGGCACAACGTACCCCTCCACGTCCTCCCCCAGAGGGAGCACCTCCGCGCTCAATTATAGCACGTATTCTCAATTTTCAAGATAAGGTGGCTATCCTGCGTATTGCAAGAGAAAAAGGTCCACTTAAGTATAATGGCAATAACATATCAATCTATCCTGACTTCTCAGCTGAAGTTCAACGCCAACGTATATCCTTCTCAGCAGTGAAGAATTGCCTACATGAAGAGGGATTGAAATATGCCATGCTTTTTCCCGGCAAGCTTCGCATCATACACGACGGTAAAGCTCACTTTTACACCAGTCCTAAAGACGCCATGGCTTGGCTGAATGATCGCTACGAACCCGCAGCCAGACGCAGAGGTAACTGATAGCAAGCTCATTGATTCCTTTGCTGCCTTCCATCTTGATACAGCTCTGAAATCTTCTATCCGCAATGTGCCTGACCCATATTATTGAGGTCACTCACCTTTATTAAATGGACTGCAAGTTCCATGATAACATTTGTCTTTTCACATGCATTTTTTTTTAAGGCGCATAACTTCAACCTCCTTTTTTTACCAGGCCCTTCTCAAACAACTAGAATTTATTATCATTCCTTTTTTTCCTTTGATTGGCCTATTGTTTTTCTTTATCATATAGAAGGACTGCATGATTCCTGAACTTCTATGTACCTGCAGAGATGAACATCCTGGATCGGGACACATTCAATTTTTTTTTTTTCGGTTGAGAGCCACACCGGACTCCACATTATCCCTCACCGGTTAGTGGCGTGGCCACAGAATACAGAATAGTTGGACCCTCGATAACGTTCCCCTTTTCTTGCTTATGGGGTAAGAGGGGTTCCTTAAGGTTTAGGGATCCAAGGCTCGCTAAGTTGGGGATGGCCGAGCGGGGTGGGGGATACAGGTTTTTCACGCAATGTTCTTTTTTGGTTCCTTTTTTTCCTTTTTCTTTTTTTTTCTTTTTTTTCCCTTTTTCATTTTTTTCAATTGCTGCTCAGAGCAGCTTATTGGTATTCTATGCTTTATCGGTTAACGGTACATACCTCTGTAAAAATAGATATCTGCAATACAATATGGATGTAATTGAATGGGGGTGGACTGGCGTGGCCTGTGAGGTATTATTGGGGGGCACAGTGGTGTAGTGGTAGCAGTCTCGCCTAGCAGTAAGAAGGGTCACTACCTGCTTGGAGTTTGCATGTTCTCCCTGTGCCTGCGTGGGTTTCCTCCCACACTCCAAAGACATGCTGGTAGGTTAATTGGATCCTGTCTAAATTGTCCCTAGTATGCATGAATGTGAGTTAGGGACCTTAGATTGTAAGCTCCTTTAGGGTAGGGACTGATGTGAATGTACAATGTATATGTAAAGCGCTGCGTAAATTGACGACGCTATATAAGTACCTGAAATAAATAAAATAAAATAAATTAGAGGTGAAAGCATTTACATGTCTATGTGATTATGGTATAAAGTCTGTCTTACAATGACCAGGTCCCTGAAAATAGTGTCCTGGAACACTAGAGGTATGAATGCACCTCAAAAAAGGTCCCTAGTCTTTTCAGTCTTAAAAAAATACAGTCCCCACATCATTTGCCTCCAAGAAACTCACTTGACTGATACTAGGGTGAGGGCCCTTAAACGTCCATGGCTGGCTCAATGTTATCATGCTACCCACACAAACTACTCTAGGGGGGGGTTCTATTTTATTGGCTAAATCCCTTCCAGCTGAAACTATACAAGTCAAGACAGACCCAAATGGGAGATTTGTTATACTCACCCTACAAATTTCTTCTGTGACACTCACTCTGGTAAACATTTACATTCCTCCTCCATTTTCGGTGGAAATGTCCAAATTGTCACTTCAATTGTTGAACAGACCCCCAGGACCTTTACTTTACGTGGGTGATTTTAATGCTGTACTGGATCCAGCCATGGACCGTTTGGGGGGCGGGGGTAGATCCTTTCCCTCCCTTCTAGACTGGATGCAGGTCTATGACCTTACCGAACTCTGGCGCTGGAAACACCCAGACGATAACCAGTTTTCTTGTCATTCGGACTCCTTCTGCACCATGTCTCGGATTGATATGGTCTTTGCCCCTGCGGACACTCTTCCCCTTGTCTCTGCAGTTACATACTTGCCCAGAGGTGTTTCAGACCATGCTCCTCTTTCTGTGGACCTCGCCATCTATCCAGGCATAGGTCCGGCCATTTGGCGGCTAAATTCTTACTGGCTGGAGGATGAGGTGGTGCAAGAAACATGTAGGAAAGGTATTGTGGAATACTGGAGAGACAATGTGGGAATAGCAGACCCCTCTGTAGAATGGGAAGCCTTTAAAGCCACACTGAGGGGCACTTTCATGTCCATCACTGGGGTTATGAGGAAGAATAACCAACAGCTTACTACGGAACTAGAGACCGCCATGGTGCGGTCCGAGTCTGTCTACGCCACTGACCCGGCCCCTGACAAGAGCAAGGCATGGCTACAGAGGCGTAGGGAATACGAGATTCGTTTACTAGACCTTACACAAAAACGACTATTACACACCACACAGAAAGCATTTGAACACGGTAACAAAGCTGGACGTCTCCTGGCATATTTAACACGACACGACCGCCCTCCTGTATCTATCCCACGTATCCAGACTATACAAGGCCAAATGAGTGATGTTCCTGGAGACATTATGGACGCTTTTCTAAACTTTTACAAAGACCTATATACGTCCAGGGCTGGGTACACTGAAACTCAGCTAAACGACTACCTCGCTGACATATCCCTCCCCTCCCTATCTTCTGAGAGGAGGGATGAGTTGGAGGCACCCATCTCGGTGGAAGAGATTCCCGCAGCCATTTCACAAATGCAACCCATAAAACTCCTGGGCTGGACGGGTATCCCACCAAATGGTATACACAGTTTAGGGATTTGCTATGCCCGCTTCTATTGCGTACATATAATAAAGGTTTGAACACTGGGGTCCTCCCCCCTACTATGCGAGAGGCCTTGATCATACTTTTGCTGAAACCCCACAAGGATCCACTTAAATATGAATCATACCGCCCAATATCCCTCATAAATGTGGACGTTAAGATACTGGCTAAAGTGCTTGCAAATCGTTTAAATAAGGTAGTCACTAACCTGGTCAATAGTGACCAAGGGGGCTTTATACCAGGAAGATCCACCAGAATGAATATTCGTAGATTATTCCACAATCTGCAATAT
This sequence comes from Aquarana catesbeiana, assembly GCF_042186555.1. Classification (NCBI taxonomy): domain Eukaryota; kingdom Metazoa; phylum Chordata; class Amphibia; order Anura; family Ranidae; genus Aquarana; species Aquarana catesbeiana. The sequence goes on along the minus strand of NC_133325.1, from coordinate 353,433,946 downwards.
CCACATGATTGCCCACCTACACGTGCCATAGTATCCTTGGATACTTGCAAAGCATTTGACAGTGTGGAATAGCCGTATCTTTTTCGGGTGTTGCAACTGTATGGTTTTGGTCCTCATGTGGTGGCATGGATTCCTTTATGCTTCCCCCCAGGCCAGGGTTTGGGGTAATTCCTCGGTCACTGAGACATTCTCAATTACTAGGGGTACAAGGCAGGGATGCCCGCTGTCCCCGCTCCTATTCACCCTGCCCATGGAGCCGTTAGCGGCACGTATTCATTCCTCTCCATCTATTAAAGGCCTTCCTATTGCTACCATAGAGGAGCGAATTTCGCTCTATGCTGATGACACACTGCTGTATCTGGCAGATACCAACGGGTCATTTCAGTCTTTGCTGGCCGAAATCAATATATTCGGAGATTTCTCTGGATTCTGGGTGAACTGGGATAAATCGAGTCTTTTCCCTCTGGATTCAGCAGCAATTCCCCAGATTCATTCAGATTCCAAACTACAGGTGGTGTCCTCTTTTCGATACCTCGGGGTCCTGGTACAGTCGCCCTTATCCACTTATATCACTAATAATTTAGATCCCTTATTGAATCGCCTACAGGAGCAAACTAAACAATGAATGGATCTGCCCCTTGACTTTATGGGGAGAGCAAATCTACTCAAAATGGTTTACCTTCTGAAATTGCTATATGTTCTGGCTAATTCCCCCTGTAAAATCCCTAAATCTATTTTTAAACGTATAGACACGATCTGTACAATGTTCCTGTGGAGTGGGGGATCCCCTAGAGTGGCTCTTGAGACGCTAAGGCTGCCGTCTCACATGGCAGGCTTGGCGTTTCCAAATTTTTTTCTTTATTATTTAGCTTCACAACTGGTGCATATTCATGACTGGTTACATCCAGCCTCAGCAAATGCATGTACCACCACTGAAGGAGCCATTGCGACCTCCATGGAAACTCTCCACAATATCATTTATAGGGGCAGGGTCCCAAATCGACCTGGCACCTCCATGCTGGCTACTTCACTTTCAATCTTCCGCCTTACGCATTTCATCATCGACTTTTTTTTGGCTGTTGCTCACATATATATATTTGATGTGGAGTATTCCATATATATCTACTTTCACTGGAGTGGACACTTATCACGTGGACTTATTATTATTATTATACGCTTTTTACATCTCCTGTTAACCAACGTATAAGGTGGGTGTCAGCAGGGGAATATTTGGATAGCCCCATTCTTCCCCTCTTGTTAACAGGGTACTGGATATATATAGCCTTGAATATGTCACTTTAGTGGTATTTGTTCACATTTTTTCACTATCATGTATTGATGCAATACCTACCTGGTATGGTATTGTGATTTATATATATAGATGCAAGTTCTGTTTCACATATATTAATGATGTTTAGGATTTAGATGGTTTTCAGCATAACACATCTAGGTGTTTTTGTTTATACATTTATATAGGGCTACCCCTCCCTAGGGAGCGCCACCTACCCTTTATTATTTTTTCTTATATATATATCTATCTCACCCTCCTTATGGGAGGTGTGATTTAGGGGAGGCTGCATACCGTTTTTTTCCTAAGGGCGGAATTATAGCCCATTTTTTATATAATCCTTGCATGCTGCATTCTCCACAACTATTTAAGGAGAAATTCAATGAACTATGTTGCCTCAGTTGGGCCTGAGGCCAGACTTAACAAACAAACCCTGACGGCGCTTGAAGCTGGCCGTTCTGGCTTGCCCCCCCAAAGCGCCCGCGAGGTCCGTATCAAATATATGGAGTACTTTGCGGGTAGGGGGGCCATTGATATGCCAGAAAATCTTTCATAAGCATTTTAAAAATAATTTTTTTAGTTAAACTGAAATAAGATTTCTTTTGATTTCCTCCTTTAGATTCTTTTAGCTGTTTCCTAGGTTATCCAATGGGCTTTTCTTTTTGCCCATTTTCTTTAACAGTGCAAACGTAATTTATTTGATACATGAGGTGACAATCTCTTCTTCAGCGAACTATTATGTTGTGTGTCTGCTACACACACACCTTGTTTTTGTTGTTAATGTATGTAATGCATTAATGATAAAAATAATCATCATTTTCACCACCATAAATTAATTTTTGTGAGTCGAAAATGGCCTGATTGTGGCAAATTTTAAAGCACTGTGGGAGTTATTTACTCAAGGCAAATCCACTTTGCACTGCAAAAGTACACAGTAAGTGCACTTGTAGTGCAAAAGTGGATTTGCCTTGAGTAAATAACCCCCATTGTCACTGTAAACACCAACTTACTTAAAAAAAATTTAGCATTGAAAGAAGAAGCCACACATTGTTGATTTAAAAAACATTTACTCTGTGCGCATTCACATGTACATTAGAAAAGGGTTTTTGAACAAACCAACATATTTTTAAAATAACTTTTTGGCGTTTGACATTACAGAATAGCCTTTTTAGTGGTAAACAAGTATGTTTAAACCCATAAAACAATAGACAACTCAGGAACTTACAAAGTTCAACTTTGATAATTTGCTTGTCAAAAGAAGCTTATTGAGTATACAATGTTATAAAGATACATAAAGTAAGTTTACAAGGATCTATAAAGTAAGCTCATTGTTTTACAGTAGGGTTTATATAGGTAAATATCATGAAATTTCAAATATTAAACATTGGGTTCACGTAAACCTAAATTAAAGATATATATCATTTCCTTAGTTACTTTTGTAGGTATTTAAATGATTTATACCTACTATACATATTTTTTACAAGTAGAGTGTATATAGGTCAAATAAATTCTGATAATGAGCTTTAATCGTAAGGTGGAGAAAAGGAAAGAGAAAGAAGAAAAAGGGTTGAAAGGTAGAGGTATGGTCCACAAGGTTGTCCCGCTCGTCAGTTTATTATTCTTTTTAGTTCTCTTTGAAGCCTTAGAATGGGTGTCACTGTAAGTCATTTAATCTGTTACCATGGCAACAGGACAGAGTCATTGAAGTTTGACAGGAACTGTTGTTTTATCCAAGGATGCCAAAGTTTTTCAAATTTTGGAATTTGATTTTGATCGATGGCTACCATCTTAGCATGGGACATTGTATTATTCATTCTGTGAATTGTTTCTGCTAGTACCAATGTAGGAGATTTCCATGCCTTGGCCACTGTTTGTTTTGCAGCCGTTATTAGTTGGATCATAAGTTTGAATTGAGAGACTGTTAACCATTCCGGTTTTAGATTAAGTAAAGTTAAATATGGATCTGGTTGTATTATTTTTTTAAATATTTTAGATGCAATCACGAAGACTTCCTTCCAGAAGGTTTGGATTACTGGGCACGTCCACCATATGTGTAAATATGTGCCTATTTCTGGGCATCCTCGAAAACAAAGAGCTGAGGTATTAGGTGAATATTTTGCCACTCTAGCGGGTACAAGGTACCAGCGAGTTAGGACTTTATAATTTGTCTCCAGTGCTAAGATGTTGGGTGAAGATGACTTAGATGTGAGCCATATGTTAGACCAGTCCGTGTCTTCTAAAGTTCGTCCCAGGTCCTCCTCCCACCTCTGAACGTAAGAGGGTCTATTAAGATTTGCTACTCCATATAATTGATTATAAAGTGATGAAATTGTACCTTTAGCAAATGGATCTTTTGTACAGATTGATTCAAAAATGGATAATTGGGATAATGGTGTATCCCCCTTTAGGAATGGTGTATAGAAATTTTTGATTTGGAGATATCTAAATATCTCAGAGTTTGGTAGATCATATTTTTCTCTAAGCGATGGGAATGAAAGGAATGATTTAGATGCTATGAAGTCATTTAGTGTCTGAATGCCTGATGTTGTCCAAGCTTTAAAAGAATTTGGGTAGATCCATGCTGGATAAAAGGCCGGATTTCTGATAAAAGAAAGGAGAGGATTGTGTGGAGATTGTAACTGATATTTGGTTTTTAGTTTATCCCAGAGAGATAACAAGTGTTTAGTTATGGGATTATGAATTTTAAAGCGGTCTTTAGGATCAAGCCATAATAAATTTGATATTAATAGAGGGTCATTTTCTGAAGCCTCTATAAATACCCATAATGGGATTTCCTGTTTTGCATGGTATTTGGACAGACTGGCCAAATGTGCTGCTCTGTAGTAGTTAGTAAAATTAGGGTATCCCAGGCCTCCTTTATTTTTGGGAAGATGTAGTGTGTGTATAGGTATACGTGGTTTAGAAGAGCCCCATATAAACGAAGTTGCTCTTTTTTGTACTATTCTCAAAAAATAGGAAGGAATTGGAATAGGGAGGACTCTGAATAGATAAAGCAATTTGGGTAGAATAGTCATTTTGATTGCATTAATCTTCCCTATCCAGGATAAAGGAAGTTGCGACCATTGTTTTATTAGATTTGTGATCTGTCTTAATACAGGAGGATAATTGGTTGAGAATAAGTCAGAATGAGATGCTGTTAAATGAATTCCAAGATATGGGATTGATTTTTCTGCCCATGTGAATGGGAGTGCAGCCCTAGCCGGGATCAATTCAATGTTTGTGAGTGAAATATTAAGCACTAGGCATTTCTTAGGATTAATCATAAGGCCGGATAGGGCTGCAAATCTGCTGGTATTAAGTTAGGACCAGAGACCTGTGGTGATGATAGAAAAAGTAATATATCGTCTGCAAATATACATAATTTGTGTGTAATACCTCCTACTTCAATGCCAGTTATAGTTTGGTTTGTTCTGATGTATTGGGCCATGGGTTCGAGTATAAGGGCAAATAATAAGGGAGATAATGGGCAACCCTGTCGGGTACCTCTTTCGATATTAAAGGCTTCAGATTTGTATCCAGCATATTTTATATAGGCTTTGGGTTTATTATATAATGCTTTGATCCATGTTAAAAAGTGGGGTCCAAAACCCCATTTTTGTAATGAATATTGCATATATTGCCAGGATACTGTGTCAAATGCCCTCTTAATATCGAGAGATAGAAAACATAAAGGGATTTTCCGTTTTTTTGGCAATATGTGCCAATAACACTGCCCTGCGTATATTATCGCCTGCCTGTCTATTTGGCATGAAGCCTACTTGATCTCTATGTATTAATTTTCCTATAATGCTATTGAGGCGTTTTGCTATTATTTTTGGTAATAATTTAATATTGAGGTTTAACAGAGAGATAGGCCGATAATTCACACAGGAAGTATCATCAGAAAGGGGTTTTGGGATCATACAAACAATTGCCATTAGTGTTTCTTGCCGAAAAGAATGTCCATCTAGAAGTTTGTTAAAAGTTTCAGTGAGAATGGGAGAGAGTATTTCTGAGAATGTTTTATAGTATAAAGCCGAGTAGCCATCTGGGCCTGGTCTTTTGTTAAGTTTTAGGTCTTTTATGGCGTTAGCAACTTCATCTATAGTTATAGGCTCATCCAAACTGCTTTTTTGATTCTGAGATAACTCAGGTAAGGTTATTTTTGAGAAGAAGGATTCAGCCTCTGTAGGATTAAATTCATTGTTTGTCTTGTATAAAGTTGCGAGATGTGAGTGAAATTTATGAACTATTTTAACTGGATTACAAGTGTAAACATTTTTTGATAATTTCAAACGTATTGGTTTGAAAGATTTGTTAGTTGAATTTAATGCCCGAGCCAAATATGTACCTGGTTTGTTTGTATTCATGTAGAAATTGTGTTTGGAGCATTTGAGGGATTTATCAACTGACTCAGTGAGAAATAGATCGTATTCCAATCTAGATTTTTCCAGATGAGATTTTGTGCTCTGGGATGGATTATCTTGAAATGATATGTAGGCTGCATTAAAATTGAGTTCTAGTTTTTTTGCTAGATTTTTGCGTTCCCGTTTAAATAGTGCCATTTGTCTTTGTATTGTACCACGCAAGACAGGCTTATGAGCTTCCCACAGTGTTATTGGGGAGATGTCTGTTGTATTATTAATTGATATGTATTCCTTTAAAGCTTGTTCAATGGCCTTCTGATGTAGTGGGTGTTTGAGCATTATGTCCGGTAAGTACCACGTTGGGTCATGCGCTTTTGGTATGGCTGAGGCTATAGTAGTGTATACTGCATTATGGTCAGACCACGGAATCGGAATTATATCTGATGCAATAATTTCTGGTATCATTCCTATTGTTAGAAAAATATGATCTATTCTGGTGAAGGTTTGATGAGGGTGCGAGAAATAAGTGAATTTCTTTTTCATTGGGTTACTTTCTCTCCATGAATCTACCAGATTGTATTTGGAAAGAAGTTGAGAAAAAGGTAATCTAGAGGTTATTTTGGATGGTGTAAAAGGTGATTTATCTAGAAATGGGAGGAGGACCTGGTTTGAATCCCCACACATTATCACTGTTCCTATTTTGTGTGTATTAATCACTTGTAATATATGTGAGAGGAATGGTGTAGGTTGTTTGTTAGGAGCGTAGTAGGAAATCACCGTGATTGCAGTATCCATTATATAACCCATGAGTATCAGGTATCTACCTTCTGGGTCTTTAATTTCTGATGATAAGGTGAATGGTGTGGATCGGTGAAATGCAATTAGAGTTCCCCTTTGCTTGGTACAGGCAGAAGCCGTGTAAATTTGTTGATAAAAAGGAGAAATATATTTTGGAGTAGAATCTTTGGTGAAGTGTGTTTCTTGGAGGTATACTATGTGAGCCTTCTTGTTATGGAAAGTACGTAAGGCTTTGGTCCTTTTTTGAGGGACATTTATTCCCTGAACATTCAGGGAAAGTATATTCAGTGGTGCCATGGCAATAGATCAAATAGTTTTGACTTACTTTTTGTTATGCAGAGCTGACTGCGCAGATCAACCTGTGTGGACTGAAGAGATGAATAGATAGAAAAGAAACCAGTGAATTCTGGAGTAAAGAGTAAACAAAAAACATATGAGATTAGATGATACATTGTATAAATTATTTTTTGCAAGTAATCACAATTTACCCGTGAAAGAGAATAAATATCTCTCTCAGGGGAATAAGTGCCTTCGTCACACTCCCACATAATATGGTTGGGAGAATGAGGAGGGCTAATGGGGGTACACGGATCTTCCGCTTACAGGAGAGAAGTGCTATGTCAAAAGACATCAAAATGATGTTTCCTTAATTGGAGTGCAGAATATAGTTTTTGTTGAAATTATTTATTCCAGGGTGGTTGTATATGGTTAGTATTGCCCTAGGCTAAATAATTCAGTTAGAAAGGTACTGTTAATAACTTTGGTATTGATGAAGATAGTTTGAATTATTTGGGGATTTTAACCCTTTTAGAGTAAACAATTACATATTTTATTCATATGTAACTGTTTAGATATGTTAACTCATAAAATTGAGGTTGTATTGCTTCAGATTAGAATAAACAAAAACATAATTCTAGGAACTAGTTAGGTAATAATATATTTGTTTTAAGAAAAGAAAGAAAAAGCTTCCATTACTTTTGGATTATTGAACATATTTGTCCTAAAAAGTAATAAATCTATTGTTATTACCTGAAAATATATAACTGAACAAGAATTTCCTTATTTCACTTATATATTCTAAGGCTATATGAATCAGAAATAATAAGAAATATAACTGGAATGTAACATGATCCCACACAGTGTGTGACTATCAGAATGCAGTTACATTCAGTTATAAATACAGGTTTTTTATAGAGAACCATCTCTTAGTATAATAAATGAAGAGATATCAGGAATTAGGATGTCAGTCCATTGAATCTTCTTGGTCCATGGATGATGTGGCATAACGGCCTCTTTTGTGAGAATGATGATTCCCATTTTGTTCTGAAATTTTCTGGGTGCTGCCTGAAGGTGAAAATGACGCCATTCTTCTGCGTGTGGGAGCGTTGCTGCTTGTGGGTTCTGTCAGATTTAATTTTAAAAGGGTTTGTTGTAGTTCATCTGCTGATCTGCTTCTGTAAATTGTACCTTGGTAGTTAAATCTGACTGAAAAGGGGAAGCCCCATTGATACATAATGTTGTGGCGTTGCAGTTCCATTAGTTGGGGTTTCATGGATCGTCTTTTAGTAATAGTAAGTTGGGATAGGTCAGCAAAAATTTGATAATTGTGTCCTTGAAAATTAAGTTCCTTTTTTTCTCTTGCAGCAATTAGTATTTGTTCTTTCGTTCTGTAATAATGAAATTTTGTGATTATATCACGTGGGGGTTCATCTTTCTTTTTGGCTGTGAGGGCTCTGTGTACTCTGTCCAGTTCTAAACGTTCAATAGGGATATCTGGCTTTAGTTCTTGTAATAGAGCAGTAATAGTAGATTGCAGGTCTGTCACAGTTTCAGGTATTCCCCTTATGCGCAAGTTTGAACGTCTGGCTCTATTTTCGTAATCTTCGAGCTTAGTTTGAAGTATTAAATTCTCTTTTTTTAATTGTTCCAATTCTGTTATATTTTCTTGGGTTGTAATTTCAATTTCATCCATTTTTATTTCTAAGGCTGCGGTGCGGTTTCCCAGCTCTCTTATTTCTTTGGTTAGGCTTTTTGTTATTTGGTCTGAGGTTTGTTTTAAAGCCTTATGAAGCATCTTTTCAAATTGTAATAATATTACTGGGGATACTGAGGAGGCTTGTGGAGAAGTTTGTGAGAGAATTTGTTCTGTATCTGACTCAAATGGAGAGTCTTGCTGTGACATTTTCTGTCTGTGAGAGCGCCCTGGTGCTGTATATTGTGAGGTGACTGGAGCTGCTTCAGCTGCAGTGAGTGCCTGTGAGCTCTTTGTGAGGTGATTTTTATTTTTGCCACGGCTTCCTCCCAGTACCATATTTCCTGCCCAAACTTTCACAGTTTGTTCCCTGGGGCAAAAAGGTTCAAATGGATACCTTTTGAGCCTGCAGGCTCCGCTTTGTCCTTCTCTTCTCTCCTCAGCGGTGTGGAGCTCTAACAATGCATGTCTGCTCCACTAGGCTCCGCCTCCTGCCCCCCCAACTTTGATAATTTGAAGGCAATATCAGAGATTAGTATGTCCAAACTGTGTTGATATTGCCTTCATCAGATGGGGTGATGTCACCCCTGTGAAAGCCAAATTTTGAAGATGCACACAAATTGAGAGTCAAAATGGGGATTTCCCTCCTGATCCCATGCCTAATGTCAACATGTGCTAGCTCCCATCATGGGGGATCAATGGACGTGTTTCGGGGGTGCAACCCCTTCCTCAGCTACTTGAGTTGCAAGGAAGGGGTTGCACCCACAAAACGCGTACATTGATATCCCGTGATGGCAGATAGCACATGTTGACACACTGTGTGCATCTTCAAAATTTGGCTTTCAATATACTTCAAAAAAGATTAAAAAATGTTAAATATATCAACAAATTGAAGAATCTAGGTTTGTTTTATATTCTGCCTAAAACATCAATGATGTTTTTGAGTCTTTTTTTAACATCATTGATGTCTTCCTTGATCTTCTGTAAATAACGATTGCATACCATGATCTCCCCAATGAGGACGTGTGCACTTGCACTTGTGAAATTAGTTTCTTCTTCCACAACATCCACATCACCTAAAATTAAAAAAAAAAACACACCATGTATTATAAATATGCTGGCATACATCTATTACCTGAAGCAGTGGTCTCAGACACTCACCTGTTGTGGTCACTATTTCGCCCACTTCATAAACCTCTCCTTCCTCCACATCCTCTGGTTGTGGTGTTGGTATTCCCCCTTATTTATGAGGTTGGGGGTCCCTGTGTCCTCTGATGTCCTGAGTCTTTTCTCCCCATGTGAATAAAAAAAGGTATACAGCACACAGATACAGTATTTGAGGGCAGAAAAAGGAATCTGAAACATTGCTTGGAAGTGTCGTACAATTGTCTTTTTGTGCAGAGTTCCAAGCTGAAGACATTTTTTTTACCTTTCTAAAGCTGGAATACTTACCTTTTTTGTACAATTTTCACACGTGGAGACACCCCTAGTATCCACTGGAGCACCTGTGTGGGATACCCTTAAAAGTTTGTTCTGGTGTCCCACACTAGTGCTCCTGTGTCCAGATGTGTAAACACCTGCTGAGTGTCCTCTCCTTACACTGAATAAAGTTTGCATTTCATTCTAGTTACAAACCCATCTAGACAACAATGTACAAAACTTCTTTTAATACAAATAGGCCTGAACAAATATAGTTAACCTGGATCTGCCAAAAACATCATATTAGTGGGCGAACGAACAATGTTTACTACGAACTATTACTGTGCCCACGAACCTGAAAGTTGCCACTTAAAACTGTACAACAGTAAAGAAAAGCACATAGAGCAGCATGCAAATAATAATAATAGGAACACACGACAACTACTTACTTTTTGAAGAACTCTTTTGATCTTTCTGTACTGATCGTGCTCCCTCAATTTCAGGTCTGACCAGCGTTTCCTCTATTGATCCTTGGATCATTGTACCCCAAAATTCCTGTGCAGACTTTTCACAACTTTAGTCATGATCTTGGCCTTTCTGACATTTGGGTTTGGGTAAGGTCCATGCTTCCCATCATAGTCGGCCCTTTTCAAGATGTCCACCATCTCCACCATCTCTATAAAGGACATATTTGAGGTCTTAAATCTCCTCCGGGATCGGGACGTTCGTGGCTCTGGCCTTTCGTCGTTGCTGCTGCTGCTGTCTGCATGCACTTGCTCTATCTCCACCATGTGCTCTCCCACTGTTCCAAAAGACAAGGGGCGGGGAATAGACTAGAAAGAATGTCTGCACAGTGTATATAGAGCATAACATGCGTGCATCGTACGCACGATCTGTGAGCGGAGGAAGGAGTAGCGGAAGCACCGATCGTTCTAACGAAGGTACAATTTTAACTTGGTGCATCAGTGGCCTATACTGCTTCTAGATTGAGGCCTATATTGGAAAAAGATTAGGAGAGTTTAGCCTGACATTAGGGTTTGTCTTGTGTTGTGTCTTGCAGAGAAAATGGATGGCTTCAATGATTACAACTTCCTCCCCCTATTCATAGACAAGTACAGGGAGCTGCCCTGTCTGTGGCAGGTGAAACATACACATTATAATCATAAACAAAAGAGGCAGGTGGCGCTGGAGAAACTGCTGGAGTTGGTGAAGCCACAGATCCCCATGGCAACCAACCATAGACAGTAGTGGGCAAAAATGTTTGGGACAAGAATGAAAAATGCTGGGGTCAGAATGATAGTCTTTTCTATTTGTTAACATTCAATTTGCAACAGTCATGAGCTGAAAATTGTATGTGATTGATGAATAAAAAAACTAAAACTATGTCCCTTTTTCATACACAGGAAAGCTTCAGCCAGGAGGAGGGCGTAAAATGTGGCAGCCAGGAGGAGGCCGTGGAATGTGGCAGCCAAGAGGTGGCAGGGGAAAGTGGCAGCCAGGAGGTGGCGGGGGTAAGTGGCAGCCAGGAGGTGGTGGGGGTAAGTGGCAGCCAGGAGGTGGTCCTAAATACAATGTCAAATTAACAAGGGACACCAACACCAACCAACCTCCTTGAGGTTAAAAAAAATACAAGATAATAATGGTGTTGTGGTAACTTGACACACAAAATGAAAAACAATATTATGGAGAGCACTAGATTTATTTTTTTTTTTTTAAAGCAGGAGATCTTGAAAAAAAACAAAACACTATAACAAAAATTTAAAACATTATTATGGAGATCTGACGAAAAAAAAAAAAATTCAGGAGATCAGGAGAAATAATAAAGACATAATTTTTTAAGAACTCTGTGTGAATATCAGCAGCAAAATAACTTCAATATTCTAGCATTATAAAGAAGAAGAGAATGCGCTGCATTAAAAGATTTAAAAATTTGCAGCGTGATGAATGTGCTATCGCCATTACGAACTCTAGTTTTACCAGACGGAGCACTTCCGTCTCGTAATTGATTCAGAGGATGTGTGAAACTTTGTGTATCGGAATTGTGTACACACGATCGGAATTTACGAGAACGGATTTTGTTGTCGGAAAATTTGAGATCCAGATCTCAAATTTTGTTTGTCGGAAATTCCGACAACAAGCTCCCATCGAACATTTGTTTTCGGAAAATCCCACCGTGTGTACGTGGCATAAGCCACTTTTGTTTGCCAAGACCAATGATCGCTGTTTCTACCGGTGTAAAAAGTGCAAGAATACCACTAACTCTTTTACTTATTGTCATTGGATCTAAAAAAATAATCTGCGGGGGGTGACCGGAAGCCGACCTACATGGACGCTTGAATCCCTTGCTCTCTCTCAGCCCATAGCTTCCTAGCACTTTTGGGGACTTTCTGCTTCATCTCTATGGGCAAATCCAGGACGAATCGCTCCACTAAAGCCCAGAGGTCATCACAACTCCCGCCAGGTTCCTCCACCAACATCCGTGTCTATTTTACGCCAGCCAACATGTCGCCGGGCGGAATGGACAAGTTGGTACTGGACGCATCCACCTCCCACTCCCAGGCCTCTACACAGCTCTCCCCCTCAGCTCAGGCGCTGCCCCGGGCTCTCACAGACCCCCTGTTGACGGCGATGGAGAGTGCAGATCCACCAGCACAGACCGGAGATGTGAGTCTCTCCTACCAGGTAACCTCTGCTGGGGCCACGAGGCACACAGGCTGCCCTGCCAGGCCAGATCACCCTGCTGTACACGCAATGCACGGACACCTTCCCACGACTCCTGCGGATGGCATCAGACCCCTGTGTCCATGGGGAGGACCCTGGATCCCCTGCACCTTCAGACTCCTCGGAGGGCTTCCCTGCCCTAAGCAGGCCCGAACCCGCCATGTGCCAATGACTGAGCCTGCAGGGAATCATACACCTCACTGTACTTCCATCTCTGCACCAACTTCCCCTAAACCCCAGAAGCTGTCTAGATCCCAGGACCCCAGCTCCTCCAGGGAAGGTGCAGAGCTCTCCATGACTTATGCTCAAATGGCTCGCTCCCCTGCTCCCCGGTCTCTCCAAGGGGACATACCTTGCCGGCTCCACTATCTCCACATGCTCCAGCCTGGTATGAGCCATGGGAACCTCCGCTACTGTTTGCAAACCAGGCTCACTGCAATACTATGGCTGAGCCTCAGATACTGCCGTCCCATCCCCACCTGCTACCACAGCAAGCGACAACTGCCCATGAGCATCCCGTGCCCCCCCTCATGGCACTCTTATCTCCAGGCTATTCCTACCAAAGAGGATTTTAGGCAGCTAATAGAGGATGTCAAATCTACATGCCGTACAGAGATTCAGGCACTTCATACATGTCTTAAACACTTGGCAGACAGAGTGGAAATGGCTGAGGAGGAGATACAGGAAACCAAATTGGCAGTACATCGCACCCAACTCCAAGGTTCTGACCACTGCTTCCTTCTTAGAGACATGCAAGGTCATGTTGAGGACTTGGACAATAGGCGCAGACTTCTTCAACCCCTTCTATGTATACTGCAGGAAGAGGACATTGTCTATGGCTGGGGGTTTCCATTTAGGCTTACAGCAAAACCCAAGGGTAAATCCGCAGTGCTGCGCTACCCGGAGGACCTGTCTGCCTTTTGTGATGTCCTGGAGATCTCTGTCCCTCAACTCCCTGACTGGGACCTCATGGCCACACCACCCCTACCAACCACAGTTTGGCAGAGAGTCTTCTGACCTAAGCGGTACCACGAATTCGTCCTCCAACGATCGTTTTGGGTCTCATACAATTGAGACAGAGGGAGAAGGAGAAAAAAGCTCCACATAGTGTGAAATCCGGATAACCAGAAAATTTTATTGTATTAAAAAAAGTTCCAATAAAAATCAGGTTAAAACAAAGTTTAAATGAGCAAAAAATAGTACGTTTAGCGCAGTAGACAGATGGTTGTGATAGCGTCATACATCCGACGCGTTTCGTCTGCAAAGACATCAACTGGGGTAAAACTCACTTCTCATCTGCTGTGCTATTTATTTAAAAGTGCTAGAATTTACATTGGGGACACCTGTGCGGCGTGACTTCCGGGATTTATATCATGTGAGGATTTTCCTATCAGCTGACTATCCGTCTAGCCAATCCTGAAGATGGAAATATCCCAAGAAACCAAGCCTCAGTTTGGCAGTCTCACTCCACCAATGATGGCCGAGCAACGAGGACATGTGACCGCCACGTCAGAGCGCCCAAGCGCAACGACGCGGACTCCAAACCACTCCTCCACATTGACTGACTGTTTCCTCGTTTGTGCGTCATCACGTTTTAACGTGATGACGTAATGGGCCAGTCACGACTTCTCATTCTCACGGGAGTTCGTCCAATAGGCAGCGCGTCCTATCGCGCAAGCGCAGTAACGCGAATCCAAGGGTCCATCCACCCTCATTGCGTCAGGACGTGACGATGCAAGCAAGCATCTTCCAAAAACACATCTATTTCCACGCCGGCCACTCATAATATTCTCTGTGTTTAGCAAGGTCACCTGATCCAAACTTAGTCGGCTGTCAACATACAGAGAATTCAATCATTGAGACACAGAAGTGGTATAGGTGTGCGGACTGTTAAATCATTGAAGGTGACTTTTCCCCTTGGATGTAGGACTGTGATAGTCATGACACACATGTTCCCCTATGTTTACAATTATTCAGCAAAGATTGAACTATTTAATACCCTGGAGACTTACCATTTACCTCCATCTTAATTTTTATTATACATGTTTGCCTTTGATCTGAGTCTGGGACTATTTTACTATGTACACCTAAATTCACATTATTGTTCACTATACAGTACGTTGCTATTTATGATTTTTTAGATCACTTGATTTGTGTACACATGTTATGATTAACTTGTCTAATATATATTTTTTTATGGGTCTAGCAGGACCTAGTTTTGATATATGCACAGGTGTTTCATATAAAACATTTCACATTAATGTTTATTGGCACAATATAGCGCTACACTTTTTCTTTCTTTTATTGATTTATACAATTAGTCTAATTGGTGGTGCTGGCTGCTTGATATTTTTTGGGTTGGCGCAGCAGATTTTTCTTATTTTATTCTGTTACACTTTTTGACACTACTGCTGGAGCCTTCTCTCACCATATTGTTCGAATCCTCCAAAGATATGGATGTATTCGAATATCGCACTAGTCGCACCTTTAATATAGAAGGTGTGTTCTCAGCTCTGAACACAGAATCTGAGATGGGAGGCCTTTTTTTAAGGCTTAAAAACCTAATGGTTTCAGAAATCCATTTGGAATGGGATATTGCATTCTTGGAACAGTACTCTAAAGACCGTATGGTCCCGAGAGGTCTAAGATGGACTATCCATCCACAGCAAGGAGATACAGACACTGAAACATGGTTTCACTACTTCAATGAGGCAGGGATCTCACTGCTGGGTTTCCTTATTGATAGGAAACGGGCAAGGAGAAGTTTGATAGATAAGGAGATTAAAGAAATTAGGGACAAACTACTTCCACACAAATCTACTGGAGAATACATCAATCTGTCTACAAATTCAAAGAACCATCTAGAAAAAGAGGAACGAGAACAAAAAATCAAAAAGCAAAAGAAATATAGTAGGGATACTAATGATTATAAAACAGGAAATGTGTTTAATTGGCAAAATAAAGAACAGGATAAAAATGTCGGGTCTATAGAACAGAATTTGATGGAGGTAACAACCTCATCTAATACAAGAGTGTTGGAAGCATCTATGGCCCCCCCCCACCCAGAAGGGTGGAACACAATGTCCAACATTCATATGACCCCCACACACCTAGGCCTCAACATAGGAGTCCAGTTCCTCATCATAGAGGGAGAGGTAAAAGGGGCAGAGGCAGGAGTGGGAGGAATGGCGATCGCTCCTCCCACTATGAACAAGGCCCACGAGACTCCTCAACACATAGAAGACATATGGGTTATGATGACTATTATCACTATGATCCATATCCTCAAAGGACACCTCTCCAGACCTACAATAGGTTTTCACCATTAAGAGGGGAACATAATAGGAGTTATAATTCCCAATACTCCTATAGAGATAGAGACAATGGCTATCCAGAAAGGTCCCCGTTTAATTACAACCAACGGTTACCCAGGCCTCCAAGGGGGGAGGGTTTTCACAAGGAAACCGAAAACCCCCCACACAACGGAGAACAAAACGAGGCACCAGAGGGGGGAGGCGTGCCCGTAAAAAGAAAGCGGTCATAGAAAACAAAGGTATTTTTAATTTGAGTAAAGTGACCTTCACAGAAGCTGAAAAGATTGTTCTAGATAAAGGTCTAAAATTTGCCCCCCCAAAAAAACTGAATAAGTTCTCTACATTTATTGACATACAGAAATACGTGCGTAAATTAAACATTCAAAGATATATTTTGTCAAATCCGAGTAGATCTGTTTGTCCACAAATGACTACTCATACTGTGCATTCAGGGTTGAGTAATCCATCACTATTCAACCCTCCGGTTCCTACAGCACCTCCAATTAAGGTATTTAGGGATCTAGTACTGAAGGACCTTGAAGATCTCCCATGTAAAAGTATATATAATGATCCAAGGTTACGAATGGGATTAAAATCCCTATGTGAGCGGAAGGATCTCATCATCCGCCCTGCGGATAAGGGGGAGGGGTGGTCATTCTTGATAAGAGTGACTACCATAACGAGATGACCAGAATCCTTAGTGATTCTGAGACATATCGCCGCCTTCAAAATAATCCAACCTCAGAATATAAAAGAACATTAATTGACCTAGTTGATACTGGTTCACAATTGGGCATCCTGGATAAAAAAGAAAAACACTTCTTGGTACCAGTGGCACCACGTATTCCCATAATGTATTATTTGCCGAAGGTGCATTAAAATGCGATACATCCACCAGGACGCCCGATCGTCAGTGGCATTAATTCTATAACTTCCCGGGTAGGGAAATATATCGATTTCTTTCTCCAACCTATAGTTCAAGCCGTCCCTTCTTTTTTGAAAGACACGAGGGACACTATAATAAAATTACAACAGGTTACAGATACTAACAACTTAATATTAGCCACCGCGGACGTTACGTCCTTATATACGTGCATACCTCAAGCTCTGGGTTTGGAAGCGGTGGAATTGTTCCTCTCGAGAGACAGGAACATCCCCCAAACACAGAAAAGATTTATTATGGATTTATTAAAATTTGCCACGAGTACTAATTATTTTTGGTATGATGACCAGTTTTATCTGCAAACAAAGGGAGTAGCCATGGGGGCCAAGTTTGCCCCCAGTTTGGCGAACATTTTCATGGCTAAATGGGAGGAGGATGTCGTCTATGCTTTAAACCCCCCAGAATTAGTTCTGTGGGTGAGGTACATAGACGACATCCTCCTCCTATGGAGGGGCAATATGGACTCCTTGGATTCGTTCATTGCGACTCTGAATGATAACCAGGTGGGGATCCATTTGACCCATGAAGCCAGCCGGTCCAAGATTCATTTTTTGGATTTAGAGATTATATACAATAATGGCCATCTAGATACAAAAACTTCTTTTAAGACAACGGACCGCAATGGCTATATTCCGACGGACAGCTGCCATCATGAGGCATGGCTAAAATCTGTCCCGAAAAGCCAGTTGATGAGAATAAGGAGAAATTGCTCCCATCTTTCCGATTACTTCCAGCAGGCGGAGACTTTAAAATCACGTTTCTGTGAAAAAGGATATGATAACTCTTTAATTACTAAAGAAATTCGACAAGTGGCCCTAATAGATCGTGCCTCTTTGTTGACAGTACAACCGGAAAGACAGAAAAAGATTGCAGATCCCAAACATAAGTGGTCCTTTCTGACAAGTTTCTCCACTCAATATAAACAAATTAAAGACATCATTAAAAAACATTGGAGAATATTAAAGAGTGATACTATTCTGGGCCCCATTTTACCTGAACAGGCGGCCACTGTTTTTAGGGGTGCTCCATCAATTAAAGGACAGATCACACCAAATGTGATCGACCCCCCAGAGAAGATATAATTTTTTCACAATATGAAAGGATTTTTTCCTTGCCGGAAATGCACAGTTTGTAAATGGGATGTTTGCCAAGCACGTAAAATAGAAACATTTAATTCTACCACCACGGGCAAAGAATACAAGATGAAGCAATTTGCTACATGTAAAACTAGGCACATTGTATATCTTATCACTTGTCCGTGTAAAAAGCAATATGTTGGTTGGACAATACGCAATTTCACCACAAGGGTAAAAGAACATATCACAGCTATTAAAAAGGGTAGAACCAATCATAGTGTGTCTAAACACTATGCATTACACCATGACCGTAATCCAGCAGGGACTACTTTTCAGGTCATAGACAAATTTATACCACATTGGAGGGGGGAATCAAATATAAGGGGAGTCTCTAGACTCGAAAAGTGGTGGATACATCAAATTAAATGCTACATACCCCATGGTTTGAATATTGAGTGGGACATCAACGCGTTTATTAATCAGTCATAAGGTCCCATTCATGCCCCTCTTTTTACCCCTCTATGCTAAGTCCCCATAAAGATGCTATTTATGGATGTCTCTTAGCAGTTATAGTCACTTCCCAATGGACACCTTTATATTATTATTCCTACTATATCGTTTTTATAACTTTTTTACCTTTTGATACCAGTTTTTAATTCAGAGCATATCTGTGATGATACTTCGGGTTGCTATATGGAAGGAATATATGTCCTCCCACCTGGACACATGTCTGGGCTAGATGGTTGGTTCAGTAAGGCACAGAATAGAGTCTTATTCTATGTGTCTTTTATTTTTAATTTTATTAAATTTTTTCTTGTTCATTTAACTTTTCTATTTTCTATTTTTCAAATGTTTGCAATTATTATTTTGATATGGCTTAGAAGTAATCTTTGCTGAATAATTGTAAACATAAGGGAACATGTGTGTCATGACTATCACAGTCCTACATCCAAGGGGAAAAGTCATCTTCAATGATTTAACAGTCCGCACACCTATACCACTTCTGTGTCTCAATGATTGAATTCTCTGTATGTTGACAGCCGACTAAGTTTGGATCAGGTGACCTTGCTAAACACAGAGAATATTATGAGTGGCCGGCGTGGAAATAGATGTGTTTTTGGAAGATGCTTGCTTGCATCGTCACGTCCTGACGCAATGAGGGTGGATGGACCCTTGGATTCGCGTTACTTCGCTTGCGCGATAGGACGCGCTGCCTATTGGACGAACTCCCGTGAGAATGAGAAGTCGTGACTGGCCCATTACGTCATCACGTTAAAACGTGATGACGCACAAACGAGGAAACAGTCAGTCAATGTGGAGGAGTGGTTTGGAGTCCGCGTCATTGCGCTTGGGCGCTCTGACGTGGCGGTCACATGTCCTCGTTGCTCGGCCATCATTGGTGGAGTGAGACTGCCAAACTGAGGCTTGGTTTCTTGGGATATTTCCATCTTCAGGATTGGCTACACGGATAGTCAGCTGATAGGAAAATCCTCACATGATATAAATCCCGGAAGTCACGCCGCACAGGTGTCCCCAATGTAAATTCTAGCACTTTTAAATAAATAGCGCAGCAGATGAGAAGTGAGTTTTACCCCAGTTGATGTCTTTGCAGACGAAACGCGTCGGCTGTATGACGCTATCGCAACCATCTGTCTACTGCGCTAAACGTACTATTTTTTGCTCATTTAAACTTTGTTTTAACCTGATTTTTATTGGAACTTTTTTTAATACAATAAAATTTTCTGGTTATCCGGATTTCACACTATGTGAAGCTTTTTTTCTCCTTCTCCCTCTGTCTCAATTGCATGAGACCCAAAACGATCGTTGGAGGACGAATTCGTGGTACCGCTCAGGATTGGGGACCCATCCAGGACCCTTTTGCCATGGACCAAGGACAGCTGTAACCTTACCGTACCTAACGGTGTAAGCTCGTATGACTCACCGCCAACGGCCTGTGAGTCCACCACGTCCGGTAAGGTTATTCTATATTGCTTTTCGCTTGGTTGAATATTGGAAAAGTTCACAGGGGACAGGACTAGATGCTACTGTGAGATTTACATCTATGCTCTAGGACACCTTTGCTCGATCGAATGAACTATTTAATACCCCGGAGACTTACCATTTACCTCCATCTTAATTTTTATTATACATGTTTGCCTTTGATCTGAGAGTCTGGGACTATTTTACTATGTACACCTAAATTCACATTATTGTTCACTATACAGTACGTTGCTATTTATGATTTTTTAGATCACTTGATTTGTGTACACATGTTATGATTAACTTGTCTAATATATATTTTTTTATGGGTCTAGCAGGACCTAGTTTTGATATATGCACAGGTGTTTCATATAAAACATTTCACATTAATGTTTATTGGCACAATATAGCGCTACACTTTTTCTTTCTTTTATTGATTTATACAATTAGTCTAATTGGTGGTGTTGGCTGCTTGATATTTTTTGGGTTGGCGCAGCAGATTTTTCTTATTTTATTCTGACCTAAGCGCCCTCGGGGTCCAGATACTCCTCGTAAAGCTACTAAACATAGAAATGTTGAACTATGTGTGACCCTACCTTCCACTGTACTTTTTCTTCAAGTGAAGTCACTTGGCCACAGCTTGTGACTCTGCCCTAACCACTGACTCGCTTTTAGTCCCCATGTGTACCTGTTTTTGTTTTAGGTTTATCTCATGGGAGGACATACAGGAACTTCTATAGACCTAGGCTTGTTAGCCTTCATAATGTCTGGTAATAATGTATGCTGCATTCCTTCAATGTTCTGTTGTGCTAACCTTCTCTTTCTTTTCTAGCATGCCTTTTTTTCTTGTCATCTGCTGGCTCATTGTGCGGTCCCCTGCATCTGCCTGGACTTCCTCCTGGAGAGTGCCCACTCCTGGCTTCTGCATTACAGGTTCCCAACGACCAAATCAGATAAGTGCTGTTCTCCTTGCTTTTATCCAACACAATGGCTAAGATCCTATCACTGAATGTTCACGGCCTAAATTCTAATAAGAAGAGGCACCTGGCACTGAAGCAATTTAAGCAGTTGGGGTCTGATGTCATCTTAATTCAAGAAACGCATTTTGATAGGGGGTTCCTTTGCATTTGCCTCCAAACAATATCCCCAGGTCTATCAGTCCTCTGGGCCTCCTGAACAAGCGGACGTTGCTATACTTTTTAAACGCGGGTCCCCATTCATTCGCTCTGAATTCTATATTGACCCAGGGGGTAATTTTATTATTCTTTGTGGCTTGTGGCAGTCACAGGCGGATACTTTTTGTGCCCTATATGCCCCAAATGTCTGACAAATTGGGTTCCTATACCCATCTTTTTCGATCAGACCATGAGTTCCTGCTTGTAGGGGGAGACTTTAATCTAGCCCATTCTGTAGCTTCCGATCGCCATGTGGTGAACCCCCGAGGCCCCCAAACTTGAGTCCTTAGAGATTCGAAGTTCTTCCGACAAATCACTAGACGTTATGCTCTTTTCGATGCCTGGCGGGTTCTCCACCCTGGAGATCGATAGTACACATTTTACTCTGCCCCCCCATCGCACACATTCCCATATAGACTACTTTTTTGTTAACAACCCCACTCTTCCCATTACCTGATCTGCATAGATACTCCCAATCTCCTGGTCTGACCATACCCCTATAATTTTCACACTTGACCTAGGCACCCCTAACCATAGGTCCTACAACTGGCAGCTGAATAACTTCCTCCTCCAACACCTCCCCTTGCGAACGGAACTGGAAACCACCCGAAAACGGCACCCCTGACATTTCCCTCCCCACTCTTTGGGAAGCCCATAAGGCTGTCCTTTGAGGTCGGTGTCTTGCACTATCCTCTACTATGAAAAAGGATGCTTGGGCTACAAAATTGCAAACTGAAAAGGAACTTACGACCCTGGAGCACCGGTTACAACTTTCCCCTTCTTTATCTTTACTTAAGAAAATAACCTCGGTTACGCACGACCCTTAGAGATCTGCCACTAGGTCGAGCGGAAAAAGCATTGATCAGGCTGAAACAACTATATTACGATAAAAGTAACAAGGCCCACTCCCTACTAGCTAGAAAACTGTGTGACAGCTCCCATATGACAATCCTGCATCAAATTAAGAATAAATCAGGCTGTTTATTATCTCACCCTCAAGATATTGCTCATTCCTTTGCAGAATTCTACACTGATTTATATAATAATCCTGGGATCCCTCTTAACCCTCCCTCTCACGACTTGGTACATGCAACAATATCTTGAGCAGAGTGGGATCTCTCAACTCTAACCCTCAGACCTCTCTTCCCTAAACACACCCATTACTGAGGAAGAAATTAAGATGACTGTTAAACCCCTACCGTCCCATAAAGCCTCGGGTCCAGACGGCCTATCATACGAGTATTACAAATCCTTTCTCCCCCTGTTAATCCCTTACATGTGCAAACATTTCAATGCCTTTCTTTAGAATACCCCCATTCCGCCAGATATGCAGCGATCCTTTATTACCTTGATTACAAAACCAGATAAGGACCCCTCCCTGTGCGCCAGCTACAGCCACATTGCCCTTTTGAACTCAGACCTAAAACTTTTCACCAAACTTCTTTCGGTCAGCTTGAACATTGTCCTCCCCTCCTTAATTCACAAAGACCAGGTGGGCTTTGTCCCCCTTCGTCAGGCGGGTGAGAATACTAGAAAGGTCATAGACCTGATTGATGTGGCGAACAGAGATGGCTCAGCAACCTTGGTACTCGGCTTGGACGCAGAAAAGGCTTTCGATCGCCTTGACTGGCCCTTCCTGCTTGCCACGCTGCACCACATTGGGTTCAGGGGGCCCTTCCTGAGAGCAATTCAACATCTCTACTCCAACCCAACATCCCAAGTAAAAAACACCCCCTTTGCCCTCTCCTCTTCCTTCTCAGTAGCTAATGGTACCCGGCAGGGATGCCCGCTTTCACCCCAACTGCTTGCAATATGTGTTGAACCCTTATCTGCATCTATTCGCAGAAGTTCGGACATGCTGGGCATATCAGTTAGAGGAAGGGAATTCAAAATCTCGCTGTTTGTTGATGATGTTATTCTCACCCTGACCCAGCCTAGGATTTCCCTACCAAATTTACATTCGGAACTTATGGTGCCCTTTCAAGATATAAAATAAACGCATCTAAATCAGGGGCCCTCCAGGTTAAAATTTTCAAAGTTGACATTAACCATTTGAAGGCCAATTTCCCCTACAATTGGAAACTCACTGCCCTAAAATATTTGGGAATCTATATCACGCCTAAATTTGCTACTTTGTATCAGGAAAACTCCCCCCCCTTTCAGTCAATCAGAGCTTTGGTACAACAGTGGAAAAAACACCATATCTCTCTTCTAGGGCGTATCACTTCAGTCAAAATGTCCATCCTTCCTAAACATTTGTACCTGTTTCAAACACTACCAATTCCCGTTACTTATGAACATCTGAGAAAATTACAAGCAGATCTGATCCAATACATTTGGAACAATAAGAGACATAGTATACCCCATTCCGTACTCATGGCAGCGCGCTCGGATGGGGGCCTAGCATTCCCTAACCTTATTAAATACTATCAAGCGACTCAGCTGCGTGCAATAGCCTCTTGGTTTACACAGCGATTTAAAAATGAAATCTAGAAATTATGGCTTGCTCCTGTACACCCGAACAACCTACTTTGGAGTGCGAATGCAGAGGTAGACCCTAGTTGTTTGCTGGGGTCTATGTCACAATTTTGGCAGGTCTGGCGCCAATTTTCTCGTCAACATGAGCTGTCATCAGAAAAATCGTTGATGACCTCCTTTATCTGTAACCCCAAGGTGCCAGATAGCCTCACTCACCGGATGTCTTCACCATGGACATCGTGGAATTTATTTCATTTTGGGAATCTAGTAGACCCGAGGTCTCTCAAACTGATGCCATTTGCTGAACTTCAGTATAAATTAGATCTACCTCGCCAGGTATATTTTGGATATCTGCAAATTCGCCACCATGCCCTAACTATAACTCCAAATTTGCAATTCTCTCCCCCATCCCCCTTTGAAAACTTAATTTTGCAAGGCTCTGCCTGGAAGGTTTTAATTTCCGATATATACCAGATACTGAATGCCTACTCCATTATTGCTCAGGGTAAACATGCTTACAAGATCCGCTGGGAGAAGACACTCAGTGAGGTACTCCCTACAGAGAGTTGGCAGGTGATTTGGTCCCAAGCAGCCAAGAGTTCTCTTTGTACTCTTTGTACGCCTATAAAATTCTCTAATTTTGGTACCTGACACCAGATGTGCTCCATGCTATCTACCCCACTAGTTCTGACTCATGTTGGCATTGCCACGGGGATAAGGGTACCCTCCTCCATATCTACTAGAGTTATCCACTGATTACTCCTTTTTGGTACTCGGTTCAACAGTTGCTGAATTGCCTTTTTGAGGTGCCTGTCCCCATGACACTGAAGATCTTTTTATTACTGAAAATATTGAAAATTGACAAACCCTATAAGAAGCTGCTACTTCACATCCTCACAGCCGCACGTTGCCTTGTTGCCCTTAACTGGAACCTGCGTTCCCCACTTTCCTCTGATGCTCTATATGCTAGGGTTAAAGATGTGGAATTGATGGAGAAAATGACTGCCAGGATTTAAGACAGAATAAAGTATAATAGTATGGGAGCTATGGCACCTCCAGGAGGATCCACCTTGAACCTGGGGTGAGTTGTTATGATGACCTATTACTTCTCTCTTCTCTTTTTTTTTCTTTTTCTTTCTCTTCTTCTCTTACTCTATATGACTTTTATTATGTCATATTGATTGATATGTATTGCTCCTTAGCGTTATAATGAGCATTTGAGCAGTGATATTGCTCCACCTGAAACCATACTGGTTCTATCTCTATGTATATCACACAGTGCTAATGTTGATTATAAAACGGCTACTGTGCATAATGCGCACATTTTTTCCTTTCTCTGAACGTACGTGCCCTTTGCAAAACCCATCCAGCACATTCACTCACCTGAGACTGGTTGGCTGGAGGGTGTCCTCTGAGGTTCTATTTGCTATCAATGATTAGCATATTTAGCTTTGGAGAACAATTTGATTCACGTCTATGGATACCTTAAGACATTATGCATTTCAATAGGTGAGATAATTTTGAATAATAATTTAAAAGAGAAATTTGGGATTTACAAAAAAAAAAGAATTATACTTACCTAGGTGAATGATGCTGCATCTGTTCCCCGCTTGCCCTAAGACTGAGAACTGAGTGATCAAAGACTGCTAATCACTCGGTTGTCAGTCACCGCTGTCTGCTCTGTCCCCCCCCCACGCTGGGGAGGGGCAGAAGCTGCTGGTTAAGGCTCTCAGTGGCACGCTGAGAGGCTGAACCAGGTGCCGGTCCAGACATCTGGGTGGATCCCAACCATATGGTTGCAATCTACTGGCTCTGTAACGTCAGCCGACAGCGGGCTTAAGTCTGATGTCTGCAGAAAATGTGTCACAGGAGTGCAGAACGAACTGAACTCCTGTGATCCATAGGAGAAGCACACCCAAACGAGCTTTGGCTGTACTTCTCGTTTACCTTAATATACATTATTATGAAGCCTAGATTCAACACGCTAGATGTTTAGCTTATAGGAAACAGTTTTTTCTTTATCGCACATCATGGGACACAGAGCCTTAAGTAATTACTTAATGGGTTATGGGCCACCTTCAGGTGTTGACACTGGTATACCCAATACAGGAAGTTGACTCCCCTATATAACCCCTCCTCCTTCTAGGAGTACCTGAGTACCTCAGTTTTTTCGCCAGTGTCTAAGGGTCTAAGGTCTTCAAGAGTGAAGATGTACTCTGAGGAGCTCCAGGAGGGATCCATGCTGGATTTAAAAAGCTTCCACAACCGGATCCATTCACGCCACTGCGGCCACAGGATGGTACCCGGGCCTCGCATAAAAGAACAAGGTTTTGCCTGTAACACTTCTCTTTGAGGGCTTGACCCTAGGAGCCAGAACTGTTTTTGGTCTTGCTACATTACCTAAAGTTGTCCTGAGGGGTGCTATACAGGTCCAAAGGAGTGGAACCCCTATTAAAGGGACCCGTTCTTTGAAGGTTTAACTATGGTGCCCGCCGTGATGGGTGAAGCTTGGATCTGTCTGTTTTCAGCAGTATCCTGCAGCAAGGAAAAGGTAAGAGCAAAGCTAAGGAACTGCAAAGTCCACCTATGCCTTTTCTTCCATATGTTACATTGTAATGCCTTAAAGTCTCCTCTAGAGGGAGTAAGAATACACTTACCCTTTCAATCTGTGCTACAAACAGCGTGTGTCCTAGCAGCTGGAGGGAGTTCTTTATTTCCTCCTCCCCCCAATTGGGGAAAGCTGAGTGGCTGGGGGTACCTGTACTGTGGTATATTATACCTTGTAAACAGTTTTGGGTAATCTATGCTCATTGCAGTCTGACAAGCACTAAAAACGCTGATTCAAAAACTGCTAAGTACCCCCCTCTCGAGGGGCATGGGGCATTTTTTCTTAGATAAACATTTTATGTTTACTTGCCTATGCAAAGTCAACCTCTCTCAAAGGGGAGACAGAAACGCCACATGGCGGCTGCAGCCTCATCTCCTCCTTCTGATCTGTGTCAGACCTAAATGCTGTGGTCCGCGCGCACGTGCACGGGCTGAGGTTTTTTCTTTTGAAAAGAGGAGGAGGGTGGGTCGAAGGAAGAGGCGTGGCTAAAGCGGGCAGCGCCGTGTGTGGACTCAGTGTCCTTGTGAAAGCACACGGCCCACAGGCAATCAGGTTTACACCTGAGAGGGCTTAAAAGCTGATGCTCTTATAAACTAAATGTGAAGAGCAGCTGAAGCAATAGCTGCCACAGGACACAGGAGCACTGGAGCATGTGAGGGGTGTACACGGGCATTTCCAGTACAGGAAAAGACATTATTGTTTAGCATCAGATTAATATATGATGCCATTGTTTTTTCTTTCTATTGCTCAGCAAATAGAAAATTTCTTAGAGTGCCTCTGCTTTTGTGCTTAGCACTATGGCTTCCAAGGTTACTACTAAGGCACCAAAAGTTCCACCCCCAGGCGCTGGGAACTCCAGTCATGCCTCCACACTGTCATCCTCTCCGGAGATACCAGATATGGCAAGCCAGGGTGAGTCTTTGGAACCGATTGATGGTGCAACTGCTTCTCACACTTCAGCCCCAGTATAAGTGACTGAAGATGCATTTTCCTCTGCCCTGCAGGGCTTAGAAGGAAGATTAGTGGTTTTAATCGCATCCTCCATTCAAGGGGATAGGAAGCATGCTAGATCCCCCTCCCTCACCTCAAACCCCTTACCAATGGAACAGTGGAGACAGGATGAGGTATTAACCTCAGACGATCGAGAGGAAAAACAAGCCAATTATTCCTCTGTGGAGGAAACAACAGTTGATGTTTTAGCTTCACAATCAGAGGTACAAATCCTTTACGGACATGGTTCGCTCCGCTTTCATGTTACCCCTAACAGAGTAGTTAGCTAAAAGTCTGGTTTCTTCCTTGGGTTCTTTGAAACCTTTACAGCCTTTGCATGCGCTTTCTGTCCATGCATTACTAGAAAAGCTTATTTATGCTGAATGGGATCATCTGGATAAGCATTTTCTCCCTCCAAAGAGATTCTCAGTTCTCTATCCCATGGAGGAAAAATTCACCAAGAAATGGAAGGTTCCAGCAGTTGACGCTGTGATTTCCAATGTGAATAAGAGTTTAACTTGTCCAGTAGGCAATGCGCAAATACTTAAAGATCCAACAGGTAAGAAGTTGGAATTCCTGTTAAAATCCTCTTTTTCCTTGGCAGGGACCGTTACTCAGCCTGCAGTTGCAGCAATAGGCACTGTCAGTCCTTAAGGACCAGTTCACAGAGGGTCTTAAAGAGGTCCCTGCACAACAGGCGTGAGTTGGCCAAATTACCAAAGGCATTATGTTTTGCTATATACGCTATGAAAGATTCTATTCACCGGGCGTCCCGCCTTGTGCTTGTGCTAATACACATGTATATAACCCTTTGGTTAAAAAATTGGTCAGCTGAAGCACCTTACAGAAAGCTTCTGACTAGTTTCCCTTTTCATGGGGAGCGACTATTTGGTGATGATTTGGATAAAAACATCCAGATGATTTCTAGTGGAAAGAGTACTCTTTTGCCAGTCAAAAGAAAGTATAAACGTGCTTCATTTAAACTGACTTTCTCTCCTGCGCCAGGGGCATCTGCCTCTAGGCAGTGGCGACGGCCTCCGCCGTCAGACTCTAGAGGAAAACCTCAGGGTCAGGCCCAGGCACAAAAGAAGACCTGGGGCCGCAGATCTGTAAAGCAGAATACTAAAGCCTCATCATGAAGAGGCGCCCCCCCTCACCAGAGTTGGGGGAAGACTTCTGAAATGCTCAGAAGTCTGGCAAAGGGAAATTCAAGACAGATGGGTTCTCTCCACGGTGTCTCTAGAATACAAACCAGAATTTAGGGAGTTTCCACCGTCTCATTTTTCTGAGATCAAACGTTCCCAAAGATCCAGGGAAAAGGCAATCCCTGTTTCAAGCGTTAGACTGATTATTGGCTCAGGGGGTTATCATACAGATCCCCACAGAAGAGCAAGGTTTGGGGTTTTATTCAAACCTGTTTACGGTACCAAAACCAAATGGGGATGTCAGACCCTTTCTAGATCTAAGGAATCAAAATCAGTTCCTGAAGATCTGCTCCTTTCGCATGGAGTCAATCAAGTCAGTAGTTTCCATCCTACAAGGAAGAGAACTTCTGGCATCCATCGACATCAGATTTCCTGCTCACCAGAGGTTTCTGCAGTTCGAAGTAGAACAACAGCACTTTCAGCTTTCAGTTTGTAGCCTTGCCCTTCGGGCTAGCTACAGCACTCCGGGTGTTCACAAAAGTACTGGCCCCACCTCTAGCCAGGCTAAGGGCACAGGGCATAACAGTCTTGGTGTACCTAGACAATCTATTGTTAATAGACCAGTCAGTGACTCGCTTGGAGCAAAGTGTACAAATTACAACCAGTTACCTGGAAAGTCTGGGTTGAATTCTCAACCTAGAGAAGTCTTCCTTAAAACCGATATGAAAGCTGGAGTATTTGGGCCTGATCATAGACACAGCCCAGAAAAGGGCGTTCTTGCCTCCAGCAAAGATCAGCTCCATACTAGAGCTGGTGAGGATGGTCAGGTCAAAAAGAAATCCTTTAATTCGTCTTTGCATGAGGTTGTTAGGAAAGATGGTGGCTTTGAAGCAGTCCCCTATGCCCAGTTCCATTCGAGACTGTTACAAAACAGTATCCTGTCTGCTTGGAACAAAATGATCCAAGCTTTGTGCTTGCCAATGCGGCTGTCCCCAAGAGTGTCCCAAAGCCTCAGTTGGTGGTTACTAACCCAGAATCTGCTGAAAGGAAAATCCTTCAGACCAATTATTTGGAAAGTAGTAACGACAGATGCCAGCCTTTCAGGCTGGGGAGCAGTACTAGAGAAGACGACTGTCCAGGGACAGTGGTCAAGAACCGCAAGAGCCTTGCCCATCAACATCCTAGAGATTCAGGCAGTGCGTCTGGCTCTAAAAACCTGGACTTCCAGGTTAAAGAATTGTCCTGTCAGGATCCAATCCAAAAATGCCACGGCTGTGGCCTATATCAATCACCAAGGGGGCACCAAGAGCCTCTAAGCTCAGAGAGAGGTGAACCATATTCTAACTTAGGCAGAAAAAGAATGTTCTGTGCCTATTGGCAGTCTTCATTCTGGGAGTAGAGAATTGGCAGGCGGACTATTTAAGTTGCCAGCAATTATGCCACCGTGGGAATGGTCTCTTCGCCCCGGCGTTTTTTGGGCTGTTTGCCAAAGAAGGGGGACTCTGGACGTAGATCTTCTAGCGTCCAGATTGAACATGAAGTTAGTCAACTTTGTGTCCAGGACAAGGGATCCACTCACATGTGGAACAGATGCGCTGGTAACCCCTTGGGATCAGTTCTCACTGATCTATGCATTCCCCCCTATTCAGTTGCTGCCACGGCTTCTTTGCAGGATCAAGCTGGAAAGAAAGCTGGTAATTCTGGTAGCACAAGCATGGCCCAGAAGGTCATGGTACGCAGAAATCGTAAAGATGGCAGTGGAGGGTCCATGGCCCCTCCCACTAAGACCAGACCTGCTCTCACAGGGGCCGATATTTCATCCTACTTTATGAACGCTAAATTTAACGGCCTGGCTATTGAAACCCACATTCTGAAGAAACGTGGGCTTTCCAGGTCATTTATCTCTACTTTGATTAATTCAAGGAAACCAGCTTCCAGAACTATATATTATAGAGTTTGTAAGGCTTATGTTTCCTGCTGTGAATCCAAGGGTTGCCACCCTTGGAGATGTATCATAGGCAGAATTCTTGCCTTTCTACAATTAGGCGTAGAGATGAAGTTGGCCCTGGGTACTATTAAGGGCCAAGTCTCAGCCTTATCAATTTTATTTCAAAGACCGCTTGCTACGCATTCTTTAGTCCGGGATTTTATGCAAGGGGTGATGTGGATTAATCCGCCGGTTAAATCACCCTTGAGCCCTTGGGACTTAAATTTAGTTTTGTCAGTGTTACAAAAACAGCCATTTGAACTGATACAGCATATTCCCTTAGTCCTTCTGACAAGGAAGCTTGTATTTTTGGTTGCTATATCCTCAGCAAGGAGGGTTTCAGAATTGGCTGCTCTTTCTTGTAAAAAACCATATTTGATTATTCATGAGGACAGAGTGGTGTTACATCCTCGTCCACGCATTTTGCCAAATGTAGTTTCAGGTTTTCACCTGAACCAAGATATTGCCCTGCCCTCATTTTTTTAAAAACCATGTTCCAGGGAAGAAAAGTCACTACATTGTCTTGATGTGGTGAGAGCAGTGAAAATCTATTTAAAGGCAACTACTCAGATTCGTAAGACTGATGTCTTATTTATTCTGCCAGAGGGTCCTAAGAAAAGACAGGCAGCGTCGAAATCCACTGTCCCTAAGTGGATTTGACAAGTGATAATTCAAGCTTATGATTTAAAGGGTAAAATTCCCCCGTTTCAAGTTAAGGCGCACTCTACCAGGGCGGTTAGTGCTTCTTGGGCAGTGCCTCACCAGGCCTCCTTGGCTCAGATCTGCAAGGCCGCAACTTGGTCTTCAGTGCATATGTAGCACTAACTCACGGTGGAGCTGCTGGTTTAAGTTGTTCCTGTTACCTTCACTTTGCTTCCCTCTGTTTCACCGGCACCGGGTCTAGGGGTTCCGTTGAGTTTACTGCTGGACGACACACGCACCAACACTGGAGTACATTTTCAATGCTTTATTAAACAGTCAAACTTAGGGAAGTAGCAGGAAAGAGACGGAAAAGGAAACTCAGGAGAAACTCAAATATCTTCTTGCAAAATCTTAGCAACAAATGTCCCGATAGAATTCAGATAATTATGTGGAATGCGTTCCCCTCATGGGATGCACTCTTTGCTCGTCTGGATAGGCCTCTCTCACCGGTCTAGCAGCCAGTACGCAGCACGAATCTAAAGTCTCTGCCACAGACTTATTTGGGGGGGTAAATCTGCACGATCCTCTGCCACAGGATGTATCAGATCTTCTGCATTGAACAGTCAGTCACAGTGCCTGAACCTTTAAGCCGAACTGGCGACACTATGCTGTATGGTTACTTCTTTTGGATACGTCCTCCAGCCGAGTCACCAGGCCCCTCTATAGACCAGCACGCTGCGTGATCTCTCCAAGATGGGTCCTCCCCTGGGATCTCCTCGGCCGTCCAGCTTCGTCACACAGGACTGACTGCTCAGGACCATTCCTCGGCCACGGTGGTAGGCCCCAGACAAGCCTCTGGACCCACCCCTGTGCCGTAGCATCATGGGCCTCCCGATCGGAGGACCACGAGGTAGCTCCTTAACGCATACCTGTCGGCCAGGAGGGCCAGCAGGTGGCTGCAAAACGAACCCTAGAACATGGCGTCTGTCCCATAAATACCCTCGCCAGAATGCAACTCGGAGGACCACCTCCACCGAGCTTGCCTCCGAGACAGAGGAGCATCCATACACTTCAACACGTTGCCCTTCCAACACTGACTAATGGTAACAGCGACACCCACCGGTCAGCACGGAAGCACACACAACGTCAGCCAAGCTGGAACAGAGGCGAACTTTTAACCTTCCTAACACACAATTTACTAAATTTACCTAATCTGCGGTAGATTGTAAATCTACCAGCGCTACACATACATTCACAAAAATTTATCAAGTGGATGTAAGGTAGAATGGGGATATCGCCTTCGGGTGCAGTGTGCTGCAAGCAGCAGTATAAGTCCTCAGGTCTGGGGGTGCCCTACGGGTTGTGTCTCCCTCCCCTCAAGTAGCATTGCTATGGGACGTCCCATTAAGTAATTACTTAAGGCTCTGTGTTCCATGATGTACGATAAAGAAATTAGGATTTTTACAGCTTACCTGTAAAATCCTTTTCTTGGAGTACATCATGGGGAACAGAGGTCCCACCCCTCTTTTATGGGGTTTAAGTATATTGCTTGGCTACAAAAACTGAGGTACTCCTGGAAGGAGGAGGGGTTATATAGGGGTGTCAACTTCCTGTATTGGGTATACCCATTAAGTAATTACTTAAGGCTCTGTGTCCCATGATGTACTCCAAGAAAAGGATTTTACAGGTAAGCTGTTATAAGAATCCTATTTTTTTCATTTTGGCCCCTCATTTTAAATAAGTTTTTGTAGGTGCACAGTGCTTATAATTATTGACATATTTTGTGCAATAAAAAACCAGAGATAAAATGACTCCACTTATTGAGTTCCTCAAGCTTACTGTAAAGTGTCAAAAGCAATTATTTTTGTGTGCTAAACAAGTGGCACATCAAATAGTTTTCTCCAACAAGCTAAAGATTTATAGCTCATCTTCTCCCTTTTCTGACACACAATGTATCTTTTTACTGGCCATTTATTAAGTTTTCAGTATTAATTTCCCTATGATCATTATTTCTCATTTGTGCTCCAGATTCTGAAGCACCATCTCAGATAATACTGCATGACACACTGTGCATTTTGAGTCGAAGATTCGGAAACTCTGACCTATTAAGCTTTGTGACTGGAGCCCACTTATAGGAATGACAATAATCCTTGTGTCCTGGTATAATAGCTCTACATTTCATTTTTTGGCACGTAGAATATTTAGACCTGGATTTTCCTTAAATAAAATGTCTAATTATGTTAATTATGATAAAATCTCGGTATGGGGGATTTTTTTGCACATAATTTACACATAAATATGAAATTGAATGGACAGAGTTCTAAATATTTAAAGACAATCTGTAGGGATAGACAAGCTTCAGCTTGTGAGGTGTTGATCTGCAACAAGTACACAGAACAAAAGTTTACATTTTAGGCTGGGTTCACACTAGTGCTAATTGGATGCGGTTTTCTCCGCATCCAATTCGCACAGCAGGAGATCGTGACTGGCTCTCTATGGAGCCAGTTTACATATCTCTGCAGTGGCTCTGGTGCTATTTGCACAGGAGCCCTGTGCGTCTTTTGGTCTGTTCCAGGTCCGAATTCAGCCAAAAATTCGGGCTGAAATCAGACCTGAAACAGTGAATGGAGACGCACTGGACTCCTCCTGTGAGCCTCTGTGTGCTCATATGTGAACCCAGCCGTAGATTTCATTGGCTGCTGTATGGTTATTTCAGATCAGCAACAGGCCTAGAGCCTGTATTTTTACAAATCAAGTTTACAATTCTGTCATGTCAAGTTACCTTTTATGTCTTAGTTGTCTTATTGATATTGTTACAGACAGGCATCAGTTGTGTTTGAAACCATGTTAAAACAAGCCCCAATAGAAAACATTCAAATAAACATTCAATGTGTATACTTCTAAAAAGACGCTTCTCTTTCTTAAATGGCCCCATACTGAGATGTTCTAAGTATGACTATGAGTAAAACTAATTATTACAAAACAACTACTGTTCAATCACTTATGTTTTTTTTTATTATTAACATTTTAATAATGTATACAGCCCATATGTTCACCACTTCAGCCCCGGATAGTTTTACCCCCTTCCTGACCAGAGCACTTTTTACAATTTGGCACTGCGTCGCTTTAACTGCTAATTGCGCTGTCATGCAATGGTGTACCCAAACGAAATTTGTGTTCTTTTTTTCCCAAAAATAGAGCTTTCTTTTGATGGTATTTGATCACCTCTGCGATTTTTATTTTTTGCGCTATATGGAAAAAGACAGAAAATTTTGAAAAAAAATGATATTTTCTACTTTTTGTTATAAAAAAAATCCAATAAACTCAATTTTAAAGCTCAAATTCTCAAAACTCAAATTTGGATGCACACACCGTTATTTTTTCACAGGAATTTTTTTCCACATTCATAGGACAATTTTTATTTGAGTATTTGGATGCACACAATATTATCTTATCACAGATTTTTCTTGATTGAAACAATTTATCAAATTTGAACATTTCTTGCTTGTTTTTACCTACCTTTTTATTCTGCATCATTTTTTGGGATTTTTTCAGTCACCATTAGAGGATTTATAATTTCCGTTTTGATATATGGTGTCACATTGTTTTGTAAAATTTATTATTGGGACTTTTATAGTGGATGCAATTGATGTTTTAGTTTCACTATATATAAGTTTTTAATTTCATTATATATTTTTTGTGGTGTTTTGTATATTTTATACTTTATATGGCACATACATTTCAAAGGTTTTTAGCACTTTTACAGGATTTTTCACCTTATTTGTTGATGCACTTTGATGTACAAATTTTTCACGTTGAGGATTCAAAAACATTTTTGTGAACAGCGCCAATTCCCCTATTAGAGTATTTTGACATAAGGAAAATGCCTCTCGTGCAGCCGGCTTACTGCATTTGGTTGGGAAAGGTGAGGTAGAGCACCGTCTGGAAACAGAAGGGCTTTGATGATCTCTTCCTGGAATTTAAGGAAGGATCCAGTCCGTCCTGAAGCTCTGTATAGCACATGAGTGTTCAGCAAAGCCAATTGAAATAAATAAACAGACACTTTCTTGTACCAGCATCTGGCCTTATTGGCAACTAGATACGGCACCAACAACTGGTCGTTGAAGTCCACCCCTCCCATATTGAGGTTATATTCATGGCACAGAGGGGTTTCTCCACAACACCAGTCGCCGTAGTAATTTGGACTGTCGTGTCTGCATGAAGGGAGGAAAGAACGAAAACATTCTTATTATCCCTCCACTTCATAGTGAGCAAGTTGTTACACTTCAAGCAGGCTCTCTCCCCCAGCCTAAGATGGGAATCTACAAGCCGCTGGGGAAAGCCCTGGTGATTAGATCGCACGGTGCCACATGCTCCAATCTGATGATCAAACAACTGACTAAAAAGTGGCACGCTCGTGTAATAATTGTCCACGTACAAGTGGTACCCCTTTCCGAATAAGGGTGACACCAAGTCCCACACAATCTTGCCAGCGCTTCCTATGTAGTTAGGGCAGTTTGTTGGCTACGTGACTATCTTTGCCCTCGTAAACCATAAAACTACATGTATAGCCTGTGGCCCTGCCATAGAGCTTATACATCTTGACCCCGTATACGGCACACTTGCTGGGAAGGTAGTGTTTGAATGACAAGCGGCCAGAAAATTTAATCAGGGACTCATCAACGCAGACAACTTGATGGGGAGTAAACAAGTCTGCAAAACGTTGGTTGAAGTGGTTTACGAGGGGCTGAATTTTGTAGAGCCGATTGTATCCAGTGTCTCCACGAGGATGACAGAGTTCATTGTTGTTGAAATGCATGAACCGCAAGATCTGCTCGCATCGTGCCCTGGTCATGGAGGCAGAGAACAAGGGCATATGGTGAATTGGGTCAGTGGACCAATATGACCGCAACTCACTCTTTTTAGTTATGCCCATGTCGAGGGATAGGCCCAGAAAGAGCTTAAATTCGGAAACCGTAATTGGTCTCCAATCTCTGGCAAGGGAGAACTAGGGAATAGTGGCGATGTCTTGACCAGCGTAAAAATTGCTTTGGTCCACAATAGATCTATAGAGATCTTCGGTGAAAAACAGCGAATAAAAATCAAGTGACGTAAAATCAACTGTTTCCACCTGAATGCCGGGTTGGCCAGTGAATGGAAGAAGTACGGGTGCTGCAGAAGTGGTGGATTCCCAATTAGGATTGGCGAATGCAGCAGGAAGGGCACTATTGGCACGACGGGCCTGTGTTTGTCTTCTTGGTGGCAGCGGGACACTACTTGTGCTTGCCACCTCACTAGCTTGAACTGCACTTATGGGACTTGCCACGTCACCACGTGACACTGCAGTGCTGGTTTGACTATGACCAAGGTGTACTAGGCCGCTGGTGCTTGCCAGTTCACCAAAAGGAATAGCGGCACTAGTACTGCTCTGCTCCATACGAGGGACCTGCGGTTCTTGTACCTTAACAACAGCAGAAGAAGATCGGGGTCTGGTACGCCTGACCTTGGCAGGGACCACAACTCCGTCGTCAGAGCTATCTGTCATGGAGCCACTGTCGTCTACAGAATCGTATTCTGAGCCTGAATCTGACAGTTGAGTTACTTCCTCTTCACTATCTGTCATGCTCAGAAACGTGTAGGCCTCTTCACTACTGTACCTTCGATTTGCCATTTTGGGCTCTAAATTTAGTGGTACAGTAGTGAGACTCACAGGTAAAAAAGCTCCTGACTGTTAGCGACTGTATCAAAACGCTACCAAAAAAACTGTTAGCGATCACAGGGATCAGGCCTGACTCTGCGAACGCTGCAGTTTTGTGTGATTAGTGGTTTGTAAGTGACAGTGATCAATCGATACTGCACTTGGGTGGGCTGGGCTGGGCGGAGGGGCAAAACGCAGGTGCTAGCAGGTAACTGGACTGATCCTGCTAACACTGCGTTTTTGAGAACCCTAAACTGCTGGGGACACTAGTATAGATCTGATCAGATATTGATCCATTCAGATACTATACCACTAAGGGAGGTGTATGCTGCTTGCGTGGGTGTTAGCGGTACTGGCACTAACCTGATGCTGCCTGGGGTGAAGCAGACCCTATCTGACCCTAGAACCTAACTTATATCACCCACCGGGCGATCAGGGGGTTAAACCTTTATTAGGTAATAAACGGCGGGTGCCCTGACACTATAAAAAAACAAACTAACTAACCAGCGTCACCCGTAACAGTTATACGGTGATCACTGGTGAAAGGGTTAACTAGGGGGCAATCAGAGGGTTAAAACCTTTATTAGGTAGTATATGGGGGTACCTAACGCTATGAAAAGCTGACAGCGAACCTAAATACTTACCTGCCTAACTAGCGTCACCTGTGACACTAATACAGCGATCAAAAAATCGTTTAGCGATCAAAAAATTTGCTTAGTGACACTGGCAATGGGGGGTGATCAAGGGGTTAAACCATAATTAAGGGGGATTGGGGGGTTACCCTAGACCTAAAGGGGCCTACCAGTAACTGCCCTACCACTTATAACAGTCACAAATGACACCAATGCAATAATCAGTAAAAAAAAACCTGCTATTGGTGTCACTGTAACAGGGGGGTGATCGGGGGGTGACCGGGGGGTGAAAAGTGTGCCTGCGTGTTCTACTGTACGTGTAGTGTTGGTGCAAGCTTACTTGATATCTTCTCTCCTCGGCGCTGGAACGAAAAGACCAACACGAGGAGAGATGACATCACTTCCTCTGCCACTGTTTACATTACAGCAGCAGAGGAAGATTCTCATTCGCCAGGAGTGATCGCGAGGGGGTGACCATGAATCAGTGGCCTCCCCCTCAGCACAAATCGCTCCTGGAACAAAGCCGATCGTGGGAGGCATGTCACGTACCCATACGTGACTTTGCCTGCCCGTGCCATTCTGCCGCAGCATATCTGCGTTAGGAGGTCGGCAAGTGGTTAAGATGAAAGATTTTAGTGGCTCTGTAACACAGTCAGATAGTTAATGGGTACCGACTATCATACTATATATCTTTGGGATAATAAAGTAAGATGAAAAATCAGTTTTTTTTTTTTCATTCAAAGCACAGATTATAGTCTCTGTGATAATGTGTTTCCCCACAAACACTGAACAGCACAGTTAAAAAGAAAGGAAAGGATCTCTACCAAATGATATCAACAGGATGTAAAACTAACCCTAAGCTCCTAGCCTATCCTTTTTTTTTTTTTTTTTTTTTAATGTTTGACTTTAAATATTTTCTAGGGTTTCATGCCAAAATTAGTGGTTTCAAAAGTTTCCAAGAAGTACCTAGTAACTGGTCTTCAAACTACGTTGAAACTTCAGCGTGATAGATGGGGACCTTGTCATTCTGTTGTAATTGATCCAAAACTCTGGATTTCCCATTTATCTTGGCTTTCAAACATAGAGGCATATTAATAAAACAGTGACGTACATGGGAACAATGGGCGGGTGTTCTGCCAGATTTATCAGAAAAGTTGTGGACTGAAGTCCTTACTATTTGTTTGGCCATTTTTATCTCATCTAAAGATAAGATAATTCAAATGAGTGATTTCCATCAAACCTTCTACAAACCTCTTCATTTGTTCAAAATGGGGAAGAGAGATAACTCATTATGCCATACGTGTAATAATGCAGAAGGTTCATTTATACATATGGTTTAGTATTGTGACAGAGTGCGGCCCTCCTGGTCTCAGGTTACAACCGTTATTACAGACAGTTTTTACCTGCCCAATATATGCAACCCAGATGCTTGCTGAGTCTGATAGATGATGAAAATAAATTATACTTATACTCAAGGAAGGTGATTGCAATCCAAGGGATCTGTTCTGATCGGGTTGGTATTAGGGCTTGGAAAAAAACTGATTGATTCAGACCTACCTTTACACCCTGTTCCAAATTATTATGCCAAAGATATTTTTCTCATTTACCTAAATAATTGATGTAAACAACAGTCAGCATAATTCTCATGTTATTAACTATTACGAGTACAATTCAAATTTTATTGAACAAACCTCCTAATGATAACAGTTTTTTTTTTTCAAAATTAAAAACTTACAATGCACTGTTCCAAATTATTACACACAGTAAGTTTCAAAACACTTTATAGGTTGTAAAGAACTGAAAATTGTCATTTGTTGTGTTTGCAGCATATTTACTGAAATCAAAAGCTATTTCAGTCAAACTTTGAACAACATTTTAACTTTTCAAACATTTTAACAGGTCGCATTACATTTTAACATAGGACCCCTTATTCGATAGCAGCTTTACAAGTCTTGCATCCATTGAACTTGTGAGTTTTTGGACAGTTTCTGCTTGAATTTGTTTGCAAGATGTCAGAATAGCCTCCCAGAGCTGCTGTTTGGATGTAAACTGCCTCCCACCCTCATAGATCTTTTGCTTGAGGATGCTCCAAAGGTTCTCAATAGGATTGAGGTCAGGGGAGGATGGAGGCCACACCATGACTTTCTCTCCTTTTATCCCCATAGCAGCCATTGATGCAGAGGTATTCTTTGCAGCATGAGATGGTGCATTGTCATGCATGAAGATGATTTTATTACGGAAAGCATAGATCTTCCTTCTGTACCAGGGAAGGAAGTGGTCAGTCAGGAACTCCACATGCTTTGCAGAAGTCATCTTTACACCTTCTGGGACCCTAAAGGGGCTGACCAGCTCTCTTCCCATGATTTCGGCCCAAAACATGACTCCACCACCGCCTTGCTGACGTCGCAGCTTTGTTGGAACAGGGTGACCGTCCACCAACCATCCATTACTCCATCCATCTGGACCATCCAGGGTTGCACAACACTCATCAGTGAACAGAACTGTTTGAAAATTAGTCTTCATGTATTTTTCTGCCCAATGCAGCCGTTTCTGCTTTTGAGCATTGGTTAGTGGTGGCCGAATGGAAGGTTTATGCACAGTTGCAAGACTCTGGGGGACTCTACACCTTGATGTCCGTGGGACTCCAGAGGCACCAGCAGCTTCAAATATCTGTTTGCTGCTATGTAATGGTGTTTTAGCAGCTGCTCTCTTGATCCGATGCATGGATCTGGCAGAAATCTTCCGCAATGTGCCTTTATCTGCACGAAACCCGTCTGTGCTCTGAATCAGCCACAAATCTCTTAATAGTGCGATGATCACGGTTACGTTTTCATGAAATACCTAATGTTTTCATACCTCGTCCAAGGCATTGAACTATTTCACTCTTTTTGGCAGCAGAGAGATCCTTTTTCTTCCCCATATTGCTTGAAAATGGTGCTCTGCTTAATAATGTGGAACACCCTCCTTTAGTAGTTTTTCCTTTTAATGGGCTCACCTGGCAATCTAATTATCACAGGTGTCCGAGATTGTTTTCAGTGATCAAAAGAGCCCTGAGACACAATGTCATCCATGAGTTAAACTGAAAAACAAAATATTTAATCTTTGTGACACTGAAATAGAATTTGCATAATAATTTGGAACAAGGTGTATATAGAATGACCTATAAGGCTTGTGGTTCACAAGAGACCCTGCCAAGAGAATTAAGCGTAGTGGAAGGGGTCGCATGTCCAGCAGTTGACCCTTAGGTAGATGGGGAGAACATAATTCTTGTTTTTACTATTACTTTGATTTATGGTTCACCGGGCTTACAAGACTGAGGCGTGTAATGCGGGGGATCTCTTGCCTTCTGCTTCATGCAAGAAATCCAATGCACTCCACAATTTGTGTTTTTTTTTTTTTCAGTTTATACAACTGTATAGTTATTGTTTTCCTTGTATTGTATTTTATACATATATGGATGCCAGACAACTAAGAATGCTACAGAACTCTCAGGTATATTTAAAACGGCTAGACTTAAGCCTAGTACACACTGGTCGAATTTCGGAAGACATCGGCCAGTTCAATAAAAACTGGCAAACATTCAGCCTGTGTGTATGGCAGCTGGCTTCCAATGGCCAAGAGCACAGACCGGAGTGCTCTGGCGGGGGGGGGGATTGCCCCCTGCCAGTACACAACAGCTCAGCGGGGGGAGATCTCTGTACTAACGTTGGACTGTTAGTACAGTGGCTCAGACCAAAGCTATCAGTTTTTTTTCATTCAACCTGCTGGGTTGAATGAAAAAAAAACTATTAGCGTGTACCAGGCTTTATTCTGCCTGTGTGATGCTGTGCTCCTGCATAACTTGCTAACACATTCCAGTGATTTGATTGTGTAATGTGTCTCAATAAGCTCTGTAACACATGGAATGCATCTATTCGTTAAGAATGTATTCGTTATGTGTATGGCATATAAAATCTCTTTAAGCCCTGGGTCACATTGGTGCAATTTCAGATTGCATGTCAAATCGCCGGCAATTGCCAGCAATAGTACCGTCCTAAATTGGTGCGATTTCAAAAAGTAGTTTCTGTTGTACTTTTTGAGATTTCGGGGTGCAATTTACACTGACATCTGTGCAGAAACCCGCACAGATGTCTGTGAAATCGCAGCCAAAATCAGGACTGACTTTCAGGAGTGAAATCACGTGAGTTCAACTGAACTCGCACGGCTTCATTCCTGCAGCTCAGTGTGAACCTTGGCTAAAAAAAATAAAAACGTAAATATGACCACACATTCACTACTGGTGTGTCTTCCCAGTACATGTATTTACATTCACAGCATAGTAAAGGAATCTTTGTTTTTTTGTAGGCATCATTTTTTTAATGAAACCGGTATAAATGAGAGTTTATGTAAGGCATGGTTTAATGAACTACACATACAGTGAAAACCTCTCAAGAATTATTTGAAATTTCTGTGGCTTTGGAAACATTTTGACTGAAGTTCTGCAGTCAAATGGTGGACTAGCTAAAACTATACTTTCACTGCATATTGCATATGGTTTTGATGTTGGATTTGAGCTAGCTGTGCACAAAAATGTTAAACTTTGACAGTTATCCTATAACGATCTTCATATGACTCAATCGTTTTTCGGTCAGCTTAATATATGAAAAAGTGCAGCTGCTGTCCAAAATGACCAACCAGATTCAAAGAGGCTGATTTACTAAAACTATTGAGAATGTGCTAAAACAGCACAGAAACGTAATTGCTCAAAATTGTACTCCTCTGTGTTTAAGTGTTTAACTTTAGAATAGCTGAGGTGAAGTTCCTTCCAATTAGATAACCTAGGTGTTATGCCCCGTACGCACGGTCGGACTTTATTCGGACATTCCGACAACAAAATCCATGGATTTTTTCCGACGGATGTTGGCTCAAACTTGTCTTGCATACAGACGGTCACACAAAGTTGTCGGAAAATCCGATCATTCTAAACGCGGTGACGTAAAACACGTACGTCGGGACTATAAACGGGGCAGTGGCCAATAGCTTTCATCTCTTTATTTATTCTGAGCATGCGTGGCACTTTGTCCGTCAGATTTGTGAATTTCCGACAACAAGGTCCTATCACACATTTTCCATCTGAAAATCCGACCGTGTGTACGGGGCATAAGAGTGTGCGAGAGATGTGCACCTATAGCAGGTATGCCATGGTGCAACACTGTATAAAACTGGTTTAGAATGCAGGTCAGTGATTCGTTTCAGCACACTGTTTATAAATACATAACCTACAAGTTGAACAGACTTATAAATGCCTGAATAAAATGAATGTAAATAAAGAAAACATAAGAAGCATACCTGGATTCAAAAACAGTGTTCCTAAAGGAAGACTGTCAGGTTCGTTTGCGCAGGTGCAGTATGTGACTGACAGCGTTTTGGCTGAATTTTTGCTTGCCAAAGCAATGCACGATTTATTATTTTTTTTTATTAAAGGAGAAGTCCAGCCTG
This sequence comes from Aquarana catesbeiana, assembly GCF_042186555.1. NCBI lineage: Eukaryota > Metazoa > Chordata > Amphibia > Anura > Ranidae > Aquarana > Aquarana catesbeiana. The sequence continues at coordinate 353,391,235 of NC_133325.1, read as the reverse complement.
ACCTCGTTTGGCTGGGCTTCTCCTAAGGGTCACAGGAGTGCAATTCGTTTTGCACTCCTGTGACCCATTTTCAGCAGAGAGCGTTCTGAATTTGTCTCTCTGCTGACGTCACCAAGTTCAGTTCAGGCACCGCGTCATCCCAACTTCCGAAATCTGGATCCGCTGAGACAGCCACTCCCTGCCCCTCCACAGCTTAGCACTCCAATGAGCATGGAGGAGCAGAGCAGGAGAGCTGCTGATTGAATAAAGGCTAAAGCCAAAAAATAAACCATATAATCAAGTGATACATTGAGAACAATCCTATGCAGTATATTCCATAAAGTGCTGAAAATGTGGCACACCGATACAAACTTCATAGGGCATCAAAAGCAATTTTTCTGTTCATCAATGATTAAAGCAAACAGCGCCGCTTACCAGATATGGTGGATCTCAGGTTATAGAGATCAAACTAGCACACACAGGAAGGATCACTCAGCTGAGCAATAGCTGGATTCTCCCTCCTATCACAGCTCAGCACTCCTGCGATGTTCCTTACTGGATTTTCCAGGAGGTAGATTCCATTCAAGGATATGTATTATAAAATAGAAGAGAGAGGCTTCATGGTGCAGTACTCAAATTTTTATTCAAAAGTTTCCATGGGCACTGACATCCAACACGATCGGTATACAATGTTCAAACAGCTGCGGCTCAAGCCGCGGTTTATTTTTTGGCTTTTGCCTTTATTCAATCGCAGCATTTTACTTAATCACAGTAGTTGTTTGCATCGTTTTGAAAAAAATGTTTTGCATTTTTTTACATATAGAGAAAAATGATTTTCTCTCCTTTTTCATTAATTTTGGTTACGTTTTTTCTTTTGTACATCTCACATATTAGCCTTATGACGTGTACACACGATCAGGATTTTGGCTGGAAAAAGGTATGATGGCTTTTCCGACGGGTTTCCGCTCAAGCTCGTCTTGCATACACATGGTCACACCAAATTCCAACCGTCAAGAACACGGTGACGTACAACGCGTACGACGGGACTAGAAAAAGGAAGTTCAATAGCCAGTGCGCCACCCTTTGGGCTCCTTCAAGCTAATCTCGTGTTTTATCGTTGAAGTTTGGTGAGAGACGATTAGCGTTTTTCAGCTTTCCAGCTTTTCAGTCCATTACTGCTCTTCAGTTTGTGCTTGTGGGTTTGTATCTGTTTTTCAGTGCATGTAGTCAGTTCGTATCTGTTTTTCAGTGCGTTCTTATCCGCTTGTTTCTGATTTTCAGCTCGCTTTTCACAGGCCTTGCTGTTCTTCAGTGTTTTCGGTTAAATTCGTTCTGACCAGCCGACCGTGTTGAAGCCATGTTGCGGCTACGTACTCGTCGTAGAGTTCGCCCTGTGCAGGGGCTTGGTGTTGGGGTTCTTACTTTGACCCAAGCCCAGTCCATAAACAGGGTGGGGAGGAGTTCATGGACAAAGAATTGGTTGATCCAGTGTGACCAATTCTCTCACATGCCTTTGCTGCGTGTGATCCAGGAGAATAACCCTGATGATTTCAGGAATTATCTCTGGATGACGGACCCCATTTTTCACTGTCTGTTGGCTTTGCTGACCCTTTATATTATGAAGCAGGACACCTGCATGCGGCAAGCCATCACTCCGGAGCAGAGGCTAGTCGCCACGTTACAGTACTTGGCAACGGGAAGAAGTCTACAGGACCTGAACTTCTCTACAGGCATCTTCCCCCAGGCTCTGGGGATCATTATTCCTGAGACCTGTTCTGCCATCATACAGGTCCTGCAGAAGGACTATATTAGGGTAAATTTTCTCCTTTAACATTACATTCTAAGTATTTAATGTTTGCTAATGTATTGTATTTATTTCATCATTCCCTAATTACCCTGATTGGAATATGCTGTGAATGTCCCCTTTGTCCTCACACATGCTGGATTTTTTTAATGCTCCTTTTTGTCCTTCATGCATATTTGCCTTCACTAACCTCCCCAGCATGCTATCCTGGGTCCATACACACCCAGCCTAGTCACTTAACAATGTATTTTGTCAGTTCCATAGTACAGTTTTACCCTAAACACCCCCTAAAATGTGTACAAATGCTATTTGTGTGCCAAAGGCTTTTTTTGGGGTCCCAAAATCATTTTGAACCCTCCCTCCCCCCAACCGCTAAATCAAATGATACCAATCCTCTATCTGCTGACTTTGCCAAACCCATACACACTATACCTCTTTTGTGGTCATATTTATGGATTAATTCACCAAAGCATGTAGTGAAAGGGCCTGCCTGAATACTTTCAAATGGTACTGTTTAAAGTTTTGTTCTCCTATTATCTTCATAGGTAATTGCAGAATGTAAAAATGTGCTTCAATCTGTACAGTGTGTATTTTTATTTTAGTATTATGACACTTCTTACCTGTCCAGTGGGCTGCCAATAGTGTAAGTAAGGAGGGGCTGGCCAAAGTAGCACACATTATTTATGCATTCAGTTCTCAATGAAATGGAAAGGGTTACCTGTCCAAAACATTTCCCCCCCACTAAAATTTTTTCAATGGGCCATCAGAGGGGGGGGGGAGGAGATCTGATGAGTGGACCTTATTACCTTTGTCTTTAAATACTCCTTAAAATAAAAGTTATACTGAATTTGGCCAAGAATGTTTGTGTCTAATCTGCTTGCAATGTTATGTGTAAAATTACAAATTTTATTTTTTCTGTTTCCTTCAACGCTTCCCACTTTGCCTACCATTGGGACTTTCCCAACTGTGGAGGGGCAATTGGAAACACATCCACATAGTCCCACCACCCCATTTTGGGTCATACTATTTTAACTATAAGGGGTTTCATAGTATTGTGTTGATGGCGGTAGTGTCAGCGACATACGAGTTTCTCTATGTGGAAGTGGGCAAGAATGGCCGGATGTCGGATGGTGGAGTCTTTGCCCAGACGGAGTTCTACGGATGTCTCCAGAGTGGTGGCTTGGGATTGCCACCTGCGGAGGAGAACGTTGAAGGACTCCCGTTTGTTTTTATTGCTGATGAAGCATTTGGTCTGGGTGATCACCTAAAGAGGCCATTCCCCCAGAGGACCCTCACCCCAGAGAAAAGGGTTTTTAATTACCGGCTGGCCAGAGCCCGAAGAGTCGTGGAGAATACCTTTGGGATAATGGCCAGCCGGTTCCGCCTATTTCTAATGGCTATAAATAAGGCGTAGTACAAACTGAACCACATTGTATTATTCTGCTGCATACTGCACAACTTTTTAAAAAGAAATGCTCCAAATTATGTTGCCTCGGTTGGGCCTGAGGCCGGACTTCAAAAAATGCAATGACGGCCCTGGAAGCTGGCTGTCCTGGCTTGCCCCCCCAAAGCGCCTGTGAAGTGCAGGAAAAATATGTTGAATATTTTACGGGTAGGGGGGCCATTGCTATGCCAGAAAATTTGTAAATATTTTCTAAATAAAAAAAAATGATCTGATAAAATCTTTTTGATTTTGATTTACTGCTTGTGTTTGTTTTAAGCTGTCTCCTAGGTTCTCCTAGTGCACTTGTAGTGCCAAGTGGTTTTTCCATTATTAAATAACACCCATTGTCACTGTAAACACCAACTTAATACAAAAAGTGGTATTGAGCATTGAAAGAAGAAGCCACACATTGTTGAGTATAAAACCTTTTACTCCGTGCACATTCACATGTGCATTATAAAACATTCTGTGTTTAAAAAAACACATCTTGTTTTTTAAAATTTTTACCTTGAAATCTTTAGAAAAGTACATAAACAGGCATGTTTGCAAACATAACATACACAACTCAGGAATTTACAAGGTTCAACATTGAAAAACTGAAGGCAATATCTGACATTATAATGTCATAAATGTCTTGATCTTGCCTTCATCAGATGGGGTGATGTCACCCCTGTAAAAGCCAAATTTAGAAGATGCACACAAATTGGGATTAAAACTGGGAATTTCCTTTCTGATCCCATACCTAATGTCAACATGTGCTATCTCCCATCATGGGGGATCAATGGACATGTTTTGGGTAGAAATTTTTTTACTCTGTGCACATTCGCATGTGCAATTAGAAAAGGGTTTTTGAACAAACCAACATATTTTTTGTAATATATATATATTTTTGGGACAGTAGGAATATCCTTTTTTGTGGTAAACAGGCATGTTTTTCAAAACATAAACAATACACAGCTCAGGAACTTACAAAGTTCAACTTTGATAAATTGAAGGCAATATCAGACATTAGTATGTCCAAACTGTGTTAATATTGCCTTCATCAGATGGGGTGATGTCACCCCTGTAAAAGCCAAATTCAGAAGATGCACACAAATTGGGATTAAAACTGGAAATTTCCTTTCTGATCCCATACCTAATGTCAACATGTGCTATCTCCCATCATGGGGGATCAATGGACATGTTTTGGGGGTGCAACCCCTTCCTCTCACCTACTAGAGTTGCGAGGAAGGGGTTGCACCTACAAGACGCGTACATTGATATCCCCTGATGGCAGATAGCACATATTGACACACTGTGTGCATCTTCCAAATTTGGCTTTTAAAAAGTGTCAAACAATTTTTAAAACTTGGTCATCAAAAATATAAACTGGTTTTATTTGGTTGTTATTTAGATTCTTCCTAGTACATCAATCATGTTCTTCAGTTTTTGTTCAACTTCGTTTGTCTTTTGCTTGACGATGTCTAAATCCTGACTACAATACATAATGTCCTGGATTAACCTTTGTTCACTGTCAGTGGTGAAAAGAGTAGATTGTTCTTTCACAACATGCACATCACCTAAAAGAAAAAAATACACACCATGTATTATAAATATGCAGGCATACATCTATTACCTGAATCTGTGGTGTCACTCACCTGTTGTGGTGACAATTTCCACCACCTCTCCTTCCTCCACATCCTCCGGTTGTGTCTTCTGTTCCCCTTCTTCAGGAGGTGGGGGGGGTTCCTGTTGTCCTCCGACGTCCCAAGTCTTTTCTCCCCTATGAGAATGATACAAAAGGTATACTTAGCAAATATATACACAAATATTTGTGGCCAGAAATATGAATGTGAAACATTGCTTGGAAGTGGGGTACAATTGTCTGTTTGGGCAGAGTTCCAAGTTGAGGACATTATTTATTCCCTTAACAAAGCTGGAATACTTACCTTTTTTGGACAAGTTTCACACATGGAGACACCCCAAGTATCCACTCAAGTACCTGTGTGGGACACCCTAAAAAGTTTGTTCTTGTGTCCCACACTAGTGCTCCTGAGTCCAGATGTGTAAACAGCTGCTGAGTGTCCTCTCCTTACATTACACTGAATCAAGTTTGCAATTCATTCTAGTTACAAACACATCTAGACAACAATGTCCTAAACCTCTTTTAATACAAATTAGCATGACCAAATGTAATTAACTCTGTATCTGCCAAAAACATCGTATTTAGTTGACAAACGAACAATGTTTCCTACGACTGATTACTGTGCCCACTAACATGAAAGTCGCCATTTTAAACTGTACAACAGTAAAGAAAAGCACATGGAGCAGCATGCGAGTAATAATAATAGTCGGAACACACGACAAGTACTTACTTTTTAGAAGCACTTTCTTGATCCTTCTGTACTGATCCTGCTCCCTCAATTTCAGGTCTGACCGGCGTTTCCTCAATTGCTCCTTGGATCGTCGTACCCCAAAATTCCTGTGCAGACTCTTCACAACTTTAGTCATGATCTTGGCCTTTCTCACATTTGGGTTTAGGTACAGTCCATACTTCCTGTCATAGTCGGCCTTCTTCAAGATGTCCACCATCTCTACAAAGGCCATATTTGAGGCCTTAAATGTTCTCCTCCGGGATCGGGATGTTTCGGGCTCTGGGCTTTCCTCCTCCTCGTTACTGCTATTATGTACCTGCTGTGTCTCCGCCATGTTCATCTCCCACTGCGCAGAAAGAGAAGGGGCGGGGAATATTCTAGAAAGAACGTCAGGGGCGGGCAACTGATATTTAGTGTTTTTGCCTTGTGTTTGGTCTTTCAGCAAAGATGAAACAATTCAAAGACCCGGATTTCATGGGCCAGTTCATTGACAAATACAGGGATATGAGAAATTTGTGGGAGGTTAAAACCCCTTATATCGCAACAAACCAGCAAGGAAGGCATCGCTGGAGAAACTACTGCAATTTGTGAAGACCCAGGTCCCCGACTCAGACATCGATTTTGTGGAGAGGAAAAATGGTAGCTTGAGAAGCACGTACAAGAAGGAGCTTAATAAGATCAAGGCTTCCATGAGGTCAGGAGCAGCAGCAGAGGATGTGTATGCACCCAGTCTGTGGTACTACACCAGGATGTGGTTTCTGGAAGACCAGATGGAAGTCAGGGAATTACTTTCCACACTTCCATCCAGCCTTTCCTCAACCCTTCCCTCAACCCCAGCTGAGGCTTCCAAGGACCAACCTGGGCCTTCCATCCTGGAAGAAGTTGAGGAGCCCAGCTGGAGCCAGGTATAGTATTTTTTAACATATTTATTGATATGTAAAACACTTTTTGTTCAATCATTCATTTGTTATCAATAATAACATCTAGTTAACAACAATAACAACAGTAGGGGCCAAAAATGATTGGGACAAGAATGAAAAATGCTGGGCTCAGAATGATAGTCTTTATTAACCGCTTGCCGACTGCCTCACACAGATATACTGCAGCAGAATGGCACATACTGGCAAACTAACGTACCTGTACGTTACCCTTTAACCCCCCTGGCGGTATTCCCGAGTCTGGCTCGGGGTGGATTTTCAATACCAAAAGCGGTATCCCCATGCCAGACTCGGGATCGCATCGCAGGATCCTTGTAGATATTACTTACCTTGTCCCCTGGATCCTGCGATGTCTCCCTGCTATGATCTGCGAGCCGCCGTGTCTCGCTCGATTCACAGTGCCGAGCTCCATTTCCTGCAAGCGGGGACGGAATTCGGCGCCAAATTCAAAAAGTAAAACACACAGTACAGATACAGTATACTGTAATCTTACAGATTACAGTACTGTATCAAATAATTACACATCCCCTTTGTCCCTAGTGGTCTGTCCAGTGTCCTGCATGCAGTTTTATATTATAAAAACTGTTCCTTCTGCCTGGAAACTGGAGATTGTCCATAGCAACCAAAACTGCCCCTTTACATCAAAAGTGGTTTTAGACCAGCTAGAAAACAGCGATAATAAATTAGAATCACTTGCAGAATTGAGTGATAGTGATTTGTGGGGAAATCCGTCATCAAACACTAAAAGTAACGAAAACCACAATTCTGCAACTGAGCAAATTTCAGTGTTTGTGATTTGATTACATTATTGAATCATTTTTGTTATTATTATATTATTATTTGTTATAATTATTTATAGTTATTTATTATATTATAATTTTTATTTAGTTTTTCAAACTTTATCATACCCGGGATGTCTACTAGTCTCTTGTTTGGACAGATTTAAGTAAATTATTCCTAAGAATTACAGGCCTATAATATAAAACGCCAAATTTATGTGCAAAATAATGATACCGCTTTCAGCATCAAAATTCTGAAATAATCATACCGCCAGGGAGGTTAAGAATTGGGTCGCAGGTCTCGCGGACTCGATGTCCGCAGGCATAACCGCAATCGTCTCACAGAGATGAAGAACGGGGAGATGCTAATGTAAACAAGCATCTCCCCATTCTGCCTAGTGACAGTGTCACTGATCTCTGCTCCCTGCAGAGATCAGTGACGTGCCACACACAGCCCCTCCCCCCCCGCAGTTAGAAACACTCCCTAGGACACAATTAACACCTACACTGCCACCTATTGGTTAACCCCTTCACTGCCAGTGTCATTTACACAGGAATTAGTGCATTTGTATATCACTGATTGCTGTTTAAATGACAATGGTCCCAAAAATGTGTCAAAAATGTCCGATGTGTCCGCCATAATGTTGCAGTCATGATAAAAATCGCTGATCGCCACCATTACTAGTAAAAAAAAAAAAAAAGAATAAAAATGCCATAAAACTATCCCCTATTTTGTAAACGCTATAACTTTTGCGCAAACCAATCAATAAACACTTATTGCTATTTTTTTTACCAAAAATATGTATAGGAATACATATCGGCCCAAACTGAGGAAACAAAATGTTTTTTTATATATTTTTTGGGGGATATTTTTTATAGCAAAATGTAAAAAAAAATGCGTTTTTTTTTCAAAATTGTCGCTCTTTTTTTGTTTATAGCACAAAAAAGAAAAACTGCAGGGGTGATCAAATACCACCAAAAGAAAGCTCTATTTGTGGGGAAAAAAGAGACGTCAATATTGTTTGGGAGCCACGTCGCACGACCGCGCAATTGTCAGTTCAAGTGACGCAATACCGAATCGCAAAAAGTGCTCTGGTCAGGAAGGGGGTAAATTCTTCCGGGGCTGAAGTGGCTAACATTCAATTTGCAACAGTCATGAGCTGAAAATTGTGTGCGATTGATGAACCAAAAACTAAAACTATGTCCCTTTTTCATACACAGGAAGACCTCAGCCAGGACGAGGCTCTAGAATGTGGCACACAGGAGGAGGCGGGGGTAAGTGGCAGCCAGGAGTTGGCCAGGCCCAGTAGTCTCACCCAATCCCAGGTGTCTCCCCTCCGCCTTCCAACAAAAAGGGCCAGGAAGGGGAGTAACGTAGAGGAGGCAGCACCGGGCCTCATTAAGGAGGCTAATGGGACCCTGAAAACACCCCCTGACGCTGAAGAGGCCTATGGCTACTATATAATTTCCAAATTGCTGCAAATGAAGGAGGGCCAATGCCACAACTGTGAAAAACTTTTTGTTGAGGCCATTCACAAGGGGTTGAGGGGCCAAATGATTGATGACATACACTTATGTGCGCTCACCCGTCTTCCTCCTCCCCCTCCTCCTCCTCCTGCCACAAATCCACCTCCAGAGCCACAGCCTCCAAGGCTGCAGGGAAGTATGGAGGGAAGGCTGCAAGGAAGACAAGAAAGTGATGGCCTGGGTTCAGTCTGGTCTGACAGAAGACGCAGGCTGTTGTAGTACCACAGCCTGGGGACATATATGTCATCTGCTGCTGTTCGAGATCTCTGGGAGTCCTGGACCAGATTGTGCTCCCTATTATATGGACTTCTCAAGCTACCAATTTTAATTTACAAAGAGTTGATGTGTGCCTTGGGGGCCAAAGGCTTTGTTAATCCCTGTAGTTTCTCCAGTGTTGCCTTCCTCTTTATTTTGTTATTATGAGCCAGAATAAATGGAGATTTTTTTATATCAAAATACTTGCCTATGTGTTTTTATTCAAATAGGACAGTTTGTTTGTGAGTAGGCAGGTACATTTAAAAAATACAGTGTCTAATTAACAAGGGACACCATCCTCTTTGAGCTTTAAAAATATAAGATAATAATGCTGTTGTGGAAACTTGACACACCAAAAAAAAAAAAAAAAACTATGGAGATCACTAGAAAATAATTTAAAAATAATCCAAAAAAGGAGTTCTTGATTAAAAAATAAATAAAATAAGATGACTATAAAAAATAATTCTAAACATTATTATGGAGATCTGGCTTTAAAAACAAAAAATATTATTCAGGAGATCACGAGAAATAATAAAGAAAAAAGTTTGTGAGAAATCTGTGTGAATATCAGCAGCAAAACAACTTCATTCATCTAGCATTATAAAGAACAAAAGAATGTGCTGCATTAAAAGATCCAAAAATTTACAGCGTGACGAAAGTGCTAGATTCATTATGAACGCTAGTTTTACCAGACCGAGTGCTTCTGTCTCGTACTTGATTCTGAGCATGCGTGATTTTTGGAGCGTCAGAATTGGATACAGATGAACGCATTTTCGGCTAGGAACTTTTTCTGACCGAAAAATTGAGAACCTGCTCTCAATCTTTTGCTGGCTGGAATTCCGTCAGCAAAAGTCCAATGGAGCATACACACGGTCACATTTTCCGACCAAAAGCTCTCATCGGACTTTTGCTGGAGGCATTTCCGATCGTGTGTATGAGGCATTAGACTAAAATCAGTATGCCTGGACGTTGAACTAACAGCTCTGGAGCCTCCTTTGCCATTCAATGCATTGTACGGGGAAACGCGTCAGTTGGAACTACAGGTCTTGATGTAACCACGCATCAGCTGGCTGGCTTGAGCGGCGGCTGTTTGGACATTGTATACCGCTGTTGTTGGATGTCAGTGTCCATGGAAACTTTTGAATAAAAATTTGAGTACTGCACCATGAAGCCTCTCTCTTCTATTTTATAATACATATCCTTGAATGGAGTCTACCTCCTGGAAAATTCAGTAAGGAACATTGCAGCAGTGCTGAGCCGTGATAGGAGGAAGGATCCCGCTATTGCTGAGCCTGGAGACAGACGATCTTCTGCCGAATGATCCTTCCTGTGTGTGCTCGTTTGATCCCTATAACCTGAGATCCACCGTATCTGGTTTGCTTTAATAATTGATGAACAGAAAAATCGTTTTCGATGCCCTATGAAGTTTGTATCGGTATGCCACATTTTCAGCACTTTATGGACTATACTGCATAGGATTGTTCTCAATTTATCACTTGATTAAATGGTTTATTTTTTGGCTTTTGCTTTTATTCAATCACAGCATTTTATTTAACACAGTAGTCGCTTGCACCATTTTGAAAAAAAAGTTTGCATTTTTCACATATAGAGAAAAATAATTTTCTCTCCTTTTTCATTAATTTTGGTTGCACATTTTTTCTTTTGTACATTTTCAGGAGCTGGATATTCTGTTTCTTTAGATGCTGCACTATTTTGTTTAATATTCATTTTTTTTATATATGTATCAATTGTATATATATATTGTTGGGGTTTAGCATAGATTTTTTTCCTATATCTAATACGTGAGGCGCCCTCTGCCAGTAGTATTATTATGGCATTTGTATTTTTGTAGTACTTTTCCAAGATTTGTTATTTTTAAGATAAGATGTGAAAAACATATGCAAGTAACTTATAGAGACAAACAATAATACTTTTTATTTTTATTTTTTTAATCCAAACTATACTCTTTATTTTTAATTTTTTTAGTTGACTTCCTCCATAATGTCTAGAATATTTCAGTCTGTGCTGTACAGTCTAGATGTATGTCACATTTGCATGTGTAAATTGTTTGCATATTAACCACATCTCTTACTAATTATGCAAATGAGTCTCTAAAACTGGGACATACAGCTAAAAAAACTTTCACTCATAGTAGATAGGTATTGATGATAAAGCCTTGCAGCCATGACACCAATATGGGACTGGTCAAAAAAAGGGAATCTCATTAACTCAATAACTTGCAGTGGCGGTGCTTCCATAAGGGCGCATGGGCGCCGCCCCCTCTCTCCCACCACCCCCTCTATCACCAATAGACAGATTCATGCGTTGCATGAATCTATCTATGGCCGCCACTGCCATGCCCTATTCAGGTGCCTGGCCCCTTTTCAGGCTCCGGAATTACAGTGGCGGGGGGTGTTTTTGAAGCACCTGATTAGAGCCATAGGCACAGCGGCAGCGTTTGATGGCACAGTGGCAGCGTTTGATGGGCACAGTGGCAGCGTTTGATGGCACAGTGGTAGCGTTTGATGGGCACAGTGGCAGCATTTGAGGGCACAGTGGCAGCGTTTGATGGCACAGTGGCAGCGTTTGATGGGCACAGTGGTAGCATTTGATGGCACAGTGGCAGCGTTTGATGGCACAGTGGTAGCGTTTGATGAGCACAGTGGCAGCGTTTAATGATTTTTTTTCAAAAAATGTTTGCACCCCCCAAAAAATTTTGAGCACCAGCCAAGCTTCTATGTACAGTTATTGCTTTACTGTTGAATGTCTCCCTAAAGTTATTTTTATGTATTCTATTGGAAATATGTCATATTTTAAAATTAGAAAGTCTTGCTTGTAATTGTTTTTAACATTGTTGTGGTTGTTTCTTAAAGTGTGACTAAACCCACATCATAAAAAAATTAGTAAGTGGTGTATACTCACTTGAGTATGAGATTTGTTTTCTGTATTCTGCAAAAAAACTAGTTGATCCTGCTCCTCTCTATCTCCACCTTCTGCTGATGTCCCCAATTCAGTTAGGGATTTCGCAACTGTGGTGGCAGCTCTGTACATGCTTAGTTTTCAGTGAGTTCCTATGCTGAGGATTTCCTCCATATCACATATGAGCAGCCATGTGACTATAAAGTCACACATGGTGGCATATACACAGTGATAAATGACACTCCACTCCCTCCCTCCTCCTCCATGCCCACTAACCAGCTAAAATGGGGCGGGATATTACATGTAGATTAATGGTGGCTTCACCTCCTCGTATTCTAAGACACAGGCTGGAGGGGCGTGACAAAGCCTGTGACTGTCAGGAATTCATTCACACCATGTTATTTTCACAAAATAATAAAGGTTTCATTTTAAATATATATTTGCGTGACAATTTAACTACATGTCGCCCACGCTATAGCTGAAAGACGGCTACAGCGCGGGACTTAATTGCCAGGTGGGCGTCCATGGACGTCCTCCCGAGTAAGCGCTGTTTGCGCGTCGCACTCTGTGATCACCGAGTCTATGAGACTCGGCTGATCACAGATACGAGTAAGGGGTCGATCCCAGTCCCTTACCACTTGATCAGCTGATCACGTAATGTAAACAGAAGCTTGGTAATTTTTTTTTTTTTTTTTAAGGTGTTAGTGTGAGGGAAATAAAAAGGCGATCACCGGGTTCTGTCAGAGGGACATCGGTCCCTCATATATAAACAAAAAAGTCAGTGCTACTACCCATACATCACATAGAAAGCAGAAATCCCGGGTGCTCGATCCACAGTTGCTGGCTGAGTAGGGAAATGAGGAAAAGATGATCCGCACTCCGGTGATTGCTCTTAAAAAGTGTAATATTTATTGACAAGCCACAGTGACCAAACGCAAATGAGAACATTTGACGCGTTTCAGCCTATAACCAGGTGGTTATGACTAAGGCCTTATAGGCTGAAACGCGTCATCTGTTCTCATTTGTGTTTGGTCACTGTGGCTTGTCAATAAATATTACACTTTTTAAGAGCAATCACCGGAGTGGGGATCATTTTTTCCTCACATAGGTCGATCACACAGCCGTGGCTGCATTTTCTGTACCCACCAGTGTCAGCTGCCAGTGCCCACTGTGTCACCTGCCAGTGCGTCCTACCAGTGCCCATAGTGCCACCTACCAGTGCCCACAGTGCTACCCATCAATGCCCACCAGTGCTGCCAATCAATGCCCATCAGTTTCTCATAATCAGTGCCACAGATCAGTGCTGCCTATCAGTGTCACCTACCAGTGCCCATCAGTGCCACCCATCAGTGATCATCAGTGCCACCTATCAGTGCCGCTTATCAGTGCCACCTATCAGTGCCCTTCAGTGCCACCCATCAGTGCCCTTCAGTGCCAACCATCAGTGCCACCTCATCAGTGCTTATCAGTGCCACCTATCAGTGCCCATTAGTGCTGCCTTATCAGTGCCGCCTATCAGTGCCGCCTTTTAGTGCCCATCAGTGCAACACTATGAAACAGTTTATTTTTTTTTCAAAATTTTCGCTCCTTTTTTGTTTAGCAAAAAATAAAAAACCCAGCAGCAATTAAATACCACCAAAAGAGAGCTCTATCTATATCAAAAAAATGATAAAAATTTCATTTGGGTACACTGTAGCATAACTGCGCAATTGTCATTCAAAGAGTGACAGCTCTGAAAGCTGAAAATTGGTCTGGGCAGGAACGGGGTTTAAGTGCCCAGTAAGCAAGTGGTTAAAACTGTTTATTAATATTATTTATTTATTTTTTGCTCTGCATCCCAACGGCAATTTTTTTTTAACTTGTGAGCAGCAGTAGAGTACTAGAAGCTCCTCCTGCTTGTGTTTCCCTGCAGAAAGGCTGGGAAAGAGCTGGTTCATGTGACAGCTGTATATTGATTAGGAAAAAGTTACTTAGATACTTAGATTTTTTTTTTTTTTTTTTTATGAAAACAAGTGCTATCATCCATATACAGGAATAGAAGGCACAATGTAAATTACACAGTGTGTGTTTAGTATCACTTTGATAATTTATTCCCCTCACAATTTTGACTCATTTATACATTTCTTACCTTTATTTAGGAAAGCTACAAGGTGATGCCAGAAACCTACAGACATGTATGTATGTGTATATATATATATATATATATATATATATATATATATATATATATATATACACACAGGGCTTTTTTCTCAAAACAATAGGTGCTGGAACTTAACCACGGCCCCACAAAACCCTTCCCCCTAAACACACCCTCCAGATCACATCAAATAGTGTGTGTGTTCAGTCAAATTTCACGAAAACAGTAGGAGGGTCTTAAAGGGGCATTAAATACCAGGATTGCATTACATACAGAGTACAGAGCTGTCACTTGTAAACACAGAAACCAGACTTATGTGTTTACAAGTGGCCGCAGGAAAAGAGGGGGGACAAGAGAGCTTCCCCCCCTCCTGAACCGTACCAGGCCACATGCCAGGATGTCCCCATATTGATGGGGACAAGGGCCTCATCTCCACAACCCTTGCCCGGTGGTTGTGGGGGTCTGCGGGTGGGGGAGCTTATCGGAATCTGGAAGACCCCTTTAACAAGGGGACCCCCAGATCCCGCCACCCCGTGTGAAATGGTAATGGGTACATTGTACTCCTACCATTTCACAAAAAAAGTGTCAAAAATTGTAAAAAACACAGACACAGCATGGGATAACTCCTTTATTAAAAAAGAAAAAAAAATTCCAGCGATGTAATCTTTCCTCAGCCCGGGATACGGAGAGACGCCGCCACTACATGATCCGCCTCCATGGGAGGAGCCTGCTGAATGATGCTAGACCTGCCGTGACAGTTCTTAAAAAGCTGAGGGCAGGGACACTTGTGATGTGCGTGGGTGACCCCGCCCCCCTCTGACGCAACGGGGAAACACCGCGGGGTTTCCCAGTGACATGTACAGGTGACCCCGCCCCCTCTGACGCTACGGGGGTTTCCGTGGTGTCAGAGGGGGGTGGGGTCATCCATACATGTCACTGGTAGCCCCGTGGCATTTCCTTGTTGCGTCAGAGGGGGGTGGGGTCACACGCGCACATCACAGGTGGCCTGGTAATGGACTGTGGGGGAATCCCTGGCCGTTTTTATCAATGAACTTTTATGTGTATTGTCAGGATCAACAATTCATTAATAGCCGGTGTCTTGCCGAGAAAGTTCCCCTGGCGGATAAGGACCCCCCCTGTACTGCGCATGCGCTGCGCTTGCACAGTACGAACGACTATGGAGCCACCAAAAGTCGCCAAAGTTGAACAGCTGATTGTCAGCTCCACACAGCGCCTGCGCACTACATTCTGCTCTGAGTCCATGTTCAAGCCCCACCATCCAAGTGGACATAGAGTTTGAATAAAAATATGCCGAGCGAAGCTAGGCCGTGCCCGAAGCGTGGCGAACGAAGCGAGCCGTGAGGGGCCCTATTACAGGCGCTGTGTACAGCGGACTCACAGGTGTTCAGCTTTGGTTATTTTCAGCGGCTCGTACTGCGCAAGTGCTGTGCCTGCTTAGTACAGGGGAGTCCTTATCTGCCGGGGGTAACCTTCTCGGCAGAACACCGGCACTTTTAAATGACTTTTTTCTTCCTTTAGAAATGTCATTTTGTTGTCAGACTGTTCTAAACACGGGAAACATGTGCCGCTTTACAGGCATACTATAGAAACTCCCCAGGTACGAAATGTAAAGGAATATTACACTTTTATTGTTTCACTTTAAGCATTATTAAAATCACTGAAACGGCTGTTTTTAAAACTTTTTTTGCATTGATACGTGTCCCCTGGGGCAGGACCCAGGTCCCCAAACACTTTTTATGACAATGTAAGTCAAATATTCCGCGCTTAGGACCAATAGTAACAAGGAACTGCAGCCCCCCAAGCAAAATGGAAACACCAAAGTGAAATCCACAAAACCAAAGTGTTCTAATAGGGGAATGGCGCTGTTCACAGATAATGGAAAAATCAGAAAGACACAACCCCAACCCACCAGAAAATGGGAAAAAGGAAAATTGAAATTTGAATAAAAAATTTTTGAATAGAAAAATATATGAATAAAAAAATAAAAATATGAATATGAAAGTGGTAAGCAATGGATGTGCGGGGTGCACCAAAGTGTGTGAAAATTCTAACTAAAATGCTATGAGTTAATCCCTTAGGTTAAATGACAGAAGGTGTAAATATGCAAATCACTACCAAAAGTAAAAAACACAAAACCATACCTAGTACAAAGTGGAAAAAAATGACAAAAAAATGACATAAAAAGTGATAACAACATTAAAATTCCCACTCATGTGCCAAATATCATCCACAATACATAAAATATACATATAAGTGATTCAAATGAACATCTGTGATCATCCAAATTTAAATAAGAAAAGATAAATGAAAAGTGGAAATGTATGTGGAAGGTGAATGGAAAAAAATGAGTATATTAATTAATAAATATGTGCCATCAAACAGATATATAAATAAGTAAATAATACACTCAAAAATGTCCAATATGAATTGTCCAATGAAAGTATATCCGACAGGTGTGTGATCACCAGCAAGTTTCAGTGTTAGTGTGTCCGTATCTGGCAGGCCCCCTTTTGTGCCCTCACTCACCAGAAAGCCCTACCCCTGCAGGGGTGAAGGGCATGAATCAATCCTGTGGCCGGAATGCTGGAGTCCAGGGATCCCCCTCTCAGGTTCAACAAGCCCCTTCCCACTGGATCCACGTTGTTCTTACATGAGTATCCACCGGAACAAATTATATGTGGAGAAACAGGGAATCCGCATGGTGTAAGTCCGTTAAAAAGAGTTTATTGTCAAAACATATATAGAACAGTTAGAAACGGGAGCTAACAGTGCTCACTAAACAAAAACAAAAAGCGGATGGTGTCTAGGCAGCGAGGTGCCGGCGTGCGTTCCACCGGCCTAGCTGCCGAAACCGGAAGTGCAGAGTCAAAACGTGAAAGCGACGTGTGCGTACCGTATGGCCACGCCTTACGCGTTTCGTCATCAAGACGTCATCCGAGGCGCGGCCATCTTGGTACGCCACACGTCTTAAATAGTACAAGGAGGCGCCACAGTGTCCAATCACAGAAAGCTAATGGTGACGTCCCATCCACCCAGCGGAGAAGCAGTGTATTAGCTAAAGGGGGGGAGGGAACCAGCCCAATGTAGATGAAGAAAAGCATCCCCTGGTGGGGAAAAATGAAATAGCAGGATCGGGCGCCTCCGTATAATAATACAATATAACATAATATAACATAATGGTAAGCCACAATACAGCAAGGGCATACGGGCGAAAGTAGGCCCACTCCATGATGCCCACTATATAGCCAATGGCAATATAGGAATATTTTTTTTTTTTTTTTTTTTTTGACCTGCAGTTAAGCCATTTTATCAGCCGCCTACCACATCCAATAAGATCAGGGGAGGAGCTATCGGAGTTGGAAAAGATATGTACGTCAAACAATACTAAAGGTATAATATCAAAACTTTACAAACTGGGTTTGGCAAAGAGTAGCAGGGAGATACCACCATTTATCATTAAATGGGAAAATGAATTAGGAGTACAGTTAGATAGTAATAGATTAAAGAAAACTCTGGAGCTGACCCACAGTTCGTCAACTGACATCAGTGTTGCCGAAATGAACTATAAAATCCTAACAAGCTGGTACATTACCCCGGATAAGGCAAGTAAATATCAAAAAGATAAAACTCCGGAGTGTTGGAGGGGGTGTAAAGGTGTAGGAAACATGGCTCACATCTGGTGGGATTGCCCCGTAATCAAACGGTACTGGCTAAAAATCTTGGGATACATTAAGCAGATAACTAAGATAGAGGTTAAATTAGACCCCTGGACAGTGCTACACCATGGGATAGGAGGGGAGGTAAAAACTTATAAAAACACCCTAGTACCACACCTGTTGAATGCGGCAAAAAAGGTCATAGCAAAGAACTGGAAGAAATTAGAGGGCCCATCAATATGGGAGTGGGTTGATGTAGTAGAAGGGATTCGATATATGGAGGAAGGAGGACCTGAAAGAGAAGTTGAATCAGCAGAAGGGAGGAACAACTGGCAAAACTGGAAGGAGTTCAAAAAATCATGGAGTATTACTGAAGGTTTGAGAATAAGAATTGATTAAAACAGAGATAACAACTAATGTACACAAGAGGTGTGGGGGGGGGGAGGGTGGGGGGGTAGGAGGGAGGGTTAGGGGTTGGGGTTTCTTTTCCTTTTGTATTTGCTAAATTGAATATAAGATATGTACACTTGTTTAGTAAGCTGCAAATGATGTGAAAAAAAAGGAGAGACATAGATGACACTGACTAATATAGGAATATTTTATACCAATGTAAAATGTAAAAATATGACAATTATAAAAAAGACAATTGGAAAAATTAGTAAAAAATTATTAAATTGTTAAGAAATTTTTTTAAAACATGGAAAACCTAATATATGAAAAAATCTTTTTTTTATAAATAGCACCAAAAATGTGATATCAAATTTTAAAAATAAAAATAAAAATTGGTAATGGATAAAGAATATCCATCCCAGTTTAAGGTCAGGAAACAAATAGTAGCACCTGGAACTATCAACGTGGTTTATATATATATGTGCCCTCATTACCATCGATGTAAAAATAAATACTGTGTTAGTACCAGAGGATGTTATATATCCCTATAACCAAGGTGGATTTCATCAAGGGTCCAGTGTATAAAAAAGGAGTAAGTGTAGAGGGATTAGTCTCATCACTTTGTAAATATATAGATAAGATAAATGAAATCAAGAAAAATCAATAAAATGAGAATAAAAAATAATAAATAAAAATAAAAATAAAAATAAAAATACGAGTGGAGATGAAATGTACCAGAATGAAAAATGAGCTAATGTGATGTTTTAGTACTCAAATATTGTATATACAACAAGGGGTAGAAAAAACTCCCATATAAAATCATATAAAGAAAATAAGCACATGTGTTTCAAGGTACATAACTCAGACGAAGGACATCAACATCCCCCATACCAACCGATGTGGGAGGTGGCACAAACCCCCCCCCCCCGGTCCCATGTGGGGACCGTGATCTTCGCTAGGTACAGGGGTTTGTTCATCCCCGGGGGCAAACCACATCTCAATATGAAGGACAACCCCATTTTTTTATATATAACCAAACCCGGTACCTATTGTAAAAAGGCATACACTAAAGTTCCAAAAAACGAGTAATTAAAAGTTGGATAGAAAACAATTTAAATCAATATCCACATTAAGACCTCTAGGGACCAGGCTATCCAATAAAAATATCCATCTGGTCTCGTTCTGGGATATCAGTTTTTTCCTACTACCTCCCCTCCAATTTTCCTTAATGGTATCAATGCCATAAAAAACCAGGCCCGATGGATCTCTATGGTGGTGTTCATCAAAATGTCTGGAGAGGTTGTGTTTAGGAAACCCCTTCCTAATGTTATTGATGTGTTCTCTGATGCGTACACACAAAGGTCTCGTAGTCCTGCCCACATATTGTAGTCGGCAAGGACATTCAATGACATAGGTCACATGTGTGGTGTTACAAGTAATTAATTCTCTAATATCATATTCCTTGCCATTTCTTGAGTGGAATGAGAGTCTCTTATTCGGTTGTTTCCTGCTGACCCGACAGGCCAGACATTTGCGGCATCTAAAAAAACCTCTCATATCAGAGAATAATTTGATGTTTTTCGGGGGGTCGATCACATTATGGACTAGATGGTTTCTCAAGGTGGGTGCCCTTCTATAGATAAAACGAGGTTTTTTAGTGAGGATTTTACCCAAGGTCCTATCTGATTTTAAAATGGGCCAATATTTCCTCACTATGTGCTCTATAGTCCGATATTGGTTATTAAAGCCGGTGATAAAAGCAACATCACCTGGAGATTGCTTCTTAGTATCGTGATTCCTGATTGTAAATAAGGAATCTCTATCCTTAGTCTGTATCTCCTTTTTTAACTTCAACAAGGTGTCCACATGATAGCCTTTATCCACAAACTTATTAATTACCATATCCGCTTGACTCATATAGTCGTCGGTCTTGCGGCAGTTCCTTCTTATTCTCAACAGTTGTCCTTTTGGGATATTTTCTTTCCACTTAGGGTGGTGGCAGCTGGAGGTGGGTATATACCCGTTGCGGTCTGTGGTTTTAAAGTGCGTTTTCGTGAGTAATTCATCTCCTTCTTTGAAGATCTGTAGATCTAGGTATTCTATCGCCTTAGAGTCTGATTTTCCAGTAAAAGAGATCCCATATACATTGTGGTTCAGTTCTTGCAAAAAATCCTGGAATGAATCTGAGTTGCCTTCCCACAGTATAATGATATCATCAATGTATCGGCAGTAAAACCTAATTTGAGGACGTCTGGTGCCATATATATAGCGTTCTTCCATCATGTCCATAAATAAATTCGCCCCCTTTGGGCATACTTGGCACCCATGGCTACGCCTTTTTTCTGAACGTAAAATTCTTGTTTATACCAGAAATAGTTACTCTCCATAGCCAGCTCTAGCCCTTCCAAAATAAATTTAATTTGTTCATGTCTCAAATTAGATCTGTCAAATAAGGCCTTCTCAACACCTTTTAATCCATCCTTCTGGGAGATGCTCGTATATAACGAGTTTACATCTATTGTTGCTAGTAAACATTGGTCACCCCCTGAGACAGCTCTCAACTCCTTAATCAACTGGGCACTGTCCCTAAGATATGATTTACCCTTCACCACTAAGGGTTTCAGAAATTGGTCAATGTACTCTCCTAACCTGGAAAATAATGAATCCATACCACTTATAATTGGCCTGCCCGGTGGTTTATTCAACCGCTTATGTATTTTAGGGAGGTAGTATATGACCGGGGTTTTGGTGGACTCTGGAATTAAATATTGAGCTTCTTTCTTATTTAAAATCTCTACCCCTTTTTTGACATATTTTTTCAGTTTCTTCAAATACTGTGCCTTGGGGTTACGTTTCAATTTTATGTAAGTATTCTCGACTTTCAATAGATTCTCCATCTCTTCTTCGTATTCTACTTTGTTCAGTATAACTAATCCTCCACCCTTATCGGCGGGTCTTATCACCACTTGTTTTTTATTTCCAATTTCCTTTATTGCTTTCCAAACGTTTGCGTTTCTCGACTTCTTCTTTTTGATCTTACTCAAATCATTTTCCACCATACGTTTAAAAGCTCCTATGCACTGGTCCCCTGGAACTTTGGGATTAGAAATTGAATTGTTTCTAAGATTGGTGTGGGTGTAAATTTCAGGTTCTGTTATAGAAATGACTTCTTTGTTCAGAGCATAGTGTTTCTTTATTTTCAGTTTCCTGATGAATTTCTGTAGGTCAATGAATACTTCAAATTTATCAATCCCCTTATCTGGTGCGTATTTCAACCCAAGGTCTAATACCTTCAGTTCATCATTAGAAAAACTGACTTCACTCAGGTTGAAGATTCCCTGGCCTAATATTCCCTTCTCCTTTTTCTTCCTCCCTCCTCGTTTTCCTCTTGTCTGTTTCTTTCGTTGTCTCTGTATGTGTACTCCGGTTCCCTTTCTAAATTCCTGCTTTCTCCATTCTCTGTATTCCTCCGTGGATATGGTGGGAATGGATAACTGGGGTACCCATTCCTCCTCTGTATCCTGTTCGTACTTATAGGGAGATCCTCCCCTCTTCGGGGGTTGTGGAAATCTGACTGTGTTCCTCTCCACCCTGGGCGCCGGTATTGTACTTTCGCATTCCATCTCCCAGGTGGTCTGTCTCTCGGTCTCCCCTGGAAAAAATCCCTTTCTCTTCCGTTGTCTCTCCTGTGGCCAGATGACCACTGTGAGGAGTAAGGTCTTTCTTCTCTAATGGGAGAAAATCTATTATACGTGGGTACATTGTACCGTGGGGTAACTGGAGATCTTCCATAATGGGGTTCATAATGGTCCTCCCTCCTGTTACCTACTTGACCACGTGCATAATTAGGCGTTCTAGGTGTTTCATCATTCCTCATGGTGGGTAAATTTTCAAACCTCGTCTGTCGGAGGATGTTCTGGGTAGGCACCCCCATCTCGGCATTATCTTCACTGGGATTATCATCCAATGAGATCTCATCATGATCTGCATCAATGACCTCATTCTCCATCTGCCATTTGAAAACCCTCCTATTGGTGTAATCCAGAACATCTCTTTTAAACTTTTTTTGTTTCTTGGCTTGGATCTCCAGATCATACTTTTTTATGGTATCCTGTAACTCCCTCTCCTTGATTTTATAATCATTTTGGTTGCTATATGGCTGTAGGAGAGATTTGATTTCATTGATGTTAGCTTCGATCCCTCGAAGCTTCAATTGTCTTCTTTTGACTATATTCCCAAGCAATTCTTTCTCGCACTTCGAGAAAAAAGCAAACCAATCTTCCATAAGAGTGGCATCATTAAGGCCATCGTTAGGGTTCACGTCCCACCTTAACCTCCTAGGTGTCATGTTTTCCCCAATATAGGTCTCTAAGGTGGCAACATCCCACCAAACCCTGAGCTGTTTCTCTAGGGTATGCCTAAGTTGTTTAAATAAGCCATTCATGTCTTGTGTTTTAGTAACTTGTTCTTGACTGAAAACCCCTGTGAGATCAATATTTCGATTTGCTACATAGCCAAAAATGTCCATAGCTGCAGAATTAATGGGTGCACCAAAGAAGGTACCGAGGAAGATGTAAGTCAAATATTCCGCGCTTAGGACCAATAGTAACAAGGAACTGCAGCTCCCCAAGCAAAATGGAAACACCAAAGTGAAATCCACAAAACCAAAGTGTTCTAATAGGGGAATGGCGCTGTTCACAGATAATGGAAAAATCAGAAAGACACAACCCCAACCCACCAGAAAATGGGAAAAAGGAAAATTGAAATTTGAATAAAAATGGGACGTTACCATTAGCTTTCTGTGATTGGACACTGTGGCGCCTCCTTGTACTATTTAAGACGTGTGGCGTACCAAGATGGCCGCGCCTCGGATGACGTCTTGATGATGAAACGCGTAAGGCGTGGCCATACGGTACGCACACGTCGCTTTCACGTTTTGACTCTGCACTTCTGGTTTCGGCAGCTAGGCCGGTGGAACGCACGCCGGCACCTCGCTGCCTAGACACCATCCGCTTTTTGTTTTTGTTTAGTGAGCACTGTTAGCTCCCGTTTCTAACTTTTCTATATATGTTTTGACAATAAACTCTTTTTAACGGACTTACACCATGCGGATTCCCTGTTTCTCCACATATAATTTGTTCCGGTGGATACTCATGTAAGAACAACGTGGATCCAGTGGGAAGGGGCTTGTTGAACCTGAGAGGGGGATCCC
Organism: Aquarana catesbeiana; assembly: GCF_042186555.1. Classification (NCBI taxonomy): domain Eukaryota; kingdom Metazoa; phylum Chordata; class Amphibia; order Anura; family Ranidae; genus Aquarana; species Aquarana catesbeiana. Next base: position 353,367,817 of record NC_133325.1, on the reverse strand, counting down.
TGGACTCCAGCATTCCGGCCACAGGATTGATTCATGCCCTTCACCCCTGCAGGGATAGGGCTTTCTGGTGAGTGAGGGCACAAAAGGGGGCCTGCCAGATACGGACACACTAACACTGAAACTTGCTGGTGATCACACACCTGTCGGATATACTTTCATTGGACAATTCATATTGGACATTTTTGAGTGTATTATTTACTTATTTATATATCTGTTTGATGGCACATATTTATTAATTAATATACTCATTTTTTTCCATTCACCTTCCACATACATTTCCACTTTTCATTTATCTTTTCTTATTTAAATTTGGATGATCACAGATGTTCATTTGAATCACTTATATGTATATTTTATGTATTGTGGATGATATTTGGCACATGAGTGGGAATTTTAATGTTGTTATCACTTTTTATGTCATTTTTTTGTCATTTTTTTCCACTTTGTACTAGGTATGGTTTTGTGTTTTTTACTTTTGGTAGTGATTTGCATATTTACACCTTCTGTCATTTAACCTAAGGGATCAACTCATAGCATTTTAGTTAGAATTTTCACACACTTTGGTGCACCCCGCACATCCATTGCTTACCACTTTCATATTCATATTTTTATTTTTTTATTCATATATTTTTCTATTCAAAAATTTTTTATTCAAATTTCAATTTTCCTTTTTCCCATTTTCTGGTGGGTTGGGGTTGTGTCTTTCTGATTTTTCCATTATCTGTGAACAGCGCCATTCCCCTATTAGAACACTTTGGTTTTGTGGATTTCACTTTGGTGTTTCCATTTTGCTTGGGGGGCTGCAGTTCCTTGTTACTATTGGTCCTAAGCGCGGAATATTTGACTTACATCTTCCTCGGTACCTTCTTTGGTGCACCCATTAATTCTGCAGCTATGGACATTTTTGGCTATGTAGCAAATCGAAATATTGATCTCACAGGGGTTTTCAGTCAAGAACAAGTTACTAAAACACAAGACATGAATGGCTTATTTAAACAACTTAGGCATACCCTAGAGAAACAGCTCAGGGTTTGGTGGGATGTTGCCACCTTAGAGACCTATATTGGGGAAAACATGACACCTAGGAGGTTAAGGTGGGACGTGAACCCTAACGATGGCCTTAATGATGCCACTCTTATGGAAGATTGGTTTGCTTTTTTCTCCAAGTGCGAGAAAGAATTGCTTGGGAATATAGTCAAAAGAAGACAATTGAAGCTTCGAGGGATTGAAGCTAACATCAATGAAATCAAATCTCTCCTACAGCCATATAGCAACCAAAATGATTATAAAATCAAGGAGAGGGAGTTACAGGATACCATAAAAAAGTATGATCTGGAGATCCAAGCCAAGAAACAAAAAAAGTTTAAAAGAGATGTTCTGGATTACACCAATAGGAGGGTTTTCAAATGGCAGATGGAGAATGAGGTCATTGATGCAGATCATGATGAGATCTCATTGGATGATAATCCCAGTGAAGATAATGCCGAGATGGGGGTGCCTACCCAGAACATCCTCCGACAGACGAGGTTTGAAAATTTACCCACCATGAGGAATGATGAAACACCTAGAACGCCTAATTATGCACGTGGTCAAGTAGGTAACAGGAGGGAGGACCATTATGAACCCCATTATGGAAGATCTCCAGTTACCCCACGGTACAATGTACCCACGTATAATAGATTTTCTCCCATTAGAGAAGAAAGACCTTACTCCTCACAGTGATCATCTGGCCACAGGAGAGACAACGGAAGAGAAAGGGATTTTTTCCAGGGGAGACCGAGAGACAGACCACCTGGGAGATGGAATGCGAAAGTACAATACCGGCGCCCAGGGTGGAGAGGAACACAGTCAGATTTCCACAACCCCCGAAGAGGGGAGGATATCCCTATAAGTACGAACAGGATACAGAGGAGGAATGGGTACCCCAGTTATCCATTCCCACCATATCCACGGAGGAATACAGAGAATGGAGAAAGCAGGAATTTAGAGAGGGAACCGGAGTACACATACAGAGACAACGAAAGAAACAGACAAGAGGAAAACGAGGAGGGAGGAAGAAAAAGGAGAAGGGAATATTAGGCCAGGGAATCTTCAACCTGAGTGAAGTCAGTTTTTCTAATGATGAACTGAAGGTATTAGACCTTGGGTTGAAATACGCACCAGATAAGGGGATTGATAAATTTGAAGTATTCATTGACCTACAGAAATTCATCAGGAAACTGAAAATAAAGAAACACTATGCTCTGAACAAAGAAGTCATTTCTATGACAGAACCTGAAATTTACACCCACACCAATCTTAGAAACAATTCAATTTTTAATCCCAAAGTTCCAGGGGACCAGTGCATAGGAGCTTTTAAACGTATGGTGGAAAATGATTTGAGTAAGATCAAAAAGAAGAAGTCGAGAAACGCAAACGTTTGGAAAGCAATAAAGGAAATTGGAAATAAAAAACAAGTGGTGATAACACCCGCCGATAAGGGTGGAGGATTAGTTATACTGAACAAAGTGGAATACGAAGAAGAGATGGAGAATCTATTGAAAGTCGAGAATACCTACATAAAATTGAAACGTAACCCCAAGGCACAGTATTTGAAGAAACTGAAAAAATATGTCAAAAAAGGGGTAGAGATTTTAAATAAGAAAGAAGCTCAATATTTAATTCCAGAGTCCACCAAAACCCCGGTCATATACTACCTCCCTAAAATACATAAGCGGTTGAATAAACCACCGGGCAGGCCAATTATAAGTGGTATGGATTCATTATTTTCCAGGTTAGGAGAGTACATTGACCAATTTCTGAAACCCTTAGTGGTGAAGGGTAAATCATATCTTAGGGACAGTGCCCAGTTGATTAAGGAGTTGAGAGCTGTCTCAGGGGGTGACCAATGTTTACTAGCAACAATAGATGTAAACTCGTTATATACGAGCATCTCCCAGAAGGATGGATTAAAAGGTGTTGAGAAGGCCTTATTTGACAGATCTAAGTTGAGACATGAACAAATTAAATTTATTTTGGAAGGGCTAGAGCTGGCTATGGAGAGTAACTATTTCTGGTATAAACAAGAATTTTACGTTCAGAAAAAAGGCGTAGCCATGGGTGCCAAGTATGCCCCAAGTGTGGCGAATTTATTTATGGACATGATGGAAGAACGCTATATATATGGCACCAGACGTCCTCAAATTAGGTTTTACCGCCGATACATTGATGATATCATTATACTGTGGGAAGGCAACTCAGATTCATTCCAGGATTTTTTGCAAGAACTGAACCACAATGTATATGGGATCTCTTTTACTGGAAAATCAGACTCTAAGGCGATAGAATACCTAGATCTACAGATCTTCAAAGAAGGAGATGAATTACTCACGAAAACGCACTTTAAAACCACAGACCGCAATGGGTATATACCCACCTCCAGCTGCCACCACCCTAAGTGGAAAGAAAATATCCCGAAAGGACAACTGTTGAGAATAAGAAGGAACTGCCGCAAGACCGACGACTATATGAGTCAAGCGGATATGGTAATTAATAAGTTTGTGGATAAAGGCTATCATGTGGACACCTTGTTGAAGTTAAAAAAGGAGATACAGACTAAGGATAGAGATTCCTTATTTACAATCAGGAATCACGATACTAAGAAGCAATCTCCAGGTGATGTTGCTTTTATCACCGGCTTTAATAACCAATATAGGACTATAGAGCACATAGTGAGGAAATATTGGCCCATTTTAAAATCAGATAGGACCTTGGGTAAAATCCTCACTAAAAAACCTCGTTTTATCTATAGAAGGGCACCCACCTTGAGAAACCATCTAGTCCATAATGTGATCGACCCCCCGAAAAACATCAAATTATTCTCTGATATGAGAGGTTTTTTTAGATGCCGCAAATGTCTGGCCTGTCGGGTCAGCAGGAAACAACCGAATAAGAGACTCTCATTCCACTCAAGAAATGGCAAGGAATATGATATTAGAAAATTAATTACTTGTAACACCACACATGTGACCTATGTCATTGAATGTCCTTGCCGACTACAATATGTGGGCAGGACTACGAGACCTTTGTGTGTACGCATCAGAGAACACATCAATAACATTAGGAAGGGGTTTCCTAAACACAACCTCTCCAGACATTTTGATGAACACCACCATAGAGATCCATTGGGCCTGGTTTTTTATGGCATTGATACCATTAAGGAAAATTGGAGGGGAGGTAGTAGGAAAAAACTGATATCCCAGAACGAGACCAGATGGATATTTTTATTGGATAGCCTGGTCCCTAGAGGTCTTAATGTGGATATTGATTTAAATTGTTTTCTATCCAACTTTTAATTACTCGTTTTTTGGAACTTTAGTGTATGCCTTTTTACAATAGGTACCGGGTTTGGTTATATATAAAAAAAATGGGGTTCTCCTTCATATTGAGATGTGGTTTGCCCCCGGGGATGAACAAACCCCTGTACCTAGCGAAGATCACGGTCCCCACATGGGACCGGGGGGGGGGTTTGTGCCACCTCCCACATCGGTTGGTATGGGGGATGTTGATGTCCTTCGTCTGAGTTATGTACCTTGAAACACATGTGCTTATTTTCTTTATATGATTTTATATGGGAGTTTTTTCTACCCCTTGTTGTATATACAATATTTGAGTACTAAAACATCACATTAGCTCATTTTTCATTCTGGTACATTTCATCTCCACTCGTATTTTTATTTTTATTTTTATTTTTATTTATTATTTTTTATTCTCATTTTATTGATTTTTCTTGATTTCATTTATCTTATCTATATATTTACAAAGTGATGAGACTAATCCCTCTACACTTACTCCTTTTTTATACACTGGACCCTTGATGAAATCCACCTTGGTTATAGGGATATATAACATCCTCTGGTACTAACACAGTATTTATTTTTACATCGATGGTAATGAGGGCACATATATATATAAACCACGTTGATAGTTCCAGGTGCTACTATTTGTTTCCTGACCTTAAACTGGGATGGATATTCTTTATCCATTACCAATTTTTATTTTTATTTTTAAAATTTGATATCACATTTTTGGTGCTATTTATAAAAAAAAGATTTTTTCATATATTAGGTTTTCCATGTTTTAAAAAAATTTCTTAACAATTTAATAATTTTTTACTAATTTTTCCAATTGTCTTTTTTATAATTGTCATATTTTTACATTTTACATTGGTATAAAATATTCCTATATTGCCATTGGCTATATAGTGGGCATCATGGAGTGGGCCTACTTTCGCCCGTACGCCCTTGCTGCATTGTGGCTTACCATTATGTTATATTATGTTATATTGTATTATTATACGGAGGCGCCCGATCCTGCTATTTCATTTTTCCCCACCAGGGGATGCTTTTCTTCATCTACATTGGGCTGGTTCCCTCCCCCCCTTTAGCTAATACATTGCTTCTCCGCTGGGTGGATGGGACGTCACCATTAGCTTTCTGTGATTGGACACTGTGGCGCCTCCTTGTACTATTTAAGACGTGTGGCGTACCAAGATGGCCGCGCCTCGGATGACGTCTTGATGACGAAACGCGTAAGGCGTGGCCATACGGTACGCACACGTCGCTTTCACGTTTTGACTCTGCACTTCCGGTTTCGGCAGCTAGGCCGGTGGAACGCACGCCGGCACCTCGCTGCCTAGACACCATCCGCTTTTTGTTTTTGTTTAGTGAGCACTGTTAGCTCCCGTTTCTAACTGTTCTATATATGTTTTGACAATAAACTCTTTTTAACGGACTTACACCATGCGGATTCCCTGTTTCTCCACATATAATTTGTTCCGGTGGATACTCATGTAAGAACAACGTGGATCCAGTGGGAAGGGGCTTGTTGAACCTGAGAGGGGGATCCCTGGACTCCAGCATTCCGGCCACAGGATTGATTCATGCCCTTCACCCCTGCAGGGGTAGGGCTTTCTGGTGAGTGAGGGCACAAAAGGGGGCCTGCCAGATACGGACACACTAACACTGAAACTTGCTGGTGATCACACACCTGTCGGATATACTTTCATTGGACAATTCATATTGGACATTTTTGAGTGTATTATTTACTTATTTATATATCTGTTTGATGGCACATATTTATTAATTAATATACTCATTTTTTTCCATTCACCTTCCACATACATTTCCACTTTTCATTTATCTTTTCTTATTTAAATTTGGATGATCACAGATGTTCATTTGAATCACTTATATGTATATTTTAGGTATTGTGGATGATATTTGGCACATGAGTGGGAATTTTAATGTTGTTATCACTTTTTATGTCATTTTTTGTCATTTTTTTCCACTTTGTACTAGGTATGGTTTTGTGTTTTTTACTTTTGGTAGTGATTTGCATATTTACACCTTCTGTCATTTAACCTAAGGGATTAACTCATAGCATTTTAGTTAGAATTTTCACACACTTTGGTGCACCCCGCACATCCATTGCTTACCACTTTCATATTCATATTTTTATTTTTTTATTCATATATTTTTCTATTCAAAAATTTTTTATTCAAATTTCAATTTTCCTTTTTCCCATTTTCTGGTGGGTTGGGGTTGTGTCTTTCTGATTTTTCCATTATCTGTGAACAGCGCCATTCCCCTATTAGAACACTTTTTATGACAATAACTTGCATATTAACCTTTAAAATTAGCACTTTTGATTATTCATGTTCGTGTCCCATAGACTTTAACATTGTTATGGTTTTCAAACAAATTTTTTGCCTGTTCGCATGTTCTGCTGGGTGTTCGACCCATCCCTAGTTATCATTGAGAATCATGGGGTACAACTTGTCAAGCAACTCAGAGGTCCAAAGTCGCCCAACTGTGAAACAAGTCATATATATATATATTTTAATAGAAAGGAGCTCTCATTTATACTTGCATTTACATCAGCAGAACAAATGCAGGAAGTAATGTGTGCACATGGACCAGAAGCAAGTGTTGGGGATGCCAAACAAATCAATGAACCCCACCCACACCAAGTCTAACTACCACATCCACCCCACATTGATTAAGCACAAGTACATATCATACCCTTATCTGGAAAATGAGCAGCACCTCCTCTTTGCTAAAGAGGGACCTCGCCATGTCCAGCTAGATGGAGATCCTGACCAGCACAGGAACTTCCAGGTGATTACAATGACTTATTTCTGGGTCAGAAGGCGAAACCACACTCTTTTGATCGCTGCTGCGAATATTTGATCGCAACCACAATTAGAATATTATTTTTGTTTATTTGCAGGTATGCAAATTTGTATTTCTACTTATGATATTTAAAGGTGTTCAATAAGAAATGGTGTCCCTGGGTTAGCAGCAGGTGAATGACAAAAACAAAAGGCCCAATTTGAGCCCTGGATCACACTGACAGAGGGAGGAAATCGTTCAGCTGAATTCACACAATTTCATTCCCGCATGTCAGTCTTGACTGCAGGGGGAATTTCAGAGACATCTGTGCAGATTTCTGCACTGATATCAATACAAATTGCGCCCCAAAGTCGCACCAATTAAAACAGTGCAATTGCCACCGATTTGACATGTCAGATTGCACCAATGTGAACTAAAGCTGACACATACAACACTGCCTATCCACCAGCTGAATTCATTACCTGCAATTCTCCACAGCTGTTATATATAAAGATTCCACCTTTATTATTTACTTGCAGGTGTGCAGAAGCCTAGGTTTACATTGGAGCGATTTGTCATGCGATTTGAGAGCTCAAATCGCATGACTATTGGCAGCAATGGCACTGTTCCAATCGATGCGACACCGATTTTGTGGCGCCGCACCAATTTGCTAAAGTAGTTTTACTTTTGCCGATTTCAGGTGCAACTTCAATAGACATCTGTGTATGAAGCCACACGGATGTCTATCAAGTAGCACCTGAAATCGCGCTGACCTTGCTACTTTGAAATTGTGCTACTTCAAGTGAAGTAGCACGATTTCTAAGTAGCATCAAGGTGAACCAGGGCAAAGAGATTCGTTTTTTGGTGCACAAATACATATTGAAATAAGATATAAGAGATATTGCACTTTCCCAAAACCATCCCCACCCACAAAAACTAAAGAGAAAGAAAAGTAGAAGAAAAAAAAAAACACCACAACAAAGCTCAATAATGTACTTTTATTTTACCAGCAAAAAAAAAAATAAAATAAAATGTGTACATTCATTTACTAGCGTCAAAACAATTTGGACAGAATATATGGTGCTACATTTAGCAATAGGATTTTAAGGGCCCTGCTCATAGGAGCTTACAGTCTAAAATTTGACAAAACCTTAGAGTGGACACAGCTTTAATTTCAGTGTATAACTGGCAACTTATTCAAAACACCCACCACCAGCCCACAATCCACACATACATACATTGGTGACCATGTTCTGCTGGAAGCTGCATTTCGGTGTACACGATTAAACAACGAGATCAAAAAGGGTAGAAGGTCAGCAGATGCTTCCAAATGATGTTTGCATGATCAGACAGGAACAATACACACACAACATTGACAGCATGGCCACATAAACCCACTTTTGATTGAAAAAAATACACAAGAATTTCAGCAAATATCCCTAGTTGGGCATTTGTCAATAGGCACAATATCTTTCCTTCTCCCCCACAAATCACAGCAAAAAACCTGACCTTCTCAGGCCAAACGAACCCCCCTACTGCAGGCCTTTATATAAGAGAGGTTGTATTGTTAGCACACTGACACGCCCGATAGAAGTAAACGCCCACCAGTATCCTTCAATCTCTCTTCTTGTGTGTCTAAAGTGATTGCACCTAAAGAGCAGGAACACATAATACTATTCGCAACTGTGTTAGCCCTTGGCTATGTGGTTCAAATCTCCAACTACAGGCCAAAGATCGAAGTCCATTTGCATCCACATAAACAAAGCAACAGTTTTCTAAGCATATGTACCTGTGCAGTGTACACCCTAAAATGTTAAATGTCCAAGTCCCTGGGCATGATTAGTGCTAACAAACATTAACATCAGTCCCTGGCTGCAATGAGCTTTCAATATAAGGTCCAAAGGTAACTTTCTTACATTAGAACAAATAAAGAGACAAATAAATTGCCAGCATGTGTTTGGATTGTGGTGAGAAACCCTCACATGGAGAACATATAAACTTCAACACAAGCATTAGCATGTTGGGGAATTGAACCAACATCCTAGGTGCTGCTAGACAGAAATGCTACCCACTTAGCCACCAGGCAGCCTCACACATGGTCTCTGCATCTCTGTGGTGTGAACCAGCCCTAAGTCCATAGCCATGCTCAGTGTTATAAGCAATATACAATAATTGGCTTAAGTATTGGGACGCCTGCCTTTATACGCACATGAACTGTAATGGCATCCCAGTATTAGTATTGGGTTCAAAACTCATTTGGCCCACCCTTAACAGCTTCAACTTTTCTAGGAAGGCTGTCCACAAGGTTTAGGAGTGTGTCTATGGGAATTTTTGACCATTCTTCCAAGTGGATTTGTGAGGTCAGGCACTGATGTTGGAGGAGGAAGCCTGACCTACAGTCTCCACTCTAATTCATCCCCAAGGTGTTCTGTTGTGTTGAGGTCAGGACTCTGTCCAGGCCAGTCAAGTTCCTCAACCCCAACATTACTCATCCATGTCTTTATGGACCTTGCTTTGTGCACTGGTCCAAATGATTTAGTGGAGGGGGGATTATGATGTGGGGTTGTTTTTCAGGGGTTGGGCTTGGCCTCTTAGTTCCAGTGAAGGGAACTCTTAAGGCGTCAGCATACCAAGACATTTTGGACAATTTCATGCTCCCAACTTTGTGGGAACAGTTTGGGGAAAGCCCCTCCCTGTTCCAACATGACTGCACACCAGTGCACAAAGTCAGGTCCATAAAGACATGGATGAGGGAGTTTTGGGTGGAGAAACTTGACTGGCCTGCACAGAGTCCTGACCTCAACCTTTGGCTGAATTAGAGCAGAGACTGTGGGCCAGGCCTTCTCATCCAACATCAGTGCCTGGGCTCACAAATGCACTTCTGGAAGAATGATAAAACATTCCCATAGACACATTAAACCTTGTGGATAGCCTTCCCAGAAGCTGTTCTAGCTGGAACAGGTGGGCCAAATCAAATTTTAACCCTACGAACTAAGACTGGGATGCCATTCAAGTTCATGTGTGTGTAAAGGCAGGTGTCCCAATACTTTTGACTAAATAGTGTATCTGGAAAAGACCTATAATGGTGGCGGAACCCTCCTACACATAAATACTACATTTAGACATAGTTATAGGACCTGGGAGATGACACAACTTCTCTACATGAAGCATCATGTTTGGGAATTGAACCAAGACGCTCAGGGATACTAAGCAGAAGTTCTAAGCCAGTGTTTCTCAACTCCAGTCCTCAAGGCGCCCCAACAGGTCACGTTTTCAGGATTTCAATTATTTTGCATAGGTGATTTGATCAGTTGCACTGCCTTAGTAATCACCACAGCCTTTTCAAATCTGAGGGAAATCCTGAAAACATGACCTGTTGGGGCACCTTGAGGACTGGAGTTGAGAAACACTGCTCTAAGCCATGGATCTGCCACATATGAGAACCTCCTACACATAACTACACATAAATACACATAAATACTGAATTTCTTTGGACATACAGGTGATAGAATTACATTACTCAAGAGTTATTCTTCTTGATTTATTCTGTGATATTTGGTATTTTTTTGTGGGTGAGTGTAGAATAGTAATATTACCCTCAAATATTTGGGAATTACATTTTGATTTCTGATGTTGGTACACATATCACATTTTTGGGCTCTAATTATGAATATTTGGAAATAATAAAAAGCACAAAAAATGTGATTCATTTTAAATTTGCATCAGCAATGGTATTGTTTGTGGATTATAAAGACACCTGTGTGAGTTTGGGTAAAGATTGTTGTGAGATGGAGAGTAACAAGTGAAAGCGACAGAGAAAAATACATTTTACCAAAACATCAAAACATTCCACATTCTAGCATTCTTAAAAACAAAATATTTTAAGTAGAAGCAACAATGTTGCAAAGGAAAATTTATTTCAGAGAAAGATACATTTCATCTCAACATTAAAAGGTTTTTTGTGAAAGTTACAACTGTTCCATTAGAATCAATGGCTAAAACTTGTATTGGAATAGAATAGAGCAGATTTTCACTTCCAAAAAAATGCTCTCTAATTAGCTCTCATCTTGGTATTTACTATAGCAGCGGGTAAAAAAGACACTGGAGCTAAAATGAGAGTTATTTTCAGGTCTGAGCATGCTCAGTTGTGTTGGCACCTAGTTGTCCAAAACGGGGAATTTTTCACTTTTCAGACTTTTAAAGATATTTCAGTGTAGAAATCACTTTTTCACACAGTTTAAAAGCAGATTGTATTAAAATAATATACTGCATATTTCAGTACCATTTAGGCTATTATATCATGCTCTAAACATTATTTCCATGTGCAATTCTCCAGATTTTAGCAGAATAAGGGCTTGGGCGCTATTTGGTATCAGGGAACTATAGTAAATTCGATTTTGGGAGTATTTTCTCACCAGCGCTATCGTGAATACCGCTTTAGCATTAATTAGCGCTAAATTGCAGTGAATTAATGCTAATTTGCAGCAATTAACGCTAATTAGCGCCACGGCGCTATAGTAAATGACCCCCTATATCTCTAAACACTGCATAATTCATCCAGCTGCTTCTGTATTCTGTCACATCATCAATAAACACCAATGATATCCAAAACCGAGCTCATGATATTTACTCCCTCAGGTGCCACTTCCTCTGATTTCCCTGTCAATATCAATGGCTCAACTAACAACCCATCTCCCCATGCCAAGGTCCTAGGTGTAATCCTGGACTCTGAACTAACCTTTCAACCCCACATTCTTTCACTATCCAAAACTTGCTGCCTCAATCTCCGTAACATCTCCAAGATACGCCACAAAGCTTCTAATCCACTCCCTGGTCATCTCCCGCCTCGACTACTGCAACTCCCTCCTCATTGGTTTACCTCTAAATAGGCTATCCCCACTTCAGTCCATCATGAACACTGTTGCCAGGCTCATCCACCTCACAAACCACTCAGCGTCTGCTACACCCCTCTGCCAATCCCTCCACTGGCTGCCACTCAGTCACCGAATTAAATTCAATATACTAACTATAACTTACAAAGCCATCCACAACCTGGCCCCCAGCTACATCTCTAACCTAGTCACAAAATACCAACCTAATCGTTCTCTTCGCTCCTCCCAAGACCTCCTGCTCTCAAACTCCCTTGTCACCTCCTCCCATGCTTGCCTTCAGGACTTCTCCAGAGCCTCCCCCATCCCCTGGAATGCTCTACCCCAATCTGTCCGATTTTCTCCTACTTTATCCACTTTCAGACGATCCCTGAAAACTTATCTCTTCAGAGAAGCCTATCTGGCCCCCACCTAACAACTGTACATTTATCTTCTCAATCAGCACATCACCCACAGTTATTACCTCTTGTATCTCTTGACCTTCCCTCTTAGATTTAAAGCTCTAAGGAGCAGGGCCCTCTGATTCCTACTGTATCAAAGCGTATTGTATTTGCACTGTCTACCCTCAAGCTGTAAAGCGCTACGTAAACTGTTGGCGCTATATAAATCCTGTATAATAATAATAATAATAATGATGACCCAGTGCCAATGGAAGCCATGCATGCCCCTGCCATCACACTGCCTCCACCATATTTTACAGATGACGTGTGCTTTGGATCATAAGCTGTTCCAAGCCTTCTCCAGACTTAACATGGGGAAGATACATATACAGAGAGATAAAAAGTTGCTGCGCACCCCGGATAATATGATATGGGAAGGTTCCCCCAAAGGGTTTTTTTTAGCAGCAGAGTACATGAATAACAAGGGATTCAAGAGAAGTGTTTTGGTTGATAAAATTAATTGATGTACAAAATTTACCATGAAAGTTAAAATATGAGCTTGGCAAGGGGATATACCCAAGAGGTGCAAATATTACAACATAGAAATATGCATGGCATTACATAGCAAAGTTGACGCATTTCAACCCGTTTCGTTAGGGTCTTCTTCAGAGGATAAGTTTGCTGCAAAGAAACTACATTTAGCATATCATATGGGAAAAAAATGCACAAACAATCATATAAACGCAAAAAGTGACCGTCTCATACATTTACCTATATGCATGTGGAGGGGACCTCCCAACAGAAAATCCCAAGAAAGCTGTCAGACAATCCTGCGCGTTGGTAGACCAGAAAGTGCCCCAAGGTAGGACGGGACCCCACTCAGTGTGACTTACAAGGAGTCACACGCTAATACTCGCGGGGCCCGCCAGGCATGGAGGGCCAACACCTGCGGCAGAATTCCAGAGCATATGTACAAGGAGTATGTGTAAAAATGATTATTTAATGTTACTATTAAATTATTGAATATAAAGATTCATTTGGTAAAATAGATGGCATGGTCGGACAACTCCACCGAAATAGTTTATCAAATTCTATGAGAATAATAGACGTATAAGGAGTATATTAGAGTGTAAGAACCATTAAGGTGTGAGAACAATAGAAGGAAAGAAAAAGAAGCAGAGTGCGTATAAATCAAAAAACAGTGAAGAGAATGGATTGAATAGTGAAAAACTGAGAAAAATGAGAGCAAGTGTGGGACAGGTATGTGAAAGTAGCAAAAAAAGCATATTGGCGGGTGTGGTGAAGTGATGGTGTGAGTAACGTGACAAGTGACAAAAAGGGAAAGATGAGATGAGAAGAGGGAGTGCAAAAAAAGGGGTGGGGGGTGGGAAGAGAGTGACAGGAAAACTGGAATAAAAAGTGAAAGAAACAAAAAGGAAAAAAGGGGGGGGAGATTTGGCGGAGTATGTCTCAGCATCTGTACAGTTTGCAGACATGCTGTGTTTGTACATGGTTACAAGGTACCAAAAATTTCCTTCACCGCACTCGATCGAGTACACATTCCAGATTGAGGTAGTGTTTAGAACAAAATTCTACTTCAATTAGAACAAAGATGGATTTTAAGACTACATGCCACCTCGTATCCAGGCTTAAATTAATCCATTTCTTTTGCCCCCTTTCTTAGAGGTTTCTCCTCGGGATAAATCCACTAATATAATATTTTGCCTTCCGGCGAAACTTTATTATTCTTTGTTGTATTATGATATTAGTTATTATCTAATGTTATCATCGGACAAATTCTGTGTGATCTCTATGTTTTCCTTTTCAACTGTTCAAGTGTTTCAAATGTACTGTATGCATAATATTTATTTTCATTTTTACATGCACATATTTGTTGTTGCCATTAATTATATTGCATATCTTGTGGGATTAATGCATGTTTGACCATGCGCACATTGCCACTTAATTTGCATATTGCTATACAAAAAATTATATTTTTTTATAACCATTTCCTGTTTTTGCTATTCAAACTCCTGCATGCTGTCACCGGTGCCTCTGCTTTGTGCGCCTTCCCGACAGGGGGGGGGGGGGTGGAGCTAGAACTAGCTTACTTTCCTTTTGATCGGGATGTGTGTCTCCTCCCAGTCACGCACAAGAGTGTCCACCTTGCCGGCGGCGTTCCCAATCACTTCTGGGTGGCGCACGTGGCATGCACGTGAGTGTACGCTGCATCACGACGTCACGTTTTTTGGTGGAAGTGATCGGCGATCTGGGCTTACGCCTTTCGGAATGCCGAGAGAGCCACATGCGGCATGCCTATGGCAACCATCAGTCTTCCTCGGCCAGTCAGGTAAGTGGGAGGTGGCGTCTTCACCTGCGGCGGTGTTCATAATGAGCAAACAATCAGGGTTACTTTATTAATCCCAGGATGTGAGCTGGTCTGGAGGTGACTACCCCGCATCCTGTTTTTGGACGGTCAAACACTTGTCTCTCTCCTCCTGACATAGTAAGTACACCTACAGGTTCTCACTATTGCACACTGTTTCTGAACTGCCAACAATATGTTCTTATGCAAGATCTTAATTGGTGATTCCTATTAACACGTTCACGAGTAACCCATTATCTTTCAAGATGTTTTTTCCTCACATAATTTTCACATTTGTGGCACATGCAGCACCTCCTCAGTAATAAGGTATTATTTCACTTATTTCCCATTGATCAACTGTCATTCCTGTAGTTTACACAAGCAGTTATTTCTTTTTCTCTCACTTTTACTTTTTTCCCACTTGACTCCTGCCTTCATTTTCCATCTTCACCACACTTCACCACATTTTCCATTTCGGCTTGCACTGGTTTCTTTTCTTTTTTTTTCTCATCCGCCTTTTCCTTTTTTTAAAATCACCTGTTCACTCACTAGTATTGCTCTATCCATGTATACCTCTTTTTTGCCTTTTTACTTTTTATTCCAGTTTTCCTGTCACTCTCCCCCCCCCTTACCCTTTTTTCCTTTTTGTTTTTTTCAATTTTTATTCCAGTTTTCTTGTCACTCTTTTCCCTTCCTTTATTGTTTCTTTCCCTGGCACTTATTTCTGTCACCTTTCCCTCTTTTTCCTATGCACTCCCTCTTCTCATCTCATCTTTCCCTTTTTGTCACTTGTCACGTTACTCACACCATCACTTCCTTCACCACAACCACCAATATGCTTTTTTTGCTACTTTCACATACCTCTGTCCCACACTTCCTCTCACTTTTCTCAGTTTTTCACTATTCATTCCATTCTCTTCTCACTGTTTTTTTATTTATACGCACGCTTATGCTGCGTACACACGATCGGACATTCTGACAACGAAATCCTGGGATTTTTTTCCGACTGACTTTTGCTCAAGCTTGTCTTGCATACACATGGTCTTACAAATCTTGTCGGAAATTCCGATCTTTAAGAACACGCCGACGTACAACAAGTACAACGGCACTATAAAAGAGGAAGTTTAATAGCCAGTGCACCACCCTTTGGGCTCCTTCTGCTAATCTCGTGTTATTAGAAGTTTGGTGAGAGATGATTTGCGATTTTCAGCCTTGTGCTTTTCAGTTCGTTACTGCTCTTCAGTTTGTGCTTGTGGGTTTGTATCTGTTCTTCAGTGCGTGTCGTCATTTCGCATCTGGTTTTCAGTGCGTATTTTTATATTACGTATTTGATTCGCAGTGCGTTCTTGTCCGCTCGTTTTTGATTTTCAGTGCGTTCTGTTAGTTCGTTCTGACCAGCCAACAGTTTTGAATCCATGTTGCGGGTACGTACTCATCGTACAGTTCGTGCTGTGCAGGGGCTTGGTGTTGGGGTTCTTACTTTGACCCAAGTCCAGTCCTTGAACAGGGCGAGGAGGAGTTCGTGGACAAAGAATTGTTTGCTTCAGCGTGACTAATTCTCTCATATGCCTTTGTTGCGGGAGATCCGTGAGAATAATACTGATGATTTCAGGAATTATCTCCAGATGACGGACCCCGTTTTTCACCGTCTGTTGGCTTTGCTGTCCCCTTATATTATGAAGCAGGACACCTGCACGTGGCAAGCCATCATTCCAGAGCAGAGGCTAGTTGACACCTTGCGGTACTTGGCGATGGGGAGAAGTCTGCAGGACATCAAGTTCTCAACAGGCATCTCCCCCCAGGCTCTGGGGATCATTATTCCAGAGACCTGTTCTGCCTTCACTCAGGTCCTGCAGAAGGACTATATTAGGGTAAGTTTTATCCTTTAAAATCACATTATATGTATTTAAATAAATGTATTTTTAAAATAAATTTGTATTTCAAACTGAAAAATATTTCCTTTGATTTACTGCTTGTGTTTCTTTTAGCTGTCTCCTAGGTTCTCCAATGTTTTTTTTGTTTTTGGCCATTTTCACCAATAGTTCCAACGTAATTTCTTTGATACTGTAAGGGCTTACCTAGGTTGGAGTCCATGGTGCAGAGATGTACGCTCACCCTTGCAAATACACACAGCCCACTGTAACAAATAAGTAACATAAGCTACCTGGGCTGTGATTCTGTGCACGGGGGCTTGACAAGAATAGCCAAGGGATAGTCGAGGTAAAGCCACAGTCAGGGATTCCAGAAGTCAGGGTAACAATAAACAAAGCCATTGTTTGAAGCCGGGGTCAGTCTTGGAACACTGGAACACTGCAACAGAACACAGGAACACATGGCAAACATGAGAAAATGAACTGACCAAGCCATTAGAGTGAGACAGAGTTTTATACCCAGCTAATTAGGTAACCTGCCTCAGCTGATCCCGGAGTGACAGGTACAGAGTATCACCCACAGTACTTCATGCTAAACTAGACATGGCTGGAAAGCAGGCTGATTAGATCTGAGGTGTGGCTCATAGGTAAGGAAACAGGAGCAAGAACAGACAGTGATGAGTTCAATACCACCCAGAGCCACTTGGGGCATGACCATGCCTGGCTGTCTGCTTGGCACAGTAGGGACTGTGACAGTTCCCCACTCTCTATGGGCGTGAATAGGTGGTTCCACATAGGCATAGTCCTCCAGGTTAAAAGCATCCCTACCATGTGCACCCACAGAAGAGATAGAAAACTCTTCCTTCCTCTCTTTGGGCTTTTTTGCTCTAGACGTTCTTGCCAGGGAGACTTTCGTCACTTGCAAAGCTTTTTCAAATATCTCCAGATCTTGCTTACAGGCTTTGGTGCCATTCGAGGCATATGTACAGTCAGGAGGTAGCGGGGACACAAGCACAGGAACTTCAAGCAGGGATACCGGCACAGGAACTTCAAGTGGGGACACAGGAACTACAATTGGGGACACCAGCACAGGAACTTCAATTGGGGACACCGGCACAGGAACTTCAATGAATTGACCAAGCCCTCAGAGTGAGACAGGGGTTTATACCCAGCTAATTAGTTAACCTGCCTCAGCTAATCAAGGAGTGACAGGTACAGAGTATTGCCCAGGGTACCTCATGCTAAACTAGCCATGGCTGGAAAGTAGCCTGAATAGAACTGAGGTGTGGCTCAGAGGTAAGGAAACAAGAGCAAGAACAGACAGTCATGAGTTCAATACAACCCAGAGCCACTTGGAGCGTGACCACACCTGGCATGGTAGGGACCGTGACTGTTACATGAGGTGACAATCTCTTCTTCAGCTAAATATTATGTTGTGGGTCTGCTACACACACCTTCTTTTTGTTGTTAATGTATGTAATGCATTAATGATAATAATATTCATAATTTTCAGCACCCTGAATTATTTTTTTGGAGTGACGATAATGGCCTAATTGATGCAAATTATAAAGCACTGTGGGTGTTATTTACGAAAGGAAAATCCACTTTGCACTACAAGTACAGTGCAAAAGTGCACTTCAAAGTGCACTGAAACTGCACTGAAAGTGCACTTGTAGTGCAGAGTGGATTTGCCTTTAGGAAATATCCCCCATTGTCACTGTAAACACAAACTTAAGTAAAAAACTGCTACTGAGCATTGAAAGAAGCCACACATTGTTGAGTAGAAATTTTTTTACTCTGTGCACATTCGCATGTGCAATTATAAAAGGGTTTTTGAACAAACCAACATATTTTTTGTAATATATATATTTTTTTTGGGACAGTAGAAATATCCTTTTTTGTGCTAAACAGGCATGTTTTTCAAAACATAAAACAATACACAGCTCAGGAACTTACAAAGTTCAACTTTGATAAATTGAAGGCAATATCAGACATTAGTATGTCCAAACTGTGTTAATATTGCCTTCATCAGATGGGGTGATGTCACCCCTGTGAAAGCCAAATTTTTAAGATGTACACAAATTGGGAGTCAAAATGGGGATTTCACTCTTGATCCCATGTCTAAGGTCAACATGTGCTAGCTCCCATCATGGGGGATCAATGGACGTGTTTCGGGGGTACAACCCCTTCCTCTCAGCTACTTGAGTTGCAAGGAAGGGGTTGCATCCACAAAACACGTACCTTGATATCCCTTGATGGCAGATAGCACATGTTGACACACTGTGTGCATCTTCAAAATTTGGCTTTCAACATTTTTAAGAAAAGTTATAATAAAAATAAAAAAAATAAAAAATTTTGGTGTGTTTTATATTCTGCCTAAAACATCAATAAGGTTTTTGAGTCTTTTTTCCACATCATTGATGTCTTCCTTGATCTTCTGTAAATCCCGACGGCACACCATGATCTCCCCGATGAGGACGTGTGCACTTGCACTTGTGAAATGAGATTCTTCTTCCACAACATCCATATCACCTAAAATAAAAAAACACACCATGTATTATAAATATGCAGGCATACATCTATTACCTGAAGCAGTGGTCTCAGACACTCACCTGTTGTGGTCACTATTTCGCCCACTTCATAAACCTCTCCTTCCTCCACATCCTGAGGTTGTTGTGTGGGGATTTCCCCTTTGTTCTGGTGTCCCACAATAGTGCTATTGCGTCCAGATGTGTAAACAGCTGCTGAGTGTCCTCTCCTTACACTGAATCAAGTTTGCATTTCATTCTAGTAACAAACCCATCTAAACAACAATATACTAAACTTCTTTTAATACAAATAGGCCTGAACAAATGTAGTTAACCTGCACCTGGCAAAAACATAGTATTAGTGGGCGAATGAACGATGTTTACTACGAACGATTACTGTGCCCACGAACCTGAAAGTTGCCATACTAAACTGTACAACAGTAAAGAAAAGCATATGTAGCAGCATGCAAGTAATAATAATAATAGGAACACACGACAACTACTTACTTTTTTGAAGAACTCTCTTGATCGTTCTGTACTGATCGTGCTCCCTCAATTTCAGGTCTGACCAGCGTTTCCTCAATTGATCCTTGGATCGTCGTACCCCAAAATTCCTGTGCACAACTTTAGTCATGATCTTGGCCTTTCTGACATTTGGGTTTGGGTAAGGTCTATGCTTCCCATCATAGTCAGCCCTCTTCAAGATGCCCACCATCTCTACAAAGGACATATTAGAGGCCTTAAATCTCCTCTGGGATCGGGACATTCGTGGCTGCTGTCTTCATGCACTTGTTGTTTCTCCGCCATGTGCTCTTCCACTGCGCCGAAAGACAAGGGGCGGGGAATAGACTATAAAGAAGGTCAGGGGTGGGCGGAGTTTCATGTATGCACAGTGTATATAAAGCGTAACACGCGTGCGACGTACGTACGATCTGTGAGTGGGGGACAGAGTAGCGGAAGCGCCGATCGTTCTAATGAAGGTACAATTTGGGGCATCAGTGGCCTATACTGCTTATAGATGGAGGCCTATATTGGGACAAGTTTATGCGAGTTTAGCCTGACATTAGGGTTTGTCTTGTGTTGTGTCTTGCAGAGAAAATGGATCGATTCAACGATCATGATTTCCTCCCCCAATTCATTGATTTGGACAGAGAGCTGCCCTGTCTGTGGCAGACAAAACACCCCTTTTATACAAATCGACTAAAGAGGAAGCAGTGCTGGATAAATTGCTGGAATTTGTGAAGCCGCAGATCCCCACGGCAGACATCAACCATTTGAAGTGCAAAATTGGTAGCATGAGGAGCACTTATAATAGGGAGCGCAAGAAGGTCCAGGATTCCCAGAGATCAGGAGCAGCAGCAGATGACATTTATGTCCCCAGGCTGTGGTACTACGACAGACTGTGATTTCTGTCAGACCAGACTGAAATCAGGCCATCACTCTCCAGTCTTCCTTCCACACTTCCTTCCACCCCAGCTGAGGCTTCAGAAGTCCAACCTGGGTCTTCCACCCATGAAGAAGATGTGGAGGAGCCCAGCTTGAGTCAGGTATAGCATTGTTCAACATATTTCTCAAAATTGTGTGTGATTGATGAACAATAAACTAAAACTATGTCCCTTTTTCATACACAGGAAATCCTCAGCCAGGAGGCGGCTGTAGAAAGTGGCAGCCAGGAGGTGGCTGGGGTAAGTGGCAGCCAGGAGGTGGTGGGAGTAAGTAGCAGCCAGGAGGTGGCCGGGCCCAGTAGCCTAGCTGAATGCCAGGTCCCTCCCCTCCACCTTCAACAAAAAAGGCCCAGGAAGGGGAGGAGCGTGGAAGAGTCAGCACTTGGGTTAATTCAGCAGGCTTCTGCGGCCCTCAGAACCCCAACCAGTCTTCTGGAGGCCTATGCCTGCATGGCTGCCAACAAAATGCAGGAAATGGAGGTGGGCCAAAATCACAAGCAAAACCCACCTGTGTGAGTTGGACCATCCTCCTCCTCCACCCCCTGCCACAGCCTGGAAGCAAGTGTGGAAGAAAGCGTGTAAGGAAGACAAGAGAGTGATGGCCTGAGTTCGGTCTGGTCTGGTAAAAGATGCAGACTGTGGTAAGACCACAGCCTGGGGACATATATGTCACCTGCTGCTGTTCCTGATCTCTTGTAGTCCTGGACCGGATTGTGCTCCCTATTAAATGGACTCCTCAGGCTCCCAATTTTGCCTGTCAAATAGTTGATGTGTGCCCTGGGGTACAAAGACTTTGCTAATGTCACCAGTTTATCCAGCATTGCCTTCCTCTTTATTTTGTTATGACCCCTAGTAAATATATATATTTTCTTAAATCATTGGCTATGTGTTATAATTAAAAAGGGACAGTTTGTTTGTGAGTAGGCAGGTACATTTCAAAAAGACAATCTAAAATTAACAAGGGACACCAACACCAAACAATCTCCTTAAGGTTAATAAATACAAGATAACACAACACGAAACAAGATAACACAAAACGAAAAAAAATATATTATGGAGATCACTAGAAAAAAAACAAAAAAACAGGAGATCTTTATTTCCAAACAAAAAAGGAGATTGCTATAAACAAAAATTAAAAACATTATTCTGGAGATCTGGCGGGAAAAAAAATTATATTCATGAGATCACAAGAAATAAGAAAGAAATCAGTTTGTCAGAACTCTGTGTGATTATCAGCTGCAAAACAACTTCATTATTCTACCATTATAAAGAAGAGAATGCACTGCATTCTGCAATTTGCAGCGTGACGAATGTGCTATCTCCATTACGAATGCTAGTTTTACCCGACCGAGCGATTCCGTCTCGTACTTGATTCAGAGCTTGCGTGGAATTTTGTGCGTCGGAATTGTGTACACACGCTCGGAAAATTTGAGATCCAGCTCTCAAATTTTTGTTGTCGGAAATTCCGACAAAAAATGTCCGATGAAACCTACACACGGTCGAAATTTCCGACAACAAACTCCCATCGAACATTTTTTGTCGGAAAATCCAATCGTGTGTACGCAGCATTATTCTTTTTCTTTCCTTCTATTGTTCTCACACCTTAATGGTTCATACACTCTAATATACTCCTTATATGTCTATTATTCTCACTGATAAGATTTGATAAACTATCTCGGTAGAGTTGTCCAACCATGCCATCTATTTTACCAAATTAATCTTTATATTCAATAATTTAATAGTAACATTAAATAATCATTTTTACACACATACTCCTTGTACTTATGCTCTGGAATTTTGCCGCAGGCGTTGGCCCCTCCATGCCTGGCAGGCCCTGCGAGTATTAGTGTGTGACTCCTTGAAAGTCGCACTGAGTGGGGTCCCGTCCTACCTTGGGGCACTTTCTGGTCTACCAATGCGCGGGATTTTCTGACAGCTTTCTTGGGATTTTCGGCTGAGAGGACCCCTCCACATGCATATAGGGAAATGTATAAGACAGTCACTTTTTGCGCTTATATGATCATTTCTGCATTTTTTCCCCATGTGATATGCTAAATGTAGTTTCTTTGCAGCAAACTTATTCTCTGAAGAAGACCCTAACGAAACGCACCAGATTTTGTCTTATTAGACATTTTTGCTATGTAATGCCATGTATATTTCTATGTTGTAATATTTGCACCTCTTTGGGTATAACCTCTTGCCGAGCTCATATTTTAACTGTCATGGTAAATTTTGTACGTCAATAAATTTTATCAACCAAAACACTTCTCTTGAATCCCTTGTTAGTCATGTACACTGCTGCTAAAAAAAAAACCCCATTGGGGGAACCTTCCCATATCGCTTTCTCCACACTTTTTTCTTCCCGTCATTCTGGTACAGATTAACCTTAGTTTCATCCATCCAAAGAATGCTTTTTTCCAGAACTGGTCTGGCTTTTTTAGTTTTTTGGCAAAGTCTAATCTGGCTTTTCTTTTCTTCCAGCTTATGAATAGTTTGCACCTTGCGGTGAACCCTCTGTATTTGCTCTCATGAAGTCTTCTATTGAGAGTAGACTTTGATACGCCCACCTCCTGGTGAGTCCTTCACTTGTCTAGATGTTGCGAATGTTTTTTTCTTTACCATAGAGAGGATCCTGTGTTCATCCATCACTGTTGTGGATGTCTAGGCCCTTTTATGTTGCTGAGTTCACCAGTAGGGAGGGGTGAACGGATAGGCTCAAGCATAAGTTCAGGCCAAACTTTCACTGTTCAGACGTTCGGTAAACTTTCGAACAAAGGGGTTGTTTGATTGTTTGTTCGGCCCTCCCGAACTGACCACAATGCATTGTGGCGCTGAAATGCACATTGCAAGCCCTGATTGGCTGAAGCAGTGAAAGCTTTAGCCAATCAGGGCACAGAGCACTGTCAGAGTCATGACTGGACACTGTCATCATGACTTTATCCAATCATGGCTCATTCCCGCCCCACAGTATAAAAGTATTCTTTCAATGGCAGCCATTTTGAGTGTGATTTTGGCGTGGGGAGAGATAGAACAGGGCTCTGTTCAGTGCTATTAGTTAGTGTGCTATACTGTGCTATTTTGCTTCAATTGTCAGTGTAGAATATTAATTTAGTGTCAGTCTAGGGATAGTGTGAGTGTAGTGAGGAGGACCATTATTCAGCTTTGCATAGTGTGCAGCTAGAGTAGGGACAGTTCAGATAGCGTCAGTGTAGTGACGGGCGTTTCTGCCAGTTTAACAGCATTTACTTCTGTGTGCGTTACTGCCAGTTTAATGCCATATAGTTCTGTGTGCGTTACTGCCAGTTTAACGCCATATAGTTTTGTGCGTTACTGCCAGTTTAACGCCATTTACTTCTGTGTGCATTATTGCATGTTTAACGCCATATAGTTCTGTGTGCGTTATTTCCAGTTTAAACACATGCTTAACAAGGCATTTAACATCCAGCCACTCAACCCGTTGGCAAGAGCCACACAAGAGGTACAAGTCTTTCCCTCCTCCTCCTCCTCCTTACCCAGTCTGCCCCTGTTATACAGAGTCATTACCTCACAGCAGCCTCCACTGACAGGGATGATGGTATAGCACAGGGTGTCCCAGGTCTTAGCAGCACATCTGCCAGCAGCACACCACCAGCTGTTGACTGTAGTCGGCAAATTTCTCTGCCCCATCTGCTGCAGCGGAAAAAAAATACAGTCCCTGCCACCCACATGCCCAGCATCTAAATGCAAGCTTGTCAAAGCTGTTGGCTTTCCAACTTTTGCCTTTGAGCCCAGTAGATTTTACCCCCTTCCATGAATTCGCACAATGTGCTGTACCACAATGGCAGGTTCCCAGTCGCTACTACTTTTCACGTACGGCCGTTCCATCTCTCTACCATAACGTGGAAGGGAATGTTCTGGCATTGTTGGGCAAGGCAGTCAGCCATAAAATCCACCTTACTGCTGACACATGGTCCAGAAAGCATGGACAAGGATGATATATTTAGTTCACAGCACACTGGGTAACGCTGCTTGCAACTGGAAAGGATGCAGGACAGGGCTCTGTGCCGCTGCTTGTTGTGCCCCCCCATCTCCATACAGCTAGTGGTGATGATGCCAGACCTGTGAGCTCTACCCCCTCCTCCTCCTCCACCACCTCCATGCCCTCCTCTGCAGAATTGTCCTATGGACATCAGGTACCCCCTAAGCGTTCAAAGGGCTAATCCCAGAGTCAGGCTAAAAGGTGCCATGCAGTGCTTCAGCTAGTGTGTTTAGTGGACTGGAACCACACCAGAGCAGAGATTCTTGCAGCTCTGCAGGGACAGGCCTAGAGGTGGTTCACAACACGCCAGCTGGAGCCAGAAATGGTGGTGTGCGATAATGGCTCAAACCTCCTGTCAGCCTTTAAACAGGGAAAGTTGACACATGTGCTATGCCTGGCACATGTCCTCAATTTGGTGGTGCAGTGCTTCCTAAATACATACCCAGGGTTGCAAGATGTGCTAAGGCTGGCCAGAAGAGTCTGTAGCCATTTCAGGTGGTCATACACAGCCAGTGCTCGGTTAACTGAAATTCAGCGGGAAATTCACCTGCCTGTAAACCGCCTGATTTGTGACTTGCCCACCAGGTGGAACTCGACTTTGTAAATGCTGCAGCGGCTATACATGGAGCAGAGGGCCGTCAATAAGTACCTGTGCGAATACAGTACGACGACAGGCTCAGGCCCCCTCACCTTTTTTCCCCACGCCAATGGCTGATCATTGAGGATGCTTGCACTGTATTGTCACCATTCGAGGAGGCCACAAGGATAGTGAGTCATGACAGTGCATGCATCAGTGACACAATCCCTGTTGTGTTCCTGCTGGAGCAGACTCTGCGTGGCATTATGGACAGGGCACTGGAGGCAGAGCAGCAGGAGGAAGAGGAGGACTTCCTTTCCTCTCAAGGCCCAATTTATCCAGACACCATCATTCCTATTTTACAGAACACACAGGAAGAGAGAGGGGAGGTGGATGAGGAGGAGAATTCTGGCACTTTTATAGGGTTTGAAGAAGAGGAAGACAGGCGTCAATCTGTAAGTGATGGCTTTCCAACCCCAGGACCTTTGGGAGTAGTACGTGGCTGGGAGGAGGAAGTTCCAGATGCTGTCATCCTGAGTGATCCTGAGGAGTCTGCTTCTCAAGCCTCAGCAAATTCAAGGCGCATGGGCAACTTCATGCTTCAAAGCCTGTGAAAGGACCCAAGAATACGTGGCATAAAGGAGAAGGATGATTACTGGTTGGCAACCTTCCTTGACTACCATTATAAGGGGAAGGTCTCAGAACTCATCCTGTCCCCACAGAGAGTGCAGAAGATAAAATCTCTTGAGGACATGTTAAAGAGGATTTTATTGAATGTTTTTCCTGACTCCAGTAGGTTACAGTGTCGTGGAAAACGTTGTTTTAAGTCTTCTGTTGGTCAAGAGAGGAGCGTTGCAGAAGGCGTCCGCCTAAGTGAGGCATTACGTAATTTTTTTTAGTCTTTGCCGCCCAGGGCTGTCAGCTTCCACATCCCATCGGCAGCGTCTGCATCACATGGTGGACGATTACCTCGGGGCCAAAACAGAGATGGAGAGCTTTCCAGCTGATGATCCACTGACTTACTGGGTCATGAGAATAGACCACTGGCCAGAACTTGCCCAGTATGCTATTGAGTTGTTGGGCTTCCCTGCATCCAGCATGCTTTCAGAACGGGCATTCAGTGCTGCAGGAGGTTTTGTTACCGATCATGGAACGCATCTGTCCACAGACTCCGGGTACCGTTTGACTTTTATAAAAATTAATCAGTCCTGGATTACCAGCTATGAAGCCCCGGATGCCGATGTCACTGATTAAGTCTTTTTGGGATGTGGAATCTCTGCAGGACTTCGAGGCTGCCTAGCTTTCAGGGTGTTCAATCATTTCATCTGCAAGAATGTTTTTGGTATAGGTTTTATGGGCACAATTAACACCCAAAGACCAATTTTTCAGCACCTGTTTGACAAATGCATATCATTGCAATTTTTTTTGCCTTCATCAAGAGCACCTCTATAGGGTTACGGTGGAAAGGCGCCACTGACACCCTAAGACCAAGTTTTCTGCACCTGTTTGACAGTTGCATATCATTGCAGTTTTTTACAGCAAGGCCAATTCTTGCTTTCATCAAGATTACCTCTATAGGGTTACGATGGGAAGGTGCCACCGACACCCAAAGACCAATTTTTACACACCCGTTACTTCTATACAAAGTCAAAGTGACACCAGAATGTATCCAAATAATCTCTAATCTTGTTCCCAGTGCACTACTTTGTGGCCTCATCATACACACTGGCTCCCCAGCTGTTGGTTTTTGGCTTTATAAATGCAATTATTTCTGCAGCAGATTCTAGACATGGTACAGATCTGCCACTTTACAGGTAACTAAGGGGACCCCCCAGGCACTATATTGGAAGGAATTTTTCATTTTAGGCTTTCACTTTAAAAATCAAAAAATCACTGCCCATTTAAAAATGATGTTTTTCACAAACTTTTTTTTTTTTATTGATACATGTCTCCCAGGGCAGGACCAAGACCCCTATAACCACTGTATACCCAATTACTTGCATATATGCTTTCAAAATGGGCACTTTTGATTTTTGACGTTCGGGTCCCATTGACTTTAACGGGGTTTGTTACTCTGGTCTGAACTTTCGCGGTGTTCGGAAATTCTGGTCCGAACCGAACAGGGGTCCGTTCGGCCCATCCTTACTCACCAGTAGGGATGAGCTTCGTGTTTGAGTCGAACCCATGTTCGACTCGAACATCGGCTATTCAATCGTTCGCCGAAACGATATGGGCCGTTCGCGCCAAATTCGTGTGGCGCGTCACGGCCCATAATTCACTGCGGCATCGCAGTGCATTGCTTGCTGATGATTGGCCAAGCATGCACTATGACCCGCATGCTTGGCCAATCACAGCGCCGCCTTAACAGAGAGCCATAATTGGCCAAAGTCAAGGAGGCTTTGGCCAATTATGGCTCAGGGGATTTAGTACACGCCCCACACTATATAAGGCCGCCTGCACGGCGGCCCTGTGCAGTGTGTTCCGGTGTGCTTAGAGAGAGAGAGAGACAGTGTCATTTCATTTGAGTTAGCTAGATTAGGCAGGACAGTCAGTCAGTTAGCTGCACTTAAAGTGTATTGTGTATATATGCATCAGGCAGCTAGACTATTTACATTTAGTGCAGTGCGTCCTGCTCACAGTGTTCAGCTAGATCCGTTCCTGTTATCTTCTTACTGATAGGCAGGCTTGTCTTGTTACAGTATTTTAAAGAAAATTGCTGGTGTTCTTTTGATCCTATTAGTACCACAGTCAGGCAGCTAGACTATTTACAGTTAGTGCAGTGCGTCCTGCTCACAGTGTTCTGCTAAACCTACAAGTTAGTGGGGTGCGTCCTGCTCACAGTGTTCAGCTAAACCTACAAGTTAGTGGGGTGCGTCCACCTCACAGTGTTCAGCTAAACCTACAATCTAGTGGGGTGCGTCCTGCTCACAGTGTTCAGCTAGATCCGTTCCTGTTATCTTCTTACTGACAGGCAGGCTTGTCTTGTTACAGTATTTTAAAGAAAATTACTGATGTTCTTTTGATCCTATTAGTACCACAGTCAGACAGCTAGACTATTTACAGTTAGTGCAGTGCGTCCTGCTCACAGTGTTCTGCTAAACCTACAAGTTAGTGGGGTGTGTCCTGCTCACAGTGTTCAGCTAAACCTACAAGTTAGTGGGGTGCGTCCACCTCACAGTGTTCAGCTAAACCTACAAGCTAGTGGGGTGCGTCCTGCTCACAGTGTTCAGCTAGATCCGTTTCTGTTATCTTCTTACTGACAGGCAGGCTTGTCTTGTTACAGTAAATACAGCTACCTGAAGAAAATTGCTAGTGTTCTTTTGATCCTATTAGTACCACAGTCAGGCAGCTAGACTATTTACAGTTAGTGCAGTGCGTCCTGCTCACAGTGTTCTGCTAAACCTACAAGTTAGTGGGGTGCGTCCACCTCACAGTGTTCAGCTAAAGCTACCTGTAGAAGGTTGGTGGTGTTCTCATACTACAGGCAGGCAGTTGATTTTGCTAGCTGCAGTATCAGTACATATATATATATATATATATCCCAGCTTAGTGCAGCTACAGGCCATTAGTATGTCTGGAAGGCCAAGAAGGAGAGGCAGACAGTCACAAGCCAATAAGAGAGGGCAAGCAGGCTCTGTGTCTAGTGCTGGTCGTGGAGACGGTGCATCCTCATCAGCACGTGGCCATGGGACACGCTTGGCCTTTTTTTCGGCAGCTGGCCATGTTGAGCCGCAACATGCGGAAGACTTGGTCGAGTGGATGACCAAGCCGTCCTCATCCTCCTCATCCTCTCTCACCCATGCCCAGGGTACTTTGTCTGGCAAAGCAGCGGCCTCTTCCCTCGGCTCAATGTCATCAGTGACTCCTTCCCTAGCCCCACCATGTCCTCCTGAGGAGTCCCTCGAACTGTTTGACCACAGTGTTGGGTACATGCTCCAGGAGGATGCCCAGTGTTTGGAAGGCTCTGATGATGATACTGAGCTCGATGAAGGCAGTAACACGAGCACGGACAGAGGGGGTGCCCAAGAAGGACAGCAATCTGGCAGTCATGCTCCCCCTGCTGCAGCATACTGCCAGGTTTGCTCCAGTGATGAGGAGGGAGGGGATGATGAGGTCACTGACTCAATGTGGGTGCCTGATAGGAGAGAGGAGGAGGAGGAGGAGGAGGAGGAGGAGGAGGCGGCACATCACCAACGAGGCAGGATGCCCTCCAGGGGCCAGCCTAAGGGCAGCACATTGACTGCATCACACCCCAAAGCTCCACATGTGCAGGGCGCTGCAGTCTCTGCACGTTATTCAAAAAGTTCTTTGGTGTGGGCCTTTTTTGAGATGAGTGCATCAGATCGCACCGCTGCTATTTGCAACATATGTCTCAAGCGTATCTCACGTGGCCAAAACATCTCCCGCTTGGGTACCACATGCTTGACCAGACATATGTTGACCTGCCATGCAGTTCGTTGGCAAGCGTATCTAAAAGACCCACACCAAAGAACAAAGAGGACCTCTGCTTGCTCCTCATCAGCTGAGATTTCCAACCCCACTAGACCTTCAGTCCTCTCTGAGACCTGCACTGAGAGGAATGAAGGTGTAGAATTAGGTGTGTCACAGCCACGTACTTGTGGGCAATCTGATTTTGGTACACCGACGTCAGATTGTACCAGGCAAATTTCCCTGCCCCAGCTGCTGCACCGCCGAAAGAAGTTTGCTCCCAGCCATCCACATGCCCAACGGTTGAATGCTAGCTTGGCAAAATTGCTAGCACTTCAACTGCTGCCTTTTCAGTTGGTAGACTCTGCCCCCTTCCGTGAGTTTGTGGAATGTGCGGTTCCTCAGTGGCAGGTACCCAAACGCCACTTTTTCTCACGGAAGGCGATTCCGGCTCTCTACCAGCATGTGGAAGGCAATGTCCATGCCTCGCTGGACAGGGCGGTCAGCGGTAAGGTGCATATTACCGCTGACTCATGGTCCAGCAGGCATGGACAGGGACGTTACCTAAGTTTCACGGCGCATTGGGTGACTCTGCTGGCAGCTGGGAAGGATGCAGGACAAGGTGCAGTAGTGTTGGAGGTTGTTCCGCCACCACGCCTCCAAAATGCTAATGATTGTGACACACCTCTCTCCTCCACCCCCTCCTCTTCTTCTTCCTCCATGGCCTCTTCCTCGGAACCAGCGGTGCTCCGTAGTCGTTCAAGGGGCTACGCAAGTACGCAGGCCAAAAGATGCCATGCGGTGCTTGAGCTGGTGTGCTTGGGGGACAGGAGCCACACTGGGGCAGAGGTTCTGTCAGCTCTGCAGGGGCAGGTTCAGAGGTGGTTGATGCCACGCCAACTTAAGGCAGGAATGGTGGTTTGCGACAATGGCACCAACCTCCTCTCTGCCCTCCGACAGGGACAAATGACCCATGTGCCCTGTTTGGCTCACGTCCTTAACTTGGTGGTGCAGCGGTTCTTGGGCAGGTACCCGGGCTTACAGGATGTCCTGAGGCAGGCCAGGAAAGTCTGTGTGCATTTCCGCCGGTCATATAATGCCAGTGCTCGGCTGACGGACCTCCAAAAGGAGTTTAACCTGCCCAAGAACCGCCTAATCTGTGACATGCCCACCAGGTGGAACTCAACGTTGGCCATGCTGCAGCGGCTGCACACGCAGCAGAGGGCCATCAATGAGTACCTGTGCGACTATGGCACCAGGACAGGGTCAGGGGAGCTTGTTTTTTTTTCCCCACGCCAGTGGGCCATGATCAGGGATGCATGCACTGTCCTGTCACCATTTGAGGAGGCCACGAGGATGGTGAGCAGTGACAGTACATGCATCAGTGACACTGTCCCCCTTGTCCACCTGTTGGAGCACACGCTGCGTGGAATAATGGACAGGGCACTTGAGGCAGAACAGAGGCAGGAAGAGGAGGACTTCCTTAGCTCTCAAGGCCCCCTTTATCCAGACAGTGTTCCTGCATGCCCGCCGATCACACAGGAAGAGGACGAGGAGGAAGAGGAGGAGGAGGAGGAGGAAGATTGTGTCAGTATGGAGGTGGAGCCTGGCACTCAGCATCAGCAGCAGTCTTTAAGGGATCAGTCCCAAGAAACACATGGACTTGTACGTGGCTGGGAGGAGGTGGCTGCGGACCATGTCGTCCTTAGTGACCCAGAGGACTCCGGACCAAATGCCTCAGCAAACCTACGCTGCATGGCCTCCCTGATCCTGCAAAGCCTGCGTAAGGATCCTCGTATTCGTGGTATCAAGGAGAAGGACCAATACTGGCTGGCAACCCTCCTTGATCCACGTTACAAGGGTAAGGTTGCGGACCTTATCTTGCCATCGCAGAGGGAGCAGAGGATGAAACATCTTCGGGAGGCCTTGCAGAAAGGTCTGTGCAACGCGTTCCCAGAGACTGGGAGGTTACAAACTCCTGTTTCTGGACAACGTGTTGCTGAGGCTTCGGTCAGTCAAAGAAGGAGCGGTGGAGAAGGTGGCCGTCTGACCGATGCGTTCAGACAATTTTTTGGTCCGCAGCCCCAAGGTATGATCGGTTCCAGCAACCATCGCCAGCGTCTGTTTTACATGGTGCAGGAATACCTAGGGGCAAGATCAGACTTGGACACCTTTCCCACCGAAAATCCTCTGGGTTACTGGGTCTTGAGGATGGATCACTGGCCAGAGCTTGCACAGTATGCAATTGAGCTACTGGCATGTCCTGCATCCAGCGTTCTTTCGGAACGCACATTCAGTGCTGCTGGAGGCGTGGTAACCGATCACAGGGTGCGTCTGTCCACTGACTTGGTCGATCGACTGACCTTCATAAAAATGAATGAGTCTTGGATCACCACCAGCTACCAAGCACCTGATGCTGATGTAACCGAATAATTTTTTTTGAAATCTCAGATCCCTTCAAAGACTGCCTATGCTGATGCTGAGTGACTATCCCTGAGTAATTATCCTCTTCCTCCTCAATCATCACGCTGATAGCTTGTAAGAACATTTTTGGTTCTGGGTGCCACCACCAGTGCCTAAGGCACAATTTTTCAGCCCCTGTTTAACAGGGGCGTGTAATTACGATTTTTGATGTAATACTTTGCAGCAGGGCTCGTTCCTGCATTCCAACTAGAGTGTCTGTGAGGGGTTGCAGTGTTGTGGCACCAGCACCAGTGCCTAAGGCCCAATTTTTCAGCCCTTGTTTAACAGGGGCGTGTAATTACAATTTTTGATGCAATACTTTGCAGCAGGGCTCGTTCCTGCATTCCAACTAGAGTGTCTGTGAGGGGTTGCAGTGTTGTGGCACCAGCACCAGTGCCTAAGGCCTAATTTTTCAGCTCCTGTTCAACAGGGGCATGTAATTACAATTCTTGATCTAATATTTCACAGCAGAGCCCTGTGAGGGCTTACAGTGTTGTGGCCACAGCAACACCTAAGGCCCAAATTTCTGCTGAGTATATAGGGCAGGACCCTACTTTCAAACAACTAACTTACAAACGACTCCTACTTGCAAACGGAAGGAGACAACAGGAAGTGAGAATAAATCTACCCCTAGGAAGGGAAATTCTCTCCTGTAAGAGTTAATATGGGAAAAACATTTCTCCTTTCCACTGATGCTTTCCAATCCATTGGGACAAAAAGTGAGGTGAAATCTTCTGAAGAGGAGGAAAGACAGCAAAACAAATGTCACAGGGGTGATAACCCTTCCCTATGTTTTCCAAAAAGCTTAAAAAAGATTTTTTGGCTGGAGCTAAACACGTTAAAAATGTACCCGTTCAAAATTACAAAGAGATTCTACTTAACAACAAACCTACAGCCTGTATACTGCTGTTCAGAGTATATAGGGCCTGGTGGCCCCACACCTTTCCTTATTTTAATTTGGGTGCGGGGTTCCCCTTAATATCCATACAAGACCCAAAGGGCCTGGTAATGGACTGGGGGGTACCCATGCCGTTTGTCTCACTGATTTTCATCCATATTGCCAGGACCCGACATTACATTAAACCCGCAATCAGTTTTAAATGAGATTTTTTCCTTTAAAAATGACATTTGGTGCAGGGACTGTTCTAAACACGGGAAACACGCGTCACTTTACAGGCATACTATAGACACCCCTCAGGTACGATATTTAAAGGAATATTTCACTTTCTTTTTTTTTTACTTTAAGCATCATTAAAATCACTGCTCCCGAAAAAACGGCCGTTTTTAAAAGTTTTTTTTGCATTGATACATGTCCCCTGGGGTAGGACCCGGGTCCCCAAACCCTTTTTAGGACAATACCATGCAAATTAGCCTTTAAAATGAGCACTTTTGATTTCGAACGTTCGAGTCCCATAGACGTCAATGGGGTTCTAACGTTCGTGCGAACTTTCGGTCCGTTCGCGAACCGAACCGGGGGTCGTTCGGCTCATCCCTACTCACCAGTGCGTTCTTCTTTCCTCAGAATGAACCAAACTGTTGATTTGACCACTCCTAATGTTGCTGTTATCTCTCTGATGGATTTGTTTCGTTTTTGAAGCCTTAGAATGGCCTGTTTGACTTGCATGCACAGCTCCTTTGAACGCATGATGTAGGTTCACAGCAATGGATTTCAAATGCAAAAACCACACTTAGAATAAACTCCAGACCTTTTACCTGCTTAATTGATGAAGAATTGACAAAGGAGTAGCCCACACCTGGCCATGAAACAGCTTTTGATTCAATTGTCCAATTACTTTTGGTCCCTTGGGAGGATGGGAGATGGTTATTCGTAAGAGCTGCAATTCCTAAACCCTTCCTCCAATTTGGATGTACGCACCCTCAAATTAAACCTGAGAGTGTGCACTTTTAGTCCATATCCATTATATAACTATAGCTTGAATATATTTTGGTAAATACCTGAAAAAAACAAAAATTGTGCCTGAGTCCAAATATACAGTATCTCAGAAAAGTGAGTACACCCCTCACATTTTTGTAAATATTTTATTATATCTGACAACACTGAAGAAATGACACTTTGCTACAATGTATAGTAGTGAGTGTACAACTTGTATAACAGAGTAAATTTGCTATCCCCTCAAAATAACTCAACACACAGCCATTAATGTCTAAACCGCTGGTAACAAAAGTGAGTACGCCCCTAAGTGAAAGTGTCCAAATTGGGCCCAAAGTGTCAATGTTTTTTGTGGCCACCATTATTTTCCCAGCCCTGCCTTGACTCTCTTGGGCATGGAGTCCACCAGAGCTTCACAGGTCGCCATTGGAGTCCTTTTTCATTCTTCCATGATAACATCATAGAGCTGGTGGATGTTAGAGACCTTGCGCTCCTCCACCTTCCATTTGAGGATGCACCACAGATACTCAATAGGGTTTAGGTCTGGAGACATGCTTGGCCAGTCCATCACCTTTACTCTCAGCTTCTTTAGCAAGGCAGTGGTCGTCTTGGAGGTGTGTTAGGGGTCATCATCATGTTGGAATACTGCCCTGCGGCCCAGTCTCCAAAGGGAGGGGATCATGCTCTGTATGTCACAGTACATGTTGGCATTCATGGTTCCCTCAATGAACTGTAGCTCCCCAGTGCCAGCAGCACTCATGCAGCCCCAGACCATGAAATTCCTACCACCGTGCTTGACTGTAGGCAAGACACACTTGTCTTTGTACTTCTCACCTGGTTTCTACCACACACGCTTGACACCATCTAACCCAAATACGTTTATCTTGGTCTCATCAGACCACAGGACATGGTTCCAGTAATTCATATCCTTAGTCTGCTGTCTTCAGCAAACTGTTTGCGGGCTTTCTTGTGCATCATCTTTAGAAGAGGTTTCCTTCTAGGACAACAGCCATGCAGACCAATTTGATGCAGTGTGTGGCGTATGGTCTGAGCACTGACAGGCTGACCCCTTCATCCTCTGCAGCAATGCTGGCAGCATTCATATGTCTATTTCCTAAAGACAACCTGTGAATATGACGCTGAGCACGTGCACTCAACTTCTTTGGTCGATCATGGCGAGGCCTGTTCTGAGTGGAACCTGTCACTGTATGGTCTTGGTCACCATGCTGCAGCTCAGTTTCAGGGTCTTGGCAGTCTTCTTATAGCCAAGGCCATCTTTATGTACAGCAAAAATTATTTTTTTCAGATCCTCAGAGAGTTTTTTGCCATGAGGTGCCATGTTGAACTTCCAGTGACCAGTATGAAAGAGTGAGAGCGATAACACTAAATTTAACACACCTGCTTCCCAATCACACCTGAGACCTTGTAACACTAATGAGTCACATGACACGGGGAGGGTAAATTGCTAATTGGGCCCAATTTGGACATTTTCACTTAGGGGTGTACTCACTTTTGCTGCCAGCTGTTTAGACGATAATGTCTGTGTGTTGTTATTTTGAGGGGACAGCAAATTTACACTGTTATACAAGCTGTACACTCTCTATTTTACATTGTAGTAAAGTGTAATTTCTTCAAATGTTGTCACATGAAAAGATATAATAAAATATTTACAAAAATGTGAGGGGTGTACTCACTTTTGTGAGATACTGTATATGGACCTAACTGTATATACTTTTTGGTTTAGTAAACCAGGCCAGTGTTTTTTTGGGCAAACTTATGCCATATTAAGAGGAGTGGTTTTCTACTCCCCATATACCACGATTATTGAGGCGCATATACCCACTGGACTATACCTGGCTCTTAATCCTGTCACAAGGAGGAGACCTAAAGCCTTCCATTTAGTTTAGAGGGAAAGGAATATGTTTATGCTACTCCACTGGAGGATCGTTGGTCTATCCCAGGAAGATTGCCTCTCGCTATCTGTTTTCTACACACGTGTATAACCCATACACTGATGGTAAGGGTCAGTTTGTTTGGGTGTTGGTGATGGTGTTTACATCTCCTTTCTGAGTGTCCTTTCATTATGGATCCTGCTAAACAGAGTGTCACCACTTCCTTCTGATGAAGAGAACTTTGTTCAGCTATTGTTATTTTTACCTTTATGGGGACATTTAGACTTATTTTCTAGCGCTGAACCACTCCTCTTAATATCTCGTTAATTGTACCCAGCAATTTTTTGTGTCAGCAGCTTTTATTTTACATCATATTAAAGCGGGGTTCCACCCAAATTTTGAAAATTATCTCTATGCATTCTCTTCCTTGCCTAGATGCTGACATGCTGTGTTTAAATCGCCGTAATTACCTTTTTTTTTCTAATCTTCTTAGCACTTCCTGGTTTTCCTCCCATGGGAGTAGGCATGTTTCTAGCCTCTCCCAGACCTCCCACAGTCCCCTGGGAGCTAGTCTCAGGCTTCCCAGCATGCATTGTGCAACAGCGTCATCACAACATCTCGGGTGAATGCTGGGAGCACAGCATTCACCGCATCCAGGAAATACATGCTTGTGGGCTTCAAATGCCCACAATGAAGATGGAAACCGCCTTCAGTGAATTTTATAAGTTATTCTTTACAACGAAATCGGACACAGGTAGATAGATAGGTGGACCCCCGCTTTAAGCGCAACAGATCTTGTTTTTTATTTAAACTTATGCCATGCCATATATTAAATGTTTATTTCTGAAACAAAGACTTTATAAATGTGCTAAAAAACACAGTTTGCAGACCTAAAAAAATTAAATAATATAAAATAATAAAATTATTAGGGTCCATTTACACTCGTCCACTGTTGTGCAATACCACAACATACTCACATTAGCAATGGCACCCC
This sequence comes from Aquarana catesbeiana, assembly GCF_042186555.1. Classification (NCBI taxonomy): domain Eukaryota; kingdom Metazoa; phylum Chordata; class Amphibia; order Anura; family Ranidae; genus Aquarana; species Aquarana catesbeiana. The sequence goes on along the minus strand of NC_133325.1, from coordinate 353,330,925 downwards.
ACTGCAATAAGGCAATGTGCCTCTGGTGCACGTTCTGGTGTGTTGACAGCCCATTAAAATTAATGCACATTAACGATTTACATAATAATGCATGAGAGTGGACAGGTGCGAATGGGCACTTTTAGTTTTTCTTTAACTTTGAAATGAAGTAAGTGATTTGAATGGCTGTTATGGCATCAGACTCACTTGAGGTCACTGTGGATGACTGAGAATGTACTGGTAATAAAAGTATTTTCCATGTGCCCAACATTTTTGATGACTTCTGCAGCTTGAAGGGTGTAGCAATATAAGTCTTGTTTGCACATTATCACCCATAATCACCGTGTGCTTTTGAAACAATGATTGTTGCTCAATTTTGTTTTTTTTTCTTCTGATACTTGTCTTAGACATGAAAATGTGCTTATAATTGCCATTTTTCTTGTCAGTTGTATAAAAGAAGCCTAAATTATTTTAGGCAATGTATTTCAGCATGCATTGTTTCACAAGAATAATCATGCTTCAGGGCTATTCTGAGAAAACCGATATAAAAGGTTTAATTTTCATTGCAATCTTTTGGCACCATGTTTGTCGAGCCCCAGTTTGAAATCATATTTCTTGTAATGCAAACATTGTAGGTGAAACTGCTACCACTCCACATAATCTTTCTGAGATTTGGAACTATAAAGTCAGCAAACCTTAAGGCCCCTTTACAGCTTGCACTGTGTTGTGCCACTGCATGCACATTATCATTTGTTATGTTAAGGCAGCACATTCTTTCCAACTGGACCTGAAGAAAATGTTTAACACAATGCATGGTATGCTGTTGTGTGTGACCCCCCTAAATATATAAAGTGCTCAATGCAGTCTCCCCCTCCTCAGTAAAGTGCAAGTGCTCTAACCTTCACACGAACTCCCGATCATATAATGTTCTATTAATTATATTGTATATCCATTTATTTTATTTTATTATTCATCATTTATACATCATATTATATATGGGAGTTAATGTGTAGGTGAGAGCAAGGCACTTTACTGAGGAGGGGGAGACTGCATTGAGCACTTTATATATTTAGGGGGGTCACACACATACTATCATATCATTGACAGTTCACAGAGCTGCACTCATTTGTTATTTATTTTCTGTAGTATCAGATATTTAGGAAGTGTGGGGAGTGCTGGCAGCTTTTTGTTTTTGTTTATTGGTTTGTTTACATAACTGCTCACAAGGTTTTTTCACATAATGGTATGTTGTTGTGGAGCGCTGCAGTTCAGGTCTGTCAGTACCATTGTTCATGTGTGTTTAGGTGTCTTGTAGAATAAAAGACACAGCAATGCACTGCACATGGTGGCCTGCAATAATGCGAGTTGCCATAATGTGCAGTAAAGCCCATGTTTTACCATGGGTTAGTGAATTGTATGGGTGTGAAAATGGCATAAGGCTGGAATCACTTTTTGTAAATTTTTGCCTGATGCATTAAAATGCTCAGTAACACATGTTGACATGTGTTTTTTCATGCATTTCCATTATGCTACGTTCACACTCAGACTGCTTAAGTGTTAGCGTTAAAGCGCCGCTAGATTTAGAGGCGCTTTACTGGTACTGTGCGGGCGGGAGAGTGGTGCATTTAACCTCAAAGGAGGGGTTAACAAGGGGTTAAAAGCAATCAAGTACACAGATGTTTTTGCATAATGCTTTTAGCTTTTGGCAATTCAATAGTCCAACTGTTATATCATTGTCCACTCGAGTAGTCAGAACGTTTTGTACAGGTTTCCAATGCCATACTTTTATGAATTTGCACCGCCTTTTGAGAACAGTGTTTCACAGAATGGTTGTTATAGAAGTTCAACACTGCAACATCCACTCACATAAGAAACATTGATTCCTATCTCAAAAACAAGACAGTAACATATTTAAGACCCCTTTCACACTGGGGCTGTGCCGCCGTTAGTGGTAAAGTGCCGCTAATTTTAGCGGAGCTTTACCGCTGTTATAGCGGCGCTTTTCGGCTGCTAGCGGGTCACTTTTAACCCCCACTAGCAATCGAAGAAATGGTTAAAAGCGCCCGTGTTGCGGTGCTGCCGAAGCTCTTTGCAGGCACTTCGGCAGCACTGCCCATTGATTTCAATGGCAAGGTACACCGCTCCCGCACCGCCCCGAAGATGCTGCCTGCAGGACTTTTTCTTTTGCGTCCTGCAAGCGCACTGCCCCAGTGTCAAAGCACTCGGGCTTTGACACTGGGGAGACTTGAGAGGCGCTTTTCAGGCGCTATTTTTAGCGCTAAAATGCCTGAAAAGTGCCTTCAGCATGAAAGGGATCTAAATCAATGGAAAACACATCAGGAAAAATCCCCCACCAAAATGGGAAGTGTGTTTTCAGCCTAAAGGAACCAATATACAAATATAAATAACATCAACAACGACTGCGTTGGGTTTGTGTGGATTGCTGTAATGATGTATTTGTGGGGGAAAGTAGGCTCATTTTGTGCAGTGATTGCCTCTGTAACATTCACATATAATGCAAGGTCAGCAGTCTTGCATTGTATAGTATGTTGGGACATTGAGGGTTCATCCACATACCACAAAAATGTGTTTCCAATTGTGCGAGTCAAGTGGGCCATGGTCAGAGTTATGCTTAAGAGACTCCATCTTGTATCAGTTATATACATAGATTGTTCCTTTAAAGGAGTGTTTGTCCAACTGCTTTCTCATTGAAATACAAAGACAGTTTTTCAGTCTTCTGGGCATGCAGCCAGCAATGACTTTTCTGCTAGGCACAGAGTTGCATTGTCTTAACTAGTTGTAACAAGATCCAACCTTATCTCTTAGCTGTAATAAAGCCATCATTCTCACAATGATTCTGTGTGCGTTTTTCTCTCCTTGTGCACTGTATGGCTTCTTTATATTACAGTATACACAGACCGCTTCTAACTTTAAGACATTCTTATCTGAGCAACTATGATGACCAAAGCCCCGTACACTTGGGCTGAATGTTGGGAGACATCAGCCGGTTCACAAAAAAATAGCTGACATTTGGCCCCTGTGTATGCCACCCTGTCCGACAGAAGCCAGCCATGTGGCCGACTTCTGTCAGACGAACATGATGGAATACTAGCAGCCGACCAACTCCGAATCAGCGCTCTCAGGCAATGGCATCCCCCTGTCTGAACACAACAGCTCAGCAGGGGAGATCGCTATACTAACTTTGCATAGTTAGTGAAGTGTCTCGGACCTGAGCTGACAGTTTTTTTTCATTCAACCCAGCGTGTGTACCAGGCTTTAACTTTCCCATCAGACAAATACATTCAGCACACACAGCAATGTAACAGTAACAGAGTGAAACTAGTGAGACAAAGGGTAAAAGCAGACAAAATGTTAAAAATGTTTAAATGGTTGACAGGTTTACTGAAAGCAGGGGGAGACTGAGAATATTTGGCCTGGGTGGCATAAACCTTCTTTAGTATGTCCAGCCTTAGGTGCCCTATCAAAAATAAAGCAAGCCAAAGCAGCTTGAAAGCAATAATAGGATTTTTTAAAAACAGCTTACCTGTAAAATCCTTTTCTTGGGAATACATCACGGGACACATAGCCTTTGATAATTACTTAGTGGGTTAGATAGTCACCATCAGGTGATTTGCACTAGCAACCCTAATTACAAGGCGAGTTCCTCTCATATATAACCCCTCCCATATGGAGAGTTCCTCAGTTTTGTAGCAAAGCAATAAGTACCCCAACGTATAATCCCAAAGAGGGGCGGGAGCTCTGTGTCCCGTGATGTATTCCCAAGAAAAGGATTTTACAGGTAAGCTGTTTTTAAAAAATCCTATTTTCTTGTTCATACATCACGGGACACAGAGCCTTTGATAATTACTTAGTGGAATGTCCCAGAGCAATGCCCAAATTTGAGGGGAGGGAGACACAGATCAGAAAACATAGACCGCCAACGGACAAGAGGAACTATACTGCTGCCTGCAGCACACTGCGCTTGAAAGCGGCATCCTCATGTCCTTTTACATCCACCTGATAAAATCTAGTGAATGTATGGACTGAAGACCAAGTTGCAGCCTTGCAGCTCTGAGCCATGGAGGCCTGGTGATGCACTGCCCATAAAGCACTAACTGCTCTAGTTGAGTGCGCTTTAACCTGAAAAAGGAGGAATCTTCTTCTTTACAACATAAGCCTGAACAATAACCTGTCAAATCCATCTAGAGATAGTGGATTTTGACGCTGTCTGGCCCTTTCTAGGACCTTCCGGTAGCACAAACAAAGCATCAGCTTTTCGTATCAGAGCAATCGCTTTCAGATAGACCTTGACTGCTCTTATTACATCAAGAGAGTGTAAAAATCTTTCTGCCGCAAAATGCGGACCCGTGCAAGGATGGTAGGACAACATCTTGGTTCAGATGAAATCCTGATACCACCTTAGGCAGCAAAAAGCTGTTAATTCTGATACCCCTCTAGCAGAGGATATGACAACCAGAAAACTCGTTCTTCTGGGCAAAAGAACCAAAGGAATATGGCGTATTGGTTCAGAAGGCTGTTTTTGCAAAAAAACAGACCATTCAAATCCCGCGGGCACAAGGGAGACTCAACTGTCAGAATTAAACGCAGCACCCCTTGGATAAAAAACCTGGACTAAGGAATGAGAGGAGAGTGGCCTCTGAAAAAATTGATAAGGCCGAGAACTGACCCTTGATGTGCTCAAGGCCAGTTTAATTTCTGCCCCTAACTTTAAAAAGGTGAGACTTCTGCCACTGGCATACCTTTGAGGATGCCAACCCCTGGATTCACGCCAGGAAACATACGCCTTCCAGGCTCTGTGATAGATGAGCCTGGAGGCCGACCCCCTAGCGTTAACCAGAGAAGAGAGACCCGAAGGCCCATGACTTTTCAGGATGTAGGTATCAACAGTCAAACCATCCAATTTAGATTCCGTAAGGAAGGATAGAATACTAGTTCCTGCGAGAGCAGGTCTAGGCGTAGTGGAAGAATCCACAATCTTCCTACTGGCATTTTTACGATTCCTGTATACCAAGGCCCTTCTGGGCCAGGCTGGAGCCAACAGAATAACCAGTTATTTCCCTGCCCCAATCCTGTGAAGAAGACGCGGAAGGAGTGGAACCGGAAAAAACACCTAGGTCAGAGAGAACTGATCCCAAGGAATTATCAATGCGTCTCTTCTGCATGCTAGTGCAAAAAAATCGGCCGGCTTCATGTTGAACCTGGAGGCTAGAAGATTTACATCCGGGGTACCAATTTCTGGCATATAGCCTGAAATATGGAGGGGTGTAGAGACCATTCTCTTGGACACAGCTGCTGGAGGCTTAGATAATCCGCCTGCTAAATTTCCATCCTTGGAATGAAGGCTGCAGATAGGCAAGGGACATGCCTCTCTGTCCAAACAAAAATGGTTCACCTCCCTCTGGGCATTCATACTCCTGGTGCCTGCTTGATATAGGTCACTGCTGTAGCATTGTCGGATTGTATCCGGACAGGACAGCCTTGTGACCTGTAAGTCCAGGCCCTGAGGGCCAAACATACTAAATCTCCAGAATATTGACAGGCAGGAACCTTTCGGTTTGGACCACTTTCCTTGGAGCGAAAGCTCTTCTAGGACTGCACCCCAGCCTATAAGGCTGGTATCCGTAATTACCACTTTCCTGGTGACTAGAATAAAGGATTTTCCTGTAGACTTTTGGCTAACAACCACCAACTGAGGCTCTTACGTACTTCTAACGTCAGGGGCCTGGGAAAAAACTAAGGCTTGGATCCTCTTGCTCCAAGCAAACAGTATGCTGTTCAGTAATGGCGTTGAGTGAAAACTGGGCGAAAGGAGCAGCCTTAAATGAGGCTACCATCTTCCCGAACAACCTCATACAAAAGGCAAACGGAAGGTCTATCCCTTGCTTTGCCCACTTGGGCCAAATCTTTATGGTCTTGGCCTTTGATTCGGGTAAATGATACCCTGCTTTGGGCAAATACTCTAGCCTCCATAGGGGCTATAAAGACCATGCTGGACACCCTTAGGTCCAACCATGCTACCGACTGATCTATCGGCAGCAGACTGCCTTGGTATGCCATTACAGCTATACCCTGAGCTCTTTAGACCCGCTAGAGGCAGGCCCTAGCAGTTTATAAAAGACTTGAGCATGGTGGCAAACCACAGGGGCAAGCCTACCAACCAGAAGAGGTGATGTTTCCCTGTGAAATGCAGACAAGTTCTGAAAACACATATGCAAACGATTCTCCATATGTGTAATTGGCAAGAGTTAATGCCATATGCCTCAAAATAAAACATAAAATGTGTGTGCTGTACACACGCATAACTATAGCACGTGTGCTATTGAACGGGCACCTTGCAAGCAAGCAAGCGTCTCTGAATGTGTAATGCAAGATTACACATCCTGTATCCAGGCAGACACGTATTTCTATGTGAACAAAAGGAATCCTGTATAATTAAGGAGGCTGAATTAACATGCCTCGTTATGCAACCATGCAAATCTAGGTGATCATGCAACCTTAGGTGATCATGCATTCTTATGTGATTCAGCATCTTTTATGCGACCAAACATTCTATGCATTATAAGCACTACAGTGCAGACAAGTATCCTTGTGAGACCAAGGACTCTTGTGTGATCAAGCACCCCTATGCGATCCAGCATCTTTATGCAATCAAGCATCTTTATGTGATTTTAAGCATTTCTGAAAAAAAATTTGCTTCTCCGCGTGACCAAGTACTCTTGAGTAATCAAGGACTCTTGTGAAATCAAGCACCCCTGTGCGATCCAGTATCTTTATGCAATCAAGCATCTTTATGCGTTTTTAGGCATTTCTGTAAAACAAGCCTCTCCGCGTGACCAAGTATCCTTGGGTAATCAAGGACTCTTGTGAGGTCAAACACCCTGGTGTGAACCCGCAACTTTATGCGCCCAAGCATTCTTATGTGATTTAGGCATTTCTGTGAAAACAAGCCTTTCTGCGTGACCAAGTATCCCTGGGCAAACAAGGACTCTTGTGGGGTCAAGCACTCTTGTGCGACGCCGTATCTTTATGCAAACAGGCATTTATGCATTTTTAGGCAATTATGCAATTTTAGGCATTCATGCGATTTTTAGGCATTGCAAATAAGCACTTAACGACCAAGCATTCTCACCCAACTATGTAAGTCCACTACAAATAGAAAAAAACATGTATCTCTGTGTATTACATGTTCTGCCACATGCATCTTGTACATTCCAATACTCAGGTGATTTATGCAAATATGTGGACTGATAAAAAGGAAGTTATCCTCCACTGACGTTCGTTCCCGCACTCATGCGTTTAGCTGTTTGTCTTAGCAACAATGTGCACAGAACCATGTACAGCAGCTGGTATTCCCAGACGGTCTCCCATCCAGGTATTAACCAGGCTGAGGGTAAGTTATATGCAGCATGAATCTCTGAAAAATATTGCAGCTACAACTCCAGAGCTTGTGAGGCCTCTGATACCTCCGCCTCATCAGATTGCGCTTGTTCCCTGTCCCCTGATGGTGATCTTTCATTATCAGATTGTTGATCCTCTTGAATGATTTAGGGCAGGGGAAGGGGAACTACCCCAAATTCTGCCCTCTTGCGAGGATGCCGCCATTAAGCAGCTAACTTCTCCTGTACACCACACACTGCAAATGCAAACAACCGTCTTTAAAAGACATATGCAGAGCTGCAATGTTGGGAGAGGCTGCAAGCCTGACAGGGGCAATGGCTCATCCTGTGCGGCTGCCTCCAGTCTTTCAGGGGGGGATAGAACCCTTAGATCTAGGATCTTTTACCTGCCCCTGAAGCTCTCTTACGGGGAGACATAGTCCTAAGCTGATAAAAGCAGTGGTACTAGTATAAATGCAATCACTGTTGTGCCTAGTCTTACAATATTATTATTAGCTTAGTCTGCACAACCTGATGCCGAGTAGGTGTCTTAGATATGCCTGGATCCAAACCCTCTGAGATGCTTACTCCCCACAGCTCTGTGTCCCACTGCTTACAGGGCTCTGGCATTCTGGGCTTTTAAAAATAGCCGCTTCGTGCCTGCGCACTAATGCGCCGTGCACGCCGCTAGCAACCACACCTCCTCCTTCCCTGCTGAATCCGCCGTAAAAGCGCGCCCGTAGGACCAATGTAGCGGCGGCCGGGGGCGAGGGGGGGGAGAAAGGAGACAACCAGAGGACTACGTGGGACCCTCTAGATTTCGTGGGATCCCCTTTCTGATCATGTGGCAGAGCCTGCAGCGGATGAGGTGAGCGGCTTCACAGACCGGCTTCACTTAGCGTGTAGTACACCAGGTATGTCTCTTACTCCCTCCAGTGGTGGAAAACAGGCAAGACATGCAAACTACTCATAGAAGATAATCCATAAGGTGTACAGTTAGGATTGTCTTCACTTACCTTATCCCCACCAAAGGACTGCTGAGAACAGACAGATCCAACCTTCACCCATCACGGTGGGTAACGTTGTGCCAACCTTCAGGGTTCTGGGTTGCTACTTACAGAATCCTCTTCCCTGGACCTGTAGAAGACTCTGCCAGAAACTTTTCGATCAACTTTTAATTTGTGCCCCAGAGTGCTGGATCCCAGAGCCCAGTCCTCAGAGAGAGACATTACAGGCAAAACCTTGTTTCTTCTTTCACGAGACCTGGGTACCATTCATCTTAGGCGTTTTTATTGGCCCGAGGCATGGATCCGGTTGTATAGCTCCTAGGCCCCCGCAGAGACCATCAAACAGAGCTTCCTTCTTAGCATATCTTTAACGTGATCAACCACCTTAGACACTGACGAAAAAACTGAGGTACTCTCCATATGGGAGGGGTTATATAGAGGAGGAACTCGCCTTGTAATTAGGGTTGCCAGTGTCCAATCACCAGATGGTGACTATCTAACCCACTAAGTAATTATCAAAGGCTCTGTGTCCCGTGATGTATGAACAAGAAATTGTATTTTTTTTTTTTTTTAAAGGTTTTTATTTGCCAGATGTACATATATAGAATAACACATTGCATGTAAGGTTTATTGTCAGTTGCAACCGTCAAAATATAATTAACATTCAAGGGTAGTTCCGGCTAAGCATCCTATAATAAAGGATATATCAGTACAGGTAGCAATTTTTTAACTCTAAAATACCAGCTACTTTCTGTAATCATAATGTAAATTATCAGCAATCCAATATCTGGTATAAAACATAAGATAAAGTAAACAAATAATATAAAAATATATATGTATATATAAAGTTAAAGAACGAAACCAAAGAGGTATATACCTCTTAAACCAATTGTGCTGTGTGCCATCGTCTCCCCAGTCCCCGGGAACATGCTCTCACAATGTCATCTTACCCGGTATATCATTCAGCTATATTTTATAATAAAATCATTTTAGATGTCACATGGTGTAGTTTCTTTTGTGTTTATCCATCTGCCCCATACTCTATTACATTTTTTCTTACTTCCTCTTGCTTCATATGTCATTTTATACAGTGTAATATTTGCATTAATTAATCTTTTCCAAGCTCCTAAGGTAAGATGATCTCTCTTTATCCAATTCAAGACAATCAGCTTCCTGACATAATAAAACAATAATCTCAAAAACATTCTAGTATTGTTGCTCATTACATCGTCCTCTATCACCCCCAAGAGACCCAACAGTGGGCTACATATATTCGGAAGATCAAATGTTTCTGCAACAAACTGGGTTACCTGTGACCATAAGGGTCGCACCCTACTACAGTCCCAAACCATGTGCATAAAAGTACCAGGCATTTATGACAAATAGGGTCAGCTCTCCTGCCCATCTTATATAGTCTGTATGGGGTGTAATACATTTGATGCAGGTATCTTAGTTGGATCAGTTTATCCCTTGCAGAGATGACCGTGGACATATAGGAGGTCAAAACCTCATTCCAATGAGCCTCAGTCAACTCTGGGATGATGTCTGTCCATCTCTCTCTCATTTTCTTCTCCCTCGGCTGTGTTTTTTCCATAAGTACCGCATAATAAGTGGAAATATGTTTCGTGTGGTCAGGTTCTGCAAGCATTGATTAAATTTTTGTGTTTTCTAAAAGAACCATCCCTGTTCCAAATTGTGCATGCGCAGCATGCCGCAGCCTGGAATAATGGAACACCCATTTCCCTCTTCAATTGTGCAAACGTTTTAAGTTCACCATTCTCAAATAGTTGATGCACATATGTAAGACCAAAGTTGGCCCACCTATATCCATCCTCCAAACAAGAAAGGTCCTTTAGACGAGGATTGAACCAAAGTGGTGTATTTGGTGATAGGTGTAGAGGTCCGTCTTGTATATGTTTTATAGAAATCTCAAGTACCTGCTTAGCTGATTGAAGTACAGTTACCCCGTCTTGAGTAGGCACCATCCCTCTAAAAAAGAAATTCAAAAGTGCTTCGTATGAGGTCACTACAGCTGCCTCCATCGCAGTGGCAGTGTTGTTCAACTTTGGAAACATGCGCCAGTGTGCCTGAACTAGTTGAGACGCCAAGTAGTACAAGCGAAGATCGGGTATCGCCAGACCTCCCCTCCCTACTGGTACCTGTAGAATGGCCAGTGACACACGAGCTGCCTTGTCTCCTACAAAAAGGAGGTCAACAGGGAGTCAATGTATCGGAACGTCTTTTTAGGGATATATAGTGGGGCGTTAGAGAGTATATATAAAAATTTCGGGAGAAAAATCATTTTAAATAGATTAGCTCTCCCTAACAATGTGAGCGGAAGATCTTTCCACTTCTGTACTCTATCCTTGAAGGAGTTGATTACAGGCCATAGGTTCATTTTTGTGAATGATTGCACTGGCAATTGGAAACTGTATTCCTAAGTACTTAAACTGGGTTGTTATCGCTAAAGGGCATTGGGTGGGAAGTACTAAGTTCGGCTGTGGATCTAGAGGAAACAGTGATGATTTAGACCAATTAATTTGAAAACCAGAGAAATTACCGAATTCCTGGATTACGTTGAATGCATTAGATAATGATAGTTCCGGTTCTCCTAAATATAGGAGCATATCATCCGAATATAATGATACTCATTCCTCCAGATCCCCAACCAACAGCCCTTTGATGTCATCCCGACTCCTAAGTTTAACCGCAAGGGGTTCTATAGCTAGGGCAAAGAGGACCGGAGACAGGGGGCATCCCCGTTTCGTCCCCCTACCTATCTTAAATGTATTTGAGATAAGCCCATTCACTTTAACACATGCCCGGGGATCATTATAAAGTAACTTAACCCAGTTCATAAATCTAGGTCCAAAGCCCAATTTACTAAGCAGGGAAAACAGATAGTTCCATTCGACCGAATCAAATGCTTTTTTTGTGTCGAGCCACGTCACCACTCTTTTACCTGTATTTGTATGTGAAATTTGTAAATTTACATAGAGCCTTCTAAGATTCATTTGGGTACAATGGCCCGGGATAAACCCAGTTTGATCCGAGTTGATCAATTTAGGGATTACTGACTGCAATCTACCAGCCAAAATTTTGGCTAATATTTTGACATCAGTATTGATCAAGGAGATTGGTCTATATGATTCACATTCTCTTGGGTCTTTACCAAGTTTTGGTATCACAACAATAAGAGCCTCACGCATGGATTCCGGTAGTATACCTTCTTTTTCTGCAATTACAAACACTTTTTGGAGTCGCGGGATTAAGCTTTCTTTGTGTAGCTGATACCATTCCGCCGGGAAGCCGTCAAGTCCAGGTGACTTACCCGGCCTAAAAGAGGAAATAGCACCAGCTATCTTTTCTGAGGTAATGGAATGTTCCAATGCTACACTATCCTCCAGTGCCAAAGATGGAAGGTCCAGGTCCTCCAAATAGGAGAAAAGAGCTCCGTCTCAGTGCTGCTCACATATCAGCTGCTGGCTCCGCCCCCCAGAAATTGTATTTTGGTTAGTTTTTTTGTACAAATCAAAGTGGAAGTCCAGACTAATACTATATAAGCTTAAACCTGCTCCCATCCCCATTCTACACCCTATAGTAACTACCATATAAAGGAAAGATGTGTATACTTACCTAAACTCCGGTCTGGACACGTGATCTGTCCAGTGGCCAGTTTCAAGAGAGACAAGAGAGTAGTGAAAAAGGCAGCAATGCCTTTGCAGTGACATCACCCATTGCTTACTATGGGGCATCAGTTGTTCGCTGTCCCTCCTCTCTGCTGAGAGCCAATCAGGTGACCGGACTGGAGCGCCCTTAGATTAGGTTAGTATACACCTCTTTCCTTCAGGGTAGTTAGTATAGGGCTTAGAATATGGATGAAAGCAGGTTTAAGCTCAATTAGTATTATCCTAGACTTCTGCTTTAAAGAATTGTTCTTTGGTCCACACACAATTCCATCAAATCAAAAGCACAATTTAAAAACACTGTTCCTTTTTAACCATTACTTATCACTGATTAGTTCTTCCCTTTTATTTATTTATTTTTGCAGATATTTTGTTCATATTGTTTGTTCATTGTTTCTTTGCCTTAGTGCTAGTGGACATGTACAGTATGTCCCTGCACTGAAAATGCCTAACTGATATTGACTGTTTTAAATGAACAATAAACCTTACTCTGAATTCTAGAAACAATACAACCGGTATGCATTTAAAAATAATATTCATCATTTCTCTCTTGGGAAAATTGGTAAATGGTTATGAAATACAAATGGATCCTGTAGTTATAATTAGGGCTCACTAAATCTGTCATTCGTTAACATGAACCTAGGACAGTTGTCATGACCTAACTGGATATCTTAATCCTGTAATACATTTCTAGCATAGGTTTTTAAGAAAGAGCCAAGGAAGAAGGTATACTGGAAAATAAAATAGCCTTGCGCTCATTTTTATTGTAATTACGACAATAATTTCTGCTACACTATTAAAGTTTATACTTTCCTGTAAACTGGATATGCTGATAATGTACTATAACCTACATTTACATGAATCTTCTAATGTTTATAGATAATTGGTACAGCGATTATCTGTTAATTTTAGCAAAACTTAGAACTTACTTACACAGTTTGCATTGTTATGATTTTAATTTTCTTTGAACTTTGACATTACTAATTATACATACTTTTAAAGACAAGAAATACTTGTTATTGGATAAGCACACTGACTGTACATAGTTTTCTTTTTTCTTCCCTGATTATAAAACAGCTGCGGAAAACATGCTATCACACATCAGAACACCCCTTCTTTTAGGGTTTCCTAAATATTTAGACATTTAAGAAATAACCCAGTTAAATAAAGCAAAGCTAATAAATGTAAAATAGGATTCCGTACTTCCTTTTAAAATATTAACTCAAAACAAAATCAGACAGCAACTTTAATAATCTCAGAGAATATTATTTTCAAATTGAACCAATGTACAACTTTATAGAGTATATGTGAATAAATAACCAATGTAATGTATTGTATAGAATATGGGGAGAAAAATGGAAACAACTGCATCACAATCACAAAGCAATCACAAATTTATATACCAAAACTAAACAATCAACATTAAAATAAATCATCAGTTTGGAAAAATAAAAATAAAAGCCATTAGCTACAAATACTGTAGCTCCTGGCTTTTAATAAACACACTTCCCAGTCCAGGCATTCAGCATTGTTTTCGATTTTGGGTTGGTTCTTCAACGGTCTTTGGTGATCTTGGAACGGGGAGGCCAGCTGTGACTTCCTGTGGGTTCACAGCCAGGTCCCCACTGCACATGCATGAGTTGTGCTGTGCTTTGTGAATAGACCCACAACCTTCTGGGATCAGTAACATGTACCCAGAGGTTGTGGACAGGAATGGGGGGGGGGGTCACTTCTACTCAGATTGCCTAGGTGGGAGTGGGTACCTGCCTGAAATAGGTACCCACTCCCCAAACAAAAACCTCCAAAAGTGTTAGAGAAGGGAGTGAGGAGAAAAAGCAGAACTTGAAGTTTTGTTTTAAATACATAAAAAGTGTTCATTATGAAGTGTTGTATAATCTACTACTAATAAATATAAATATAAAGTGCTCCAGTGCAAATAAATTCATACTGCATCCACAGCATCCAGAACTTCATGTGATATAATAAATGCTGAAATAAGACAATTGTGATCAAAGATGAAGTATTTACTCTCTTCACAAGTATTAGCGATTAAATCCTAGTACTGGCACATGAATTTGTGAGTGGGATTTATTTATGTATTATGGGTAGTGGTTCCCAATTATTGTATGTTCCCTCTGCCATAAATACTTACCTGATTCCTATCTCAATCTTGCACTGTGCCTCTCATTGTGCTCATTTGCAGCAACACTGCTCTCTATTTCTCTTCTCACAGGACACAGAGGCAGCAGCAGGAAGGAGTGTGGGGTTGGGGGGGCTGAGCTGCACTGTAAGTGTCTATGAACGCACACAACACGTCTTTAAAGCAAGCCTGCACTCCTTCCCCAATATTAAATGGCTTGCTATGGGCGCAGGCACAGAAAAGGGGGAGCAGATAGCCATGGCGGGGGACCCCGGAAGATGAGGTTATTCTGTGCAATACCATTGCACAGAGCAGGTAAGTATAACATATTTTAGAAAAAAAATTACCCTTTACAATCGCTTTAAGTTAAGTGTGAGAGTTACAAAAGAGTTGAGTCTGCAGTATAAGACAATCAGTTATAGGTATGTAGGCAAGTGTAGTTTGAATTCCTGTTAGACCCTTTTCACGCTGGGGCGCGTTTCAGGCATTTTAGCGCTAAAAATAGCACCTGAAAAAAGCCTCTCCTGCCTCCCCAGTGTAAAAGCCTGAGTGCTTTCACACTGGGGTGGTGCGCTTGCGGGACAGAAAAAAAAGACCTGCAAGCAGCATCTTTGGGGCAGTGCGGGAGCGGTGTATACACTAAACACTACATTAAAATGAATAGGCAGCACTGCTGAAGTGCCTGCAAAGCGCTTTGGCAGCACTGCAACACGGGTGCTTTTAACCCTTTCTTCGGTCGCTAGTGGGGGTTAAAAGCCACCCGCTAGTAGCCGAAAAGCGCCACTATAACATCGGTAAAGCGCCGCTAAAATTAACAGCACTTACCGCTAACAGCGGCACTGCCCCAATGTGAAAGGGGTCTTAAATATGTTACTGTCTTGTTTTTGAGATAGGAATCAATGTTTCTTATGTGAGTGGATGTTGCAGTGTTGAACTTCCATAACAACCATTCTGCGAAACACTGTTCTCAAAAGGCTGTGCAAATTCATAAAAGTATGGCATTGGAAACCTGTACAAAACGTTCTGACTACTCAAGTGGACAATGATATAACAGTTGGACTATTGAATTGCCAAAAGCTAAAAGCGTCATGCAAAAACATCTGTGTACTTGATTGGTACTGTGCTTATAAAAGTGTTCTTGAAAACCAAATCCACACTAGAATAGCTATCTCTTTATACGTTTCATTCATACAATGTTAACATTGTGAAAGATTTGTTCTCCTTCAGGTAGAGGAATATTTAGCAGTACTGATTAGACCAATGACTTCAAGACATTGGACTTAAAGGATATTTTCACTTTTGCAGCCAAATGTGTTTCCATTCACACAGCATTCCTACAATTTAAAAAAAAATATTTCCTACCTTTTTAGATGCTTCTCAGTGCAAGGTTTCATGGCTGGCTGCAAAGTTTTTGAACAATGTTAAGCCTGGTACACACAAACAGTTTTTTTTTTTTTCATTCAACCTGCTGGGTTGAACGAAAAAAAAACTGACAGCGCTGGTTGGAGTTGCTGTAATAAGGATCAGACGTTAGTAAAGCCATCTCCCCCGCCAAGCTGTTGTATTCTGATGGGGACAGCCCCCCACCAAAACACTCCAATCAGCTGCTGGTTTTCTAGCATGCTTGGCCGGCTTCTGTCGGACTGGTTGACATACACACCAGTCGAATGTCGGCCAGTTTTTATTGAACCGGATGATGTCTCCTGATATTCGGTCCCTGTGTATGGGGCTTTGAGAGTGAGTCTGTCCCAAGTCTGCCCTCATTGACATACAGTGCAAGAAGCCCAGCCAGCCTCTACACCTTTTAATTGTTAGGACACAGAGTGTTTAAATCTAGTTACAAGCATTTTTCTTGCTGGATAGTCCAGATTAGAGCATCTGAAAAAGGTATATTTTGTTATACTATGTGGATGGAGACATGTAACATGTAAGTATAAAGTAGGTATTATCTCGAATTGCTTACAAAAGTGGAAATACATAGATAGAAGACAATCCACAACTCCATACATCCTCTTCATTAAGTCCAAATTTATTGTAGCTCCAAAAAAAATAAATATGTACAGCAGAAGTTAACGCATTTCAGCCATATGGCCTTGTTCACAACACAATACATTCAAAACTGTTTTAGAAACTAATGGGAATGTTTGATTTGAGTGTGATGCCTGTTTGGACTTAGTAATGACCCTAGTCATAGTGATCACCTATGAGCCTTTACCATTTGCTGGTTATTATTCAGCACTTCAGCTCAGGTCTTTGCAGTGCACATCTTCTCTAATAAAGATGGCTGTTGAACTTTCTAGCTGTGCATGATCAACATGTTAGTCCAAAATCAGGTAGATTTGAGTCAAGGTGTTTGATGACCTAACCTCAGCAGCTCTATAAATGAGAACTCCTAGTGAAATCAACAGAAAAGCACCAGACAGTTGTCTTAAGAGTCCATAATCATGTAGTGCTGATAACAAAACAACCTCACAAGGATAAAATGCATCCAGTGCATTTTGAGGGCCAACAATGACCCATTGTCAGTACTTAAGTGATTGAAACTGACAAAGCTTCCTGCAAGACTCCATCTAAACACTTCTGGCAAGTGTTCTTTGTCAGAGGAGGAACTTGGAGGAACTTTGGTAGTCGTAATAGATGTGTGCAGAATTCTGTGCAGGCTGCAGGTGTGTTTAGGGTCCTATAGGAAGCCTTGTCAGTTTCATTAATTTAAAACCTGGTGGTGGAGATTGTTAGCCCACAAAACATGTTGCTACATTTGACTTTCCTGTTGTCACATTGATTTTAGCAATAAATGTTCATGGACTCTTAAGATGGCCGTCTGGCACTCTTTTTGTTGATTTCAACATGTTAGTCTGTCTGCCCATGTCCCCTCAACTCTGCATAGAAACCAATCAGCTTTCAGGTTTTAGGCCTGGCTCACACCTATGCATATTCCAGGTGCATTTTGCCTTCTTCAATATTGGTTTTTGATCCATTGAAGCTTATGGAACCAAAAACCAGAAAAAAAGTCCCTGGCCTTTTCCAGAAAATCTATACGTGACCCAAAGGAAACCATGTTAAATGGACTGTAGTGTGTTTCTGAAAAACTGAAAATGCACTAAAAAATGCATAGGTTTGAACCAGGCCTTAAGCCGCGTACACACGATGTGACTTTCCAACGGGAAATGTTCGATGACAGGCTGTTGTCCGACCATGTGTATGCTTCATCGGACAATTGTTGTTGGATTTTCCGCAGACAAATGTTGGCTAGCAGGTTTTAACATTTTCCACTGACAAATGTCTGTTGATGGATTTTCCGAGGGTGTGTACATAAGTCCGTTGGACAAAAGTCCAAAGTACAAACACGCATGCTCGGAAGCATGGACGAGCCAGAAGCTGTCAGTCTTGTAAAACTAGCGTTCGTAATGAAAATATCACATTCGTGACATTATGAAATCTCTCAATGCAGCGCACATTCTCTTCTTCTTTATAATGGGATAATAATGAAGCTGCTTTGCTGGTGATATTGATGGAGTTTTGCCAAACGTATTTCAAATGTTTTTTTTTTCTAGTGATATCCAGAATAATATTTTTTTTTATTTTTTATTTTGGGTCAAGTTACCACAACACCATTATTATCTCATAGTTTTTAAGCTCAAAGATACAACTATGTTTGTGTCCCTTGTTAATTTGACATCGTATTTTTGAAATGTACCTGTCTACTCAAACAAACTGTCCTTTTTTAAGTAAAACACCAAGTATTTTTCAAACTAAATTTATTTATTTAATAGGGAGCAAAGGGTCATATAAAAATCAAGAGGAAGGCAGCGATGGAGAAACAGTTGGAATTGGTGAAGCGTTTGTACCCCAGGGCAGACACCAATTATGTGAAGTGCAAGATTGGTAACCTGAGGAGTCCATTTAATAGGGAGCACAATACGGTCCTGGACTCCAAGAGATCGGGAACATCAGCAGATTACATATGTCCCCAGGCTGTGATCTTACAACAGCCTGCGTTTTTTGCCAGACCAGACCAATCCCAGGCCATTGCTCTCAACGCTTCCTTCCACACAAATAAACTAAATTACATAAAAAATGCATTCTCTGCACAAAAAATAAAAAGTAGAACAACTCAAATCATAATTTAAAAAATAAACAAAATGAAAAATACAAATTGTAGGGGTCAAAATCCCCAGCCAAGCGGGCTTGTTGGGGGTGTTGGGGCTGCATTTGCCATGGTCCGCCATACTGCTGCGGTGGGTGAGGTGGCTGTGGAGGTGGTGTGTATGAAAATAGGACATATTTGTGGTTTTTTGGTCATCAATCACACAAAATTTTAAGCTCATGACTGTTGCAAATTGAATGTTGACAAATAGAAAAGACTATCATTCTGACCTCAGCATTTTTCATTCTTGTCCCAATCATTTTGTCCCAATGCTATACCTGGGTCAAGCTGGGCTCCTCCACATCTTCTTCCTGTGTAGAAGGACCAGGGTGGACCTCAGGAGCTGTGGCCTCAGCCGATGTGGAAGGAAGCGTTGAGAGTGATGGGCGTGGTTCTGTATGGTCGGACAAAAAACGCAGGCTGTTGTAGTACCACAGCCTGGGGACATTAATGTCATCTGCTGATGCTCCCGATCTCTGGGATTCCATGACCTTCTTGCACTCCCTTTTATATGTACTACACAGGCTACCAATTTTGGCCTTCAAATAATTGATGTCTGCTGTGGGATACAGAGGCTTCACCAATACCAACAGTTTATCCATCACTGCCTTCCTCTTGATTTTATTTGAGTAATCCCTACTCTTCACTTGCCATAGACATGGCAGCTCCCGGTACTGCTGTATAAATTATGGCAAAAAGTCTGGCTCTGTGAATTTATCCACCATTGTGAATTCAATTAATTAGCAGATCCCTGCAAGACACGACACAAGACAAACCCTAATGTCAGGCTAAACTCCTAAATAATCTGGTCCCAATATGGGCCTCAATCTATAAGCAGTATAGGCCACTAACCACTGATGCCCCAATTTACACTTGTACCTTTGTTTCCTTTTGGTGATGTCGATCATTCGTCCACCACTCCCAGATCATTCCTACGGGCGCGACATCAACCACGCGTTATGGCTTTATATACACTGCGCATGCGTGAAACTCCACTCTCAGTGCGTCATGATGCTGGGGCGTGACCATCTCTCTTCTGCATGCGACACACACTGCAGAAGATTCTGGACTGTGACAACATGGCAGATTCCAGGCATCCCCGCGGTGATGGATCTTATGGGAGGCACAAAGCCAACCCCATGAGCAAGGCTGAGATGGTGGAGATGGTGCATATCCTTGAGAAGCACGATTACGATTGCAAGCTGCGCAACTATGAAAGGCCCAACAGCCAAAAAGACCTAATTTTGGAGAAGGTCCTCGCCGTTTTGGAGGTTGAATTTTTGGTCAAACGAACGAAGGACCAAATCCAAAAGCGATGGTCAGATTTAAAGCACCGCGGGCAAGAGCAGATGGAGTCCATCCATCACATAATCAAAAAAAGTAAGCAAGATTTGTTTCTAAACAATATGTATATGTTTAAATTAGCCATCTGTATATGTCCTTTCTCCAAGTAGGTTTTTACAATTCTGGATAATGTTTTCTCTAGTCTTTGTCTAATTTTTTTTTTTAACATGAAGTTAAATATAAAGCAGATATGAACATTTACATTTTAATTTTTTTGCCATTTTTTGGGTAAAAAATATTTTTTGACTCTTCTTTCAACAGGGAAGCACAAAAAACGGAGGCTACAGATAAGCCACCAGAGGGGACAAAGGGAGGCTACTGTCACTCGGGCCCCAAAAGGGAGACTTCAAGGCCATCTTCCCCCCAAAATCGTAAGTGACAACTTCAAACACACTCATTTAGCCACTGACAAGGAGTGATTCTAGGTGGGCCAAAGGCCCTGGGCTTAGGGCGGAACTTAAGGGGTAAAGAACACTTTCTGGTTGCTGCCTGGCTCATCAGTGCCCATTAATGCAGCCTTGCCAGTGTAGACATGGGTAGAGGAGAGGCCCCGGGGATCACAGTCACACAGAGTCACACCTGCTAGAATGAACCTCATATATCCCCTATCCCATAGGAGACAAGAGGGATGGGGGGCAACTGCATGAGTTTTTCAATGTTGGCACTTGTCCAGTGTTTCCCCTCTGTAAAATGACATCACCTTCCCTTTTCGATGCATTTTTAAGGGGAAAAAAACCACAGTGCAGCATGGTGTAGTCCACTAGTCATGAGCAAACATTGTCCCCAGTGCAAGGTTGGTCAACTAATGCAGCAAAATGGATGCTAGAAACATATATGACTTAGTGGGGATTCATGAATGTTGTATTATTTCTTTTTAGAGGAAAGTGAGTGCGTTCAGCTGAACCAGGATGTTGGTTTGGAGGCGTGGGATATGACACCTGGACCCAGCACAGACCTTCCTATTGTGGATGTAACATCCCCTGACGCAAGTCAAACAGAGGGCCAAAGAGACCCAGAAGTGGAAGAAAATATTTGTGAGCCCCTTGTTTGCGCAAGTAAGTATTTTTTTAATCTGTCTTCAAATGTGTATACATGTCAAATGTTTAGATGTCCAAAACAAACACCCACTCCACACATTTGCAAAGTATGTAGTGCCTTAACATTAGCATGGAGAAGGAAGAGGTGGAAGGAGCTGGCAGTGTTGCTAGGTACCCCAGTTTTGTAGACCCAGCACCAGGGCCAAGATTACAGAGTGGTTGCAGTGTGTACATTCCTAGTAGTGTAGGTGTGTGAAGGGTAAGAAGGTTTCAAGCAACAATAGACTGGGTAGGTAAGTTTTTCCCCAATTTGACTAGTAACTTGACCATAATTCACTATGTAGGGCCTCAGCCACTTGACCATTGTTCCCTTATTACTTTCTCTTCTTACAAGGACACAAACTTCCAAGATACACAATTGGCCATATGAGTGCAGATATGATGCAGGCTTTGATTGATCTAGAGAAAATAAAGGAGGCTGCCACTGCTTTACAGAGCAGAATACGTGATTATGTCAACATGCTTGCCAAATTTTACGTTCATCTGACCTGAAGTTTTCTTCCACTTGTTGGTTCGTGTTTGCAGTTTTAAGATTTCACATGGTTTTATTACTTTTAAGCCCTGGTTCACATTGATGCTACATTGAAATCGCACTACTTCACTTGAAGTAGCACGATTTCAAAGTAGCAAGGTCATTGCAATTTTAGGTGCAACTTGATAGACATTTTTGTGGCTTCATGAGCAGATGTCTTTGAAGTCGCACCTGAAATTGAAACAAGTAGTGCAGGAACTAATTTTGAAAATTGTTGTGGTGCCGCTAAATCAGTGACGCATCGATTGGAACAGTGCCATTGCCTCAAATAGGCTGCAACTTGTCATGCGATTTTATCAATCAAATCGCATGACACATTGCTCCAATGTGAACCTAGGCTTTATAGTGTCTGAGGTCAGTGTTTAGCACTCCACTTCTCTAGGTTTTTTATTTTCCACAGGCTAAAAACGACTGTGTGAATTACTAACCTAGAAAATGACATCATCACCTGTGCTGAAAACAAAAAATATAGAAAACATGACCTGGAAATGCATCTGGAGAAGGAGAGTTGTGAAACACTGCCCTAAGTAATGTTTTAATTGTAATCTTTATGTGTTTTTAAGAATTGCAAAGCCAAAAATTGAAGAGGCACACAAATTAGGCCACAAAATTCGGAATTCCCTCATGATCCCATGCCTAAAATGTGTGTCTTTCCCTACATCTAGTTTGCTTAAGCCCCAAAACACACAGTGTATCAACATGTGCTATCTCCCATCACGGGATATCAATGTATGCGTTTTGGGGGTGCAACCCCTTCCTCAAAACTAAAGTAGGTGAGAGGAAGAGGTTGCACCCCGAAACATGTCCATTGATCCCCCATGATGGGAGCTAGCACATGTTGACACACTGGGGGTTATTTCTGAAAGGCCAAACCACTTTGCACTACAAGTGCACTGCAAGTGCACTTTCAAGTGCACCTGCAGTGCACTTGTAGTGCAAAGTGTAACCCCTTCCTCTCACCTACTTTAGTTTTGAGGAAGGGGTTGCACCTCCAAAAGGCGTATATTGATATCCTGTGATGGGAGATAGCACATGTTGACAGACTGTGTGTTTTGGGGCTTTAGCAAATAACCTGTTTGTACCTACACACATTTTAGGCAGGGGATCGTAAGGGACATTTAACAGTTATGCCTCTACGTGTACGTGGCTTCAAATTTTGGCTTTTAGAGGGATGAGATCACCCCATTTGAGGAAGGCAACATCAACACAGTTTTGGGATACTAATGTCTCATATGGCGTTCACTTTAGCAAAGTCGAACTTTGTAAGTTCCTGAGTTGGGGATGTGTATCTTATGTTTTTAAACATGCCTGTTTAGCCCCAAAAAAAGGCAAAATAATGGCAAACATACATGTTATACACCAAGATGTTGGTTTGTTCAAAAACCTTTTAGAATGCACATGTGAATGTGCTTGGAGTAAAATGTTTTATACTAAACAATGTGTGGCTTCTTATTTAAATACTCAATACCAGTGCATTTGTTAAGTTGGTGTAGTTACAGTGACAATGTGCTCTAAAATGTTGGAAACTCAGGCAATTTTAGGGCCTCAAAGCAATTAATTAAAGGAGTTGAAAAGGCTGAATATTTTTAACAGTAATGCATTACATACATTAACAACAATAACATTGTGTGTGTGTGTAGCAGACCCACAGCACAACATAATAGTTAGCTGAAGAAGAGATTGTTACCTCATGGAGCAAATAAGTTACGTTTGCACTATTGAAGAAAATGGCCAAAATTAAGGCCATTTGAGAACATAGGAGACAGATAAGAAACTCAAACAGTAATTCAAATGAAATTGGAGTTTAGTATCAAATAAAAGATTTATTCATGATCAGCAACATTTTGCTGCAAAGCCACTGCCCCTCTACCAACAAAGTAATTCATATACTGTTGCCAAACATCTTGGGCAGTTTGGGAGGGCAACCCAGCACGGCCACTTTCCAGAGCCGTCATCACAGCAAGATCAGCTGGGCCTGACATTGAAAAGTCAACCTCACTTGGAACTGAGGCAAGGTATCTGCTTGCATTCCTACGTAAGTAATTGTGCAGTATGCAGCAGCACAATACAACATGGTTTAGCTTGTATTCGGCCAGGTTAATTGATGTTAGAAAGAGCCTGAACCGACTGCATAGTATTCTAAATGCATTTTCAACAACCCTTCGGGCACGAGAGAGCCTGTAGTTGTAGATCCTCTGCTTTGGGGTGAGGTTCCTCATAGAAAAGGACCTCATAAGATGTTCCCCCAGAGCAAAGGCCTCATCTGCCACAAATACAAAATTGAGGCCCTCGACATTCTCCTCAGGAGGTGGCAAATGTAAGTTGCCATTCTGTAGTCGACGGTAGAATTTGGTCTTTGCAATCACTCCTCCGTCCGAGTTGCGCCCATTCTTCCCAACATCCAGGTACAGGAACTCGTAATTTGCAGACACTACCGCTAGCATCACTATACTGCAAAAGCCCTTATAATTATAATAATAAGAGCCTGAGTTGGGTGGTGAGACAATATGGACATGCTTCCCATCAATCACCCCACCACAGTTGGAAAAATCCCACTGATGGTGAAATTGGATTGCAACAGCCTGCCATTCCTGTGGGTTCAAAGGAAACTGTGGAGTCAAACAAGAAAAAAAATACTAATTTTGCACATCACATTGCAAGCAGATTTGACACAAACATTCTTGCCCAACATAAGTATAACATTTATTTAAATGAGTATTTAAAGACAAAAGTATAAGGTCAGCTAATCAGATTCCTCACCCCCTCTGGTGGCCCATTCTAAAAATGTTATGGTGGGGGGGTAGATGTTTTGGACAGGTAACTCTCTCCACATGAGAGCTGAATGCCTAAATAATGTGTGATACAGTGGCCAGCCCCTTCTTACTTACACCATTGGCAGCCCACTGGATAGGTAAGACGTGTCATAATCCAAAAATATGGATACACACTGTCCAAACTGAAGCACATTTTTACATTCATAAATTACCTATCAAGATAATAGGAGACAAAAACTTTCAACAGTACCATCTGAAGGTATTCAGGCAGGCCCTTGCACTACATGCTTTGGTGAATTCATCCAGAAATATGACCAGAAAAGAGGTATAGTGTGTATGGGTTGTGCAAAGTCAGCAGATAGAGTATTGGTATCGGTTGACTTAGCATTTGGGGGGGTTCCAAATGAGTTTGGGCCGCAAAAAAATGGCCTCTTTCACTCTGCCTGAATTTGAGGACAACAATAACATTTGTACACATTTTAGGGGGTGTTTAGGGTAAGCACAAAAATGAAGCTGACAAAATACATTGTTAAGTTACTAGGCAAGGTGTGTATGGGCCCAGGATAGCATGCTGGGGAGGTTAGTGAAGGCAAATATGCATGAAGGACAAAAAAGAGCATTAAAAGCTTACAGCATGCATGAGGACAAAGAGGACATTCACAGAATATTACAATAATGGTAATTACAGAATGAAGAAATTAATACAATACATTAGCAAACATTAAATACATAGAATGTGATGTTAAAAGCTTAATAAGCTTAATAAGCTTAATAATAATAGACTTAATATAGTCCTTCTGCAGGACTTGGATAATGGCAGAACAGGTCTCTGGAATAATTATTCTCAGAGCCTGGGGGGAGATCCTAGTTGTGAACTTCAGATCCTGGAGACTTTTCCCCATTGGCAAGTACCGCAAGGTGGTGACAAGTCTTTGCTTGGGAGTAATGGCTTGCCGCATGCATGTGTCCTGCTTACTTATATAGGGGTAAGCAATGCCAATAGACGGTGAAAGCAGAGGTCCGTTATCCGGAGATAATTCCTGAAATCATCAGGATTATTCTCCTGGAGCTCCAGCAGCAAAGGCATATGAGAGAATTGGTCATGATTAAGCAACCAATTCTTGGTCCAAGAACTCCCCCCCCCCCCCCCCCGTTCCTGGACTGGACTTGGGTCAAAGCAATAACTCCAAGCCCAATAATAGCACAATCTTTCTGACGAGAATGCCACATGGCTAATAGATGAACGGCCATTCAAAAACAAACTGACAAGCACGCACTTAAAATCAGAAAGGACCTGACAAGCACGACCGGAAAATCAGAAACAAACTGACAAGCACACACTGAAAATCAGAAGCGAACTGAAAACAGCGCACTGAAAATCAGAAACGACCTGACAAGCATGCACTGAAAAACAAACAAACTGACAAGCACGAGCTGAAAAGCACGAATCGACACTCACCAAACTTCTACTAACACAATATTAGCAGAAGGAGCCCAAAGGGTGGTGCATGACTATTGAACTTCCTTTTTATTGGCTCGTAGTACTTCTAGTATGTCACTACGTTCGTAATTGTTGGCCAACAATTGTGTGGCCTTGTGTATGCAAGACAAGTTTGGGCCAACGCCCTTCAGACAAAATTTCATGGTTTTGTTGGCCAACAATCTGATCATGTGTACGAGGCTTTATTGTCCGAGCTTAATTGAACAAGCTGAAATTAGAAGCTGATTGGCTACAATGCATGGCTGCACCAGATTCTGTGTGCTCCAGTTTTAGTAAATCTCCCCCCTTGAGGCAAAAATCTTGTGTAGCGGTATGTTCACCACTTGGTTACTTAGCAATCCGTCAATCACCCTGCTGCCAGACTCCCATCTATCAGTTAAGACAATGAACAGTCATTTGCACAGTTTTGTTACGTTTATTGCAGGACACAACTTGGAAGGGAGAAGGGACAATAAGAGATGCCCATAGCATTTAGCATATTGTAAGACATTATTCAGTGGTCTTAGCCTTGCACAATTGCACACCTTGCTTCCCCAGTCTCCTTCTTTGAATAACTTCTCTGCAGACTATTGCGCCTTCCTTTCTGGTATTCTTCTGGTAACCCAAATCCTTCACTGCAAAACTACTGACATACTATTTCTTCACTTCCATTGGAACAAGAAAGAATTACTCTAAATAATTCCACCGTGCAGACCGTAATGGTATTGCCTCTGCGGATCAAGAACGAGAGGCCTACACAGCCTCTCCCCAATGGCTCAATGAAACAGACAGCCATACAGTCTTTTGGAAGGTATTACCAATGTGCTAACCAGACCAGAGATATCACGGTACCTCCCCCATTGGCCTGACACATGGCAATAGGCTGACTACTGTTTCCAGCCAGTCCTTTACTGTCAATGCTGCGCTCCCCGGCCACAACATTCTGCACTACTCTTGATAGCTTCTCTTTCCTTGTTCAGTTCACACTGACCTGTTGCTACTTGGCCGTTTTGTGTCCCCGGTCAAAGAACACTGATCTACTCTCCGTCGCTTTACTGCTACTCCTTCCGTACTGATCTTGTCCAGCATACAAGTCCTGTGTTCCCCGGTCACAGCAGCTCGATACATTTTCAGAGACGAAGATCTAATCTACGGCTCCCTCCTAGCGGTTCCTCCATCCATCCTCCATGCTCGGCGCATCCCCACGTGGGGATGCCCGGAACAGCAACTCAACACTCCATGCTGTCTTTCTCAGCTCTTCATAACTTCTCCCTAGCAGCATGTGTCCTCAGCATATATGGGAGGCCTGCCCCCTGCCAATACCAAAGGGTAATTGGTCAGAGCTCCTCACATGAGCTGCCCGCCACTCAAACCTATGGTCCAACCTCCCTTCCAGAACAATCTGTCTGAAAGCAGGGGAGGATCTTCTGAGTCAGAGCACAGGTGGCCACACCTCCCACTACACCAAACACTCCCAGTCCCAAATCAAAACAACCAGGCCCAGCCTAAAGCACAGACCTGGCTAAATGTACTTGTACTTGGACCCTGAGCTATAGAAAAATATTAGTCTATCGCCTACCTTTAGGTAGAGGGTGCTACACTTGTAAGACACACTAGGGTTGATTTACTGAAACTGTAGAATGCAAAATTTGGTGCAGCTCTGCAGAGATACCAATCAGCTTTTTTTATATCAAAGCTTAAGGCTCGGTTCACACTGGGGCGACTTGGGATCCGACTTGTACGTCCTCAAGTCGCCCCAAGTCGCTCCAGAAATAGTTTCAATGGGAGTTAACGCTAGCGTCTTAATAGACACTACTGAAGTCGCTCCGACTTCAGAGCGTACTCCCTGTACTACTTTGATCCGACTTTGATCCGACTTCAGCCTATTGACTATCATTGAAGTCGGATCAAAGTCGGATCGCCGTCTCGCATGATCCGACTTCGGCATGCGACTTGTGCTCAAATGATCTTGAGGGGAACTCCGCGCCAAATTTTAAATAAAAATCCGGCATGGGTTCCCCCTCCAGGGGCATACCAGGCCCTTGGGTCTGGTATGGACCTTGAGGAGAACCCCCTACGCCGAAAAAACGGCGTGGGGGGTCCCCCCCAATCCATACCAGACCCTTATCCGAGCACGCAGCCCGGCCGGACAGGAATGGGGGTGGGGACGAGCGAGCGCCCCCCCCTCCTGAACCGTACCAGGCCGCATGCCCTCAACATGGGGGGTTTGGTGCCTTGGGGGAGGGGGGCGCGCTGCGGCCCCCCCACCCCAAAGCACCTTGTCCCCATGTTGATGAGGACATGGGCCTCTTCCCGACAACCCTGGCCGTTGGTTGTCGGGGTCTGCGGGCGGGGGGCTTATCGGAATCTGGGAGCCCTCTTTAATAAGGGGGCCCCCAGATCCCGGCCCCCCACCCTATGTGAATAGGTATGGGGTACATGGTACCCCTACCCATTCACCTAGGGAAAAAAAGCGTCAATAAAACAAACAGTACACAGGTATTTAAAATAATTTATTAGGCAGCTCCGGGATCTTCTTCCGACTCCGGGGGTCTCTCCGGCGTCTTCTCCCGGTGTCCGCATCTTCTGCCGGCTCCACCGCTATCTTCTGGCGCTCTTTTGCCAGCGGTGGTCCGGACCTCTGGATCATCTTCTTCCCTCTTCTCTTCCAGAGATGTTGACACGACGCTCTCCCCAGCCAGAATGGTTTCTGTGCGCTCTGCAAGGGACTTATATAGGCGGTGACCCCGCCCCCTTATGCCGTCACAGTCCCTGGGCATGCTGGGTCTGTGACGTTTTAGGAGGCGTGGTCACCGGGTGATGACCACGCCCCCTTATGACGGCACAGCCCCAGCATGCCCTGGGACAGTGACCTCATAAGGGGGCGGGGTCACCGCCTATATAAGTCCGTTGCGGAGCGTTCAGAGACCATTCCAGCTGGAGAGAGCGTTGTGTCAACATCTCTGGAAGAAAAGAAGAAGGCAGAAGTCCGGACCACCGCTAGCAATTGAGCTGCAGAAGATAGCGGAGGAGCCGGCAGAAGATGCGGACACCGGGAGGAGACGGCGGAGAGACCCCCGAAGTCGGAAGAGGACCCCCGAAGTCGGAAGAAGATCCCGGAGCTGCCTAATAAATTATTTTAAAAACCTGTGTACTGTTTGTTTTATTGACGCTTTTTTTCCCTAGGTGAATGGGTAGGGGTACCATGTACCCCATACTCATTCACATAGGGTGGGGGGCCGGGATCTGGGGGCCCCCTTATTAAAGGGGGCTCCCAGATTCCGATAAGCCCCCCGCCCGCAGACCCCGACAACCAACGGCCAGGGTTGTCGGGAAGAGGCCCTTGTCCTCATCAACATGGGAACAAGGTGCTTTGGGGGGGGCGCAGTGTGCCCCAAAGCACCCCCCATGTTGAGGGCATGCGGCCTGGTACGGTGGGGGGGGCCGCCAGCGAAGTCGCCCGTCATGGAGGCGACTTGAAGTCGCCTCGTAATTTGCCGAAGTCGTGCCAAAGTCGCGCTGAAGCCGCGTTGAAGTCGCGGTACAAAGTCGTGTTAAAGTCGTGTTGCCCATGTGTGAACCGACCCTGAATGAACAAGCTGAAGTTAGAAGCTGATTAGCTACTATGCACAGCTGCACCAGATTTTGCACTCTCCAGTTTTAGTGAATCTCCCCCACTGAGTAACCTATCTGAATATTTTTCTTGATGTAATATTATGTAGCTACATTTTTTTATGTTATGCTGTGACATATATGTTTTGGTATTAAAATTAATATTTGTATTTTATTGTGGTATAGACAAAAGCTTCATCTGGTCATTGATCAGTGATAAACTTTAAGTGATAATAAATCCAAAAGCAAACATTTATTATATTACAGCTTACCAATTCTTAGATGTGATAGCAGCACTTATTTTCTTTTTTAGGGTCCCTTTTATTTGTTTTCACCTGGTGATCAAGGCAGCATGTCTGTTCTTTTTCAATAGAATAAGTTGTCCTGTATATTTAGCAGTTTGTTAGTGTATCCTAATCTGCTAGTTTACATCTAATACTCACCTCCCCCCAGACTGAAATGCTGCTGTCCAAAGGTGTCTATGTTGCTTCTTCATACAATCCAGAGAGTAGACATTTTAATATACAAGGCGTTTTAATGGCCAGATCACCAGGTAAAACCAGAAGAAAAAAAAAAGAGAAAAAAACAAAAACAAAAACAAAACAAGAAATAGAATGCAGCCAACACATCAAAGGATTGGTATACTACAAAATATAACATTTTTGGTTTTGGGTTTAATACGGCTTAATAAATCCTCTTCACACCGACTGTACGCAAATATGCGTTCTTGGCTTGAAAGGGTTATACCGTGGTGATGCCTGCAGCTGCAGACATCACCCTAGTACCGTTTTTTAGAGCCAGTGTTTGGCTTTCTAGCGATAACAACCAATGCAGCTAAAAGCCACTCAGCTGTTATCCTAGGGAGCAGGAGGGGATGTCCCCCCACTCCCCGCATGAAGCTGAAATCGGCTTTGATCGGGTCTCCTATCTAGTAACCTGGAAGCGCTGTCATGACATCACTTACGGCTTACTCGACTGCCAATGGCGCCAATTTTAAAAAACCCTTATGCCGCGTACACACGAACGGAATGTCCGACAGAAAAAGCCAGACGGAAGCTTTTCATCGTATATTCCGATCCTGTGTATGCCTCATCGGACTTTTTTTTCAAAAATTCTGACGGACCTAGAAATGGAAAAAATAAATATTTCCGAGGGAACCAATTCCTATCGTGAAAAACGCTCGTCTGTATGCTGTTCCGACGGACCAAAAATGACGCATGCTCTGAAGCAAGTATGGGACGGAAGCGTCTGGTAAAACTAGCGTTCGTATTGGAGCTAGCACATTCCTGACTCTGCTAATTCTGTGATCTTTTAATGCAGCACATTCTTTTCTTCTTTATAATGTTAGAAGAATGAAGTTGTTTTGCTGCTCATATTCACACAGAGTTCTCACAAACTTATTTCTTCATTATTTATCATCATCTCATGAATAATATTCTATTTTTTAAAAGCCCGATCTCCATAATAATGTTTACAATTATTTGTTATACTCATCTTTTATAATTTTTTTATTTAATCAAGATTTATTTTACAATTACTTAAAAATGATTTTCTAGTGATCTCCATATAATTTGTTTTTTTGTGTGTCAAGTTACCACAATAACATTATCTTGTATTTTTTATTA
Source organism: Aquarana catesbeiana (assembly GCF_042186555.1). Lineage (NCBI taxonomy): Eukaryota > Metazoa > Chordata > Amphibia > Anura > Ranidae > Aquarana > Aquarana catesbeiana. The sequence goes on along the minus strand of NC_133325.1, from coordinate 353,300,105 downwards.
ACCTCAAGGAGGTTGGTGTCCCTTGTTAATTTGACATTGTCTTTTAGAAATGTACCTGCCTACTCACAAACAAACTGTCTTTTTTGAAGAAAAACACATAGGAAAGTATTTATTGAAAATAAAATATCCATTTATTCTGGGTAACAAAATAAAGAGGAAGTCAACGCTGGAGAAACTTTTGGAATTTGCAAAGCCTTTTGGCCCACAGGGCACATATCAAGTCTGTGGAAAATAAAATTGGAAGCTTGAGGCCATATAATAGGGAGCACAATCTTGTCCAGGAATCCCAAAGATCAGGACCAGCAGAAGATGACATATCTGTCCCCAGGCTGTGGTACTACACCAGCCTGCGTCTTCTGTCAGACCAGACTGAACCCAGGCCATCACTTTCTTTTCTTCCCTCCACCCTTCCCTCCACGCTTCCCTGCAGCCTTCCTTGGAGGCTGTGGCTCTGGTGGTGGACTTGTGGCAGGAGCAGGAGGAGGAGGAAGAGGAGGAGGATGGGCTTGCTCATATATGTTGCTGTTCTCAGTCAGCTGGCCCCTCAAACCCTTCTGAAGGGCATCAAAAATAATTCTCTCACAGAGGAGGCATTGGCCCTTCTCCAATTCCAGCAACCTGGTGGCTAGATAGCAGCCATAGGCCTCTTCAGCATTGGGGGGGCTCCTGAGGAAATCACTGGCTTCCCTAAGGAGGCCCAGTGCTGCCTCCTCCGTCATTGTCCCCTTCCTGGGCCTTTTGGTGGTAAGGCAGAGGGAAGGCACCTGGGAATGGGTGAGGCTCCTACTGGGCCCAGCCACCTCCTGGCTGCACGGCCTCCTCCTGGCTGTCACTGGGCACAGCCTCCTCCTGGCTGACGCTTTCCAGACCCTCCTCCTGGCTGAGCTCATCCTGTGTATAAAAAAGGGACATAGTTGTAGTTTTTGCTTCATCAATCACACACAATTTTCAGCTCATGACTTGCAAATTGAATGTTAATAAATAGAAAAGACTATCATTCTGACCCCAGCATTTTTCAAGCTGGTCACCAACATTTTTGGCCACTACTGTCTAGTGATATGTATACATCATTTTTTGTATAAAATCATTGATTTGTAAGCAATTCCAACATCTAGTTAACATCAATAATATTAGGACAATAAATATGTCTAAAAAAGAATATACCTGACTCCAGCTGGGCGCATCCACTTCTTCCAGGATGGAAGGCCCAGGTTGTTCCTCATCAGCATCTGCTGAGGTTGAGGGAACGGTGGAGGGAAGGCTGCAGGGAAGGGTAGAAAGTGATTCCCTGGCTTAAGTCTGGTTGTCCAGAAACCGCAGTTTGTTGAAGTACCACAGTCTGGGTACATACACTTGTACTGCTGATGCTCCTGATCTGAGGAATTTCGTGATTTTATTATGCTCCTTCTTATACATGTTCCTCAAAATCCCAATTCCAGACGTTTCTCCAGCAATGAACTCCTAGCTGATTTATTATAATATAAGCTGTGTTTCACCTCCCACAAATTCCTCATCTCCCTGTATCTGTCTATGAAACTGCCCATGAATTCTGGGTCCTTAAAGGGATTCATCTTTGCTGTAAGACAATACACAAGACAAAAACACTAATGTCAGCCTAAACTCTCATTATCTTATCCCAATATAGGCCTCAATCTTGAAGCAGTATAGGCTACTGTGATGGGCCAAGTTCAAATTTTACCTTCGTTTAGCACGCTGGCCACTTCTGTTCGTCCTTCCTACACACAGATCGTATGTATGACAAATGCATGTTAGCTTTATATACACTGCGGATGCGTGAAACTCTGCCAGCATCGCCCGCCCCTGACATTCTTTTTCACGAATATTCCCCGCCCCTTCTTTCTTGGGTGCGCAGTAGGAGGAACATGGCGGAGACACAGCAGGTGGTTGCAAATTATTCCAGTAACGAGGAAAGCCCGGAGCCCGAAACGTCCTGATCGCGGAGGAGGAGATTTAAGGCTTCCAATATGGCCTTTGAAGAAATGGTGGACATCTTGCGGAGGAACGATTATGATGGGAAGCATGGATCGTACACCCAGCTGAATTTGCGCAAGGCCAAAATCATGACAAAAGTTGTGAAGACTCTGCAGCAGAATTTTGGGGTACAACGCTCCAAACACCAATTAATGAAACACTGGTCTGAACTTAAACTGAGGGAGGCGGATCAGTATAGAAGAATAAAGAAAGTGCTTAAAAAAAGTAAGTACTTGTCGTGTGTTCCTATTATGATTATTAACTTGCATGCTGCTCCATGTGCTTTTCTTTACTGTTGTACAGTTTTAAATGGCTACTTTCATGTTCGTGGGTACAGTAATCGTTCGTAGGAAACATCGTTCGTTTGAAAATAAATATGATGTATTTAGCTGATACAGGGCTAACTACATTTTGGTCATGCTAATTTGTCTTATTAAAAGAAGTTTAGGACATTGTTGTCTAGATGTTTTTGAAACTAGAATGAATTGCAAACTTAATTCAGTAGAATGTAAGGAGAGGACACTCAGCAACTGTTTACACATCTAGACTCAGGAGTACTAGTGTGGGACACCAAAGCACATTTTTTAGGGTGCCCCACACAGGTGCTCCAGTGGATACTTGGGGTGTCTCCATCTGTGAAACTTGGCCAAAAAAGGTAATTATTCCAGCTTGGTTAAAAGGGTATTAATCATGTCTTCAACTTGGATCTCTGCCCAAACAGTCAATTGTACACCACTTCCAAGCAATGTTTCATATTCCTATTTCTGGACTCAAATATCTGTGTGCTAAGTATACCTTTTGTTTCATTCTCATAGGGGAGAAAAGACTCGGAGGACAACACTCAGAGGACACCAGGGACACCCCACGTCGCCAACAAGATTGGGAAATCAGCCCAAGCCCCCCCCAGGATCTGGAGGAAGGAGAGGTGGAGGAAGTGGGTGAGATGGTCACCCAAACAGGTGAGTGTCTGACACCCCCAGCTTCAGGTAATCTATGTATGCCTGCATATTTCTAAATACATGTTTTTAAGCCAATTTTTAGGTGATGTGCTGGTTGTAGAACAGGAAGCTGAACCTTTCACTAGGGACAGCGCCCAAAGGCTCATCCACAAAATCATGCAGTAGAATGGGGAAATCGACAATATTCGAAATAGACTGAATATTATGAAACAGCAAATGAAGAACATGATAGATGTGTTGGGGAGAATCTAAATTTTTGCCTAATCACATCCATTTTCAGTTTTGTTGGACTCCCAAAAAAAATGTTTGATTTTGTAGTCCGCCATATGGATTGCTGTCAGAATCAGGCGGAACCGGCTGGCCATAATCCAGAAGGCAGTCTCAATGACTCTTCTCACTCTGGCCAGGCAGTAGTTAAAAACCCTCCTCTCCGGGGTGAGGGTCCTTTGGGGGAATGGCCTCATCAGGTGCTCGCCCAGACCGAAGGCATCATCTGCAATAAAGATGAAGGGGAATCTTTCCACGTTATCCGCATCAGGTGGCAATGCCTGGCCACCAGTCTGGAGACGCTGGTAAAACTCCGTCTGGCGAAGACTCCTCCATCCGACATCCGGCCATTTTTCCCCACGTCCACATAGAGGAACTCATAGTGTGCTGACACCACCGCTATTAACACTACACTATTAAACCCCTATAGTTGTAATAGTAAGACCCCGAATGGGGTGGTGGCACAATGTGGACATGCTTCTCATCTATAGCCCCTCCACAGTTGGGAAAGTCCCAATGGTCAGAAAAATGGGAGGCCACAGTCTGCCATTCCTGTGGCGTTGAAGGAAACCGTGGAGTCAAAAAAAAAAAATATAAGTACTTGTGCACATAAAATTGCAAGCAGATTACACAAAAAACATTCTTGCACAACATCAGTATAACATTTATTTAAGGAGTATTTAAAGATAAAAATATAAGGCCCACTTATCAGATCCCTCACCCCCTCTGATGGCTCATTGATAAAATTGTATGGGGGAGAGGGTTTGAGGTGACTTTGGGAGCCAAAAAAAAAACCTCCAGCACTCTGCCTGAATTTAAGGACACACATAACATTTGGACACATTTTAGGGGGTGGGGGAGATTTATAAATGAATTTAAGGACACACATAACATTTGGACACATTTTAGGGGGTGGGGGAGGTTTATAAATGAATTTAAGGACACATATAACATTTGGACAAATTTTGGGGCGTGGGGGAGGTTTATAAATGAATTTAAGGACACACATAACATTTGGAAACATTTTAGGGGGTGTTTTGGGGCAGTACAATGGAGCTGGCAATATACATTGTTGAGGGACTAGGCTATAGGCGTATATGGGCCCAGGATAGCATGCTGGGGAGGTTAGTGAAGGCAAATATGCATGTAGGCCAAAAAAGGAGCATTAAAAACTTCCAGCATGCATGAGGATAAAGGGGACATTCACAGCATATTCAAATCATGGTAATTAGGGAATGATGAAAGAAATACAATATATTAGCAAACATTAAATACATATAATGTGATGTTAAAGGAGAAAACTTACCTTAATATAGTCCTTCTGCAGGACCTGAATGATGGCAGAACAGGTCTCTGGAATAATGATCCCCAGAGCCTGGAGGGAGATGCCTGTTGAGAACTTGAACTCCTGCAGGCTTCTCCCAGTCGCCAAGTACCGCAAGGTGGCAACTAGCCTCTGCTCCGGAGTGATGGCTTGCCTCATGCAGGTTTCCTGCCTGCTGATATAAGGGGTCAGCAAAGCCAACATACGGTGAAAAAGGGGGTCCGTCATCCTGAGATAATTCCTGAAATCATCAGGATTATTCTCACGGATCTCACGAAGCAAAGGCATGTGCGAGAATTGGTCACGCTGGAGTAACCAATTTTTGGTCCATGAACTCCTCCTCGCCCTGTTTATGGACTGTTCAAAGTATGAACCCCAACACCAAGCCCCCACACAGCACGAACTCTACGACGAGTACGTACCCGCAACATGGCTTCAAATGGTCGGCTGGTCAGAACGAACTTAACAGAATGCACTGAAGAACAGCAAGGCCTGTGAAGAGTGAGCTGAAAATCAGCAACGAGCGGACATGAACGCACTGAAAATACAGATACGAACTGACTACACACACTGAAAACCAGATACAAACCCACAAGCACAAACTGAACAGTAGTAAAACGATCTGAAAAAGCTGGAGTCTGAAAAGCGCGAATCGTCTCTCACCAACTTCTACTAACACGAGATAAACAAGAGATTAGCAGAAGGAACCCAAAGGGTGGCGCACTGGGTATGGAACTTCCTTTTTCTAGTCCCGTCCTACGTGCTGTACGTCACCTCGTTCTGGACAGTCGGACTTCGGTCAGACTTTGGTTTGACCGTGTGTAGGCAGGAGCGTTTGAATGGAATTCCATAGAAGTTCTGTCGGAGAAACCTTCAGAGTTTATTCCGATGGCAAAACTGGTCGTGTGTACAGGGCATTAGTATTCCAAAATGACGATTTTGGCATTTTGAATACTTTTAAGTACAAAGGAGGGATTTGGGGTCTTATAGACCCAAGAACACCTGTCACCGCCTATTACTGTCACAAGGGATGTTTACATGTTTCCTTGTCACAGCAATAAAAATAATCAGAATTTTTTTTTAAAAGACAGTGTAAAAATAAATAAATAAATAAATAAATAATAATTAAAAAAATGTAAAGCACGCAGAAGCAAACGCATACATAAGTCGCGTCCGCAAATGTAAACGGTGTTCAAGCCACACATGTGAGATATCGCTGCGATCATCAGAGTGAGAGCAATAATTATAGCATAGGACCTCTTCTGTAACTCTAAACTGGTAACCTGTAGAAATTTTTAAAGCGTCGCCTATCTAAGTCCTGGAGAGCAGCCCTCATCCTTGTAAAATTTGCTCTCTTAAAGTTAAATGTTTTTATCTTACCTGTTTGTTGCTTACTGTCAGGGCTGGGCTCAGCCCTTCCTTCTCTGAGCTGTCCGCTCAGCTGTCGGCAAATTGCCAGATCCTATCTCTCCACAGCTACTCACCTGTTTAGGATATCCTGCTCATCAGTCCTGCCTACTTAAGCCGTCCAGCCCAGAGGATCTCTGCCTTCGCCTTGGTCAACATCACAGAGACTATCTCCTGAGTTCCTCTTTAAAGACTTGCTTGGGTGACATCCCTTCTGGCTCCAGATCCTGCTTGCTGTTCCACTACACTGATCCCTGACTTTCTGGCTTGGCTGACTATCCGTTCCGGTTATCAAACTTTGGCTATGTTTTGACTACGTTTGTTCTATTTTACTTTTATTATTAAATAAGTGTGATTTAACTATACTTCTGTATCGGTCTGAAATTAATGGTTTCTGACAGTAGGCGAAGGCCTAGATCCTTTGGGCTGGATGGCTTAAGTAAGAGGGACTGATGAGCAGGATATCATCAACAGGTGAGTAGCTGTGGAGAGATAGGAGCTGGCAATTTGCCAACAGCTGAGTGGCCAGCTCAGAGAACGAAGGGCTGAGCCGAACCCTGACAATACCCCCTCCTCAATGACCCCTCCCCCTCGGAGGACCACCAGGCTTGAGGGGAAAATGTCCATGGAAATCACGGAGGAGGACAGGGGCATGTACGTCCGAGGATGAGACCCATGATGATGAGTGTTCCTCCGGACCGTACCCCTTCCTATGCACCAGATACTGTATGCGCCCACGGAATCTACGGGAGTCAACAATGGACTGTACTTTATACTTCTCATGGTTCTCAACATGGTTTGAGATTACCAGGTCCTGTCTAGTTGAAGCCTCAATAAACTGGACCATAAAATTGTCTTGTAATAGGTTTATAAATGTTTGCCCTTTAACTGTCCCAGCAGTGCCATTACTCCAGTCAATTTCCGGGTAGTTAAAATCCCCCATTATTATCACTGTTCCAGCCCTTGCAGCCCTTTCCATCTGTGTAAGCAGCGGAGTCTCCACCTCCTCATTAACTCTGGGAGGTCTATAACAAACTCCAATGATAACCTTTGCAGTACACACACCGATGTACAGTTTCACCCATAATGCTTCAGACTCATCACAGTCTCAATCAACTAGGACAGATTTCACACTCGCTTTGAGATCACTTCTCACAGAGACAGACACCACCACCCCTCCATTTTACCCTGTCTTTCCGAAAGAGTGCAAAGCCAACAATATTAATAGCCCAGTCATGAGTAGAATGAAGCCAAAATTCAGCAATACCAATTAGATCATAGTTTTCCTCGTGCACCAGAGCTTCCAACTCATCTATTTTGCTTGGCAAACTTATGGCATTGGTGAACAAACACTTTAATTCATTGTCACATTTTGCAAATGTATGTTGCATATTTTTTATTTTAGTACAAATAGTACCATTTCCAATGGTTGATTGTAACATAGGAACCTTCTTATCATCTGCCATAGCCCTCCCCACATCTTTCCCCATTCCACCCACCAATAAGGGCTTGCCCTTGTCTTACCTGTCTGCCCCATGAAAATCGAATTCACCCTCCACCCACAATCTTAGTTTAAATACTCCTCCAGCCTTCCCATAAACCTCTCCCCCAGCACAGTAGACCCCCTTCCATTTAGGTGCAAACCATCTTTAGAGGACCCTTTTCAAGGTTGTCAGTGTTGCAATTGGCTCCTCCAGATCTCTAATGTGAGCTTCCAGATGGGAAACCTGCTCACATCTGTCATAGCGGTACTCATCCTGGAGCTGTTGCTCCATTGTTATATACATGTGGCACACTGTGCACTGCACAAAACCTTCAGTCTTGCTATCCCCCATTTTCCCAGTTACAATAATATTACTAATAGGAAATTTCAGATGTTACAGGTTTGATGCCTCCTGTTGTAACCTCCTGTTTTCAACTCTGGTTTTTAACTCACCACTTAGTCCAGTTCCACTTGGTCTAAGTTCCAGCAAGCAAAAAGATGGCAAGATCGAGTTCTACAGAAAGTTATATAGGATCCCAAGCACCTGTGACCAATTGATCACTCCCCTTAATTAGTAGTCTGAAGGAAGGAAAGGAAAAAAAAAAGGCTGTTTAAAAAGTGACAGAAAAGGTGTTAAAAAGCTGCAACAAAAAAAACCCAAAAGAACCTAAAAATGCAAACAAAGCAATCAACAGCAAAACTGTTTTTCACTCTCCACTCAAAGCTCCCACTGTTCAGCTTCCAACCAGCAAATCTGGTAAATTCAGATGTGCTCTACCGAAAGTTATATAGGACCTCAAGCACCTATGACCAATTAACCACTCCTCTTAATTAGTAGTCTGAAGAAAGGAAAGAAAAAAAAAAGGCTGAGGGGAAATGGGCGGAGCCTAGCGGAGCAGACGTGCATTGTTAGAGCTCTGCACCGCTGAGGAGAGAAGAGAAGGACAAAGCGGAGCCTGCAGGCTCAAAAGGTATCCATTTGAACCTTTTTGCCCCAGGGAACAAACTGTGAAAGTTTGGGCAGGAAATATGGTACTGGGAGGAAACCGTGGCAGAAATAAAAATCACCTCACAAAGAGCTCACAGGCACTCACTGCAGCTGAAGCAGCTCCAGTCACCTCACAATATACAGCATCAGGGCGCTCTCACAGACAGAAAATGTCACAGCAAGACTCTCCATATGAGTCAGATACAGAACAAATTCTCTCACAAACTTCTCCACAAGCCTCCTCAGCATCCCGAGTAATATTATTACAATTTGAAAAGATGCTTCATAAGGCTTTAAAACAAACCTCAGACCAAATAACAAAAAGCCTAACCAAAGAAATAAGAGAGCTGGGAAACCGCACCGCAGCCTTAGAAATAAAAATGGATGAAATTGAAATTACAACCCAAGTAAATATAACAGAATTGGAACAATTAAAAGAAGAGAATTTAATACTTCAAACTAAGCTCGAAGATTACGAAAATAGAGCCAGACGTTCAAACTTGCGCATAAGGGGAATACCTGAAACTGTGACAGACCTGCAATCTACTATTACTGCTCTATTACAAGAACTAAAGCCAGATATCCCTATTGAACGTTTAGAACTGGACAGAGTACACAGAGCCCTCACAGCCAAAAAGAAAGATGGACCCCCACGTGATATAATCACAAAATTTCATTATTACAGAACGAAAGAACAAATACTAATTGCTGCAAGAGAAAAAAAGGAACTTAATTTTCAAGGACACAATTATCAAATTTTTGCTGACCTATCCCAACTTACTATTACTAAAAGACGATCCATGAAACCCCAACTAATGGAACTGCAACGCCACAACATTATGTATCAATGGGGCTTCCCCTTTTCAGTCAGATTTAACTACCAAGGTACAATTTACAGAAGCAGATCAGCAGATGAACTACAACAAACCCTTTTAAAATTAAATCTGACAGAACCCACAAGCAGCAACTCTCCCACACGCAGAAGAATGGCATCATCTTCACCTTCAGGCAGCACTCAGAAAATTTCAGAACAAAATGGGAATCATCATTCTCACAAAAGAGGCCGTTATGCCACATCATCCATGGACCAAGAAGATTCAATGGACTGACATCCTAATTCCTGATATCTCTTCATTTATTATACTAAGAGATGGTAAAAAACCTGTATTTATAACTGAATGTAACTGCATTCTGATAGTCACACACTGTGTGGGATCATGTTACATTCCAGTTATATTTCTTATTACGTATGATTCATATAGCCTTGGAATATATAAGTGAAATAAGGAAATTCTTGTTCAGTTATATATTATCAGGTAATAACAATAGATTTATTACTTTTTAGGACAAATATGTTCAATAATCCAGAAGTAATGGAAGCTTTTTCTTTCTTTTCTTAAAACAAATATATTATTACCTAACTAGTTCCTAGAATTATGTTTTTGTTTATTCTAATCTGAAGTAATACAACCTCAATTTTATGAGTTAACATATCTAAACAGTTGCATATGAATAAAATATGTAATTGTTTACTCTAAAAGGGTTAAAATCCTAAAATAATTCAAACTATCTTCATCAATACCAAAGTTATTAACAGTACCTTTCTAACTGAATTATTTAGCCTAGGGCAAGACTAACCATATACAACCACCCTGGAATAAATAATTTCAACAAAAACTATATTCTGCACTCCAATTAATGAAACATCATTTTGATGTCTTTTGACATAGCACTACTCTCCTGTAAGCGGAAGATCCGTGTACCCCCATTAGCCCCCATTAGTGACGAAGGCACTTATTCCCCTGAGAGAGATATTTACTCTCTTTCACGGGTAAATTGTGATTACTTGCAAAAAATAATTTATACAATGTATCATCTAATCTCATATGTTTTTTGTTTACTCTTTACTCCAGAATTCACTGGTTTCTCTTCTATCTATTCATCTCTTCAGTCCACACAGATTGATCTGCGTAGTCAGCTCTGCATAACAAAAAGTAAGTCAAAACTATTTGATCTGTTGCCATGGCACCACTGAATATACTTTCCCTGAATGTTCAGGGAATAAATGTCCCTCAAAAAAGGACCAAAGCTTTCCGTACTTTTCATAACAAGAAGGCTCACATAGTATGCCTCCAAGAAACACACTTCACCAAAGATTCTACTCCAAAATATATTTCTCCTTTTTATCAACAAATTTACATGGCTTCTGCCTGTACCAAGCAAAGGGGAACTCTAATTGCATTTCACCGATCCACACCATTCACCTTATCATCAGAAATTAAAGACCCAGAAGGTAGATACCTGATACTCATGGGTTATATAATGGATACAGCAATCACGGTGATTTCCTACTACGCTCCTAACAAACAACCTACACCTTTCCTCTCACATATATTACAAGTGATTAATACACACAAAATAGGAACAGTGATAATGTGTGGGGATTCGAACCAGGTCCTCCTCCCATTTCTAGATAAATCACCTTTTACACCATCCAAAATAACCTCTAGATTACCTTTTTCTCAACTTCTTTCCAAATACAATCTGGTAGATTCGTGGAGAGAAAGTAACCCAATGAAAAAGAAATTCACTTATTTCTCGCACCCTCATCAAACCTTCACCAGAATAGATCATATTTTTCTAACAATAGGAATGATACCAGAAATTATTGCATCAGATATAATTCCGATTCCGTGGTCTGACCATAATGCAGTATACACTACTATAGCCTCAGCCATACCAAAAGCGCATGACCCAACGTGGTACTTACCGGACATAATGCTCAAACACCCACTACATCAGATGGCCATTGAACAAGCTTTAAAGGAATACATATCAATTAATAATACAACAGACATCTCCCCAATAACACTGTGGGAAGCTCATAAGCCTGTCTTACGTGGTACAATACAAAGACAAATGGCACTATTTAAACGGGAACGCAAAAATCTAGCAAAAAAACTAGAACTCAATTTTAATGCAGCCTACATATCATTTCAAGATAATCCATCTCAGAGTACAAAATCTCATCTGGAAAAATCTAGATTGGAATACGATCTATTTCTCACTGAGTCAGTTGATAAATCCCTCAAACGCTCCAAACACAATTTCTACATGAATACAAACAAACCAGGTACATATTTGGCTCGGGCATTAAATTCAACTAACAAATCTTTCAAACCAATACGTTTGAAATTATCAAAAAATGTTTACACTTGTAATCCAGTTAAAATAGTCCATAAATTTCACTCACATCTCGCAACTTTATACAAGACAAACAATGAATTTAATCCTACAGAGGCTGAATCCTTCTTCTCAAAAATAACCTTACCTGAGTTATCTCAGAATCAAAAAAGCAGTTTGGATGAGCCTATAACTATAGATGAAGTTGCTAACGCCATAAAAGACCTAAAACTTAACAAAAGACCAGGCCCAGATGGCTACTCGGCTTTATACTATAAAACATTCTCAGAAATACTCTCTCCCATTCTCACTGAAACTTTTAACAAACTTCTAGATGGACATTCTTTTCGGCAAGAAACACTAATGGCAATTGTTTGTATGATCCCAAAACCCCTTTCTGATGATACTTCCTGTGTGAATTATCGGCCTATCTCTCTGTTAAACCTCGATATTAAATCATTAGCAAAAATAATAGCAAAACGCCTCAATAGCATTATAGGAAAATTAATACATAGAGATCAAATAGGCTTCATGCCAAATAGACAGGCAGGCGATGATATACGCAGGGCAGTGTTATTGGCACATATTGCTAAAAAACGGAAAATCCCTTTATGTTTTCTATCTCTCGATATTAAGAGGGCATTTGACACAGTATCCTGGCAATATATGCAATATTCATTACAAAAATGGGGTTTTGGACCCCACTTTTTAACATGGATCAAAGCATTATATAATAAACACAAAGCCTATATAAAATATGCTGGATACAAATCTGATGCCTTTAATATCGAAAGAGGTACCCGACAGGGTTGCCCATTATCTCCCTTATTATTTGCCCTTATACTCAAACCCATGGCCCAATACATCAGAACAAACCAAACTATAACTGGCATTGAAGTAGGAGGTATTACACACAAATTATGTATATTTGCAGACCATATATTACTTTTTCTATCATCACCACAGGTCTCTGGTCCTAACTTAATACCAGCTCTTGATGGATTTGCAGCCCTATCCGGCCTTATGATTAATCCTAAGAAATGCCTAGTGCTTAATATTTCACTCACAAACATGGAATTGATCCCGGCTAGGGCTGCACTCCCATTCACATGGGCAGAAAAATCAATCCCATATCTTGGAATTCATTTAACAGCATCTCATTCTGACTTATTCTCAACCAATTATCCTCCTGTATTAAGACAGATCACAAATCTAATAAAACAATGGTCGCAACTTCCTTTATCCTGGATAGGGAAGATTAATGCAATCAAAATGACTATTCTACCCAAATTGCTTTATCTATTCAGAGTCCTCCCTATTCCAATTCCTTCCTAGTTTTTGAGAATAGTACAAAAAAGAGCAACTTCGTTTATATGGGGCTCTTCTAAACCACGTATACCTATTCACACACTACATCTTCCCAAAAATAAAGGAGGCCTGGGATACCCTAATTTTACTAACTACTACAGAGCAGCACATTTGACCAGTCTGTCCAAATACCATGCAAAACAGGAAATCCCATTATGGGTATTTATAGAGGCTTCAGAAAATGACCCTCTATTAATATAAAATTTATTATGGCTTGATCCTAAAGACCGCTTTAAAATTCATAATCCCATAACTAAACACTTCTTATCTCTCTGGGATAAACTAAAAACCAAATATCAGTTACAATCTCCACACAAACCTCTCCTTTCTTTTATCAGAAATCCGGCCTTTTATCCGGCATGGATCTACCCAAATTCTTTTAAAGCTTGGACAACATCAGGCATTCAGACACTAAATGACTTCATAGCATCTAAATCATTCCTTTCATTCCCATCGCTTAGAGAAAAATATGATCTACCAAACTCTGAGATATTTAGATATCTCCAAATCAAAAATTTCTATACACCATTCCTAAAGGGGGATACACCATTATCCCAATTATCCATTTTTGAATCAATCTGTACAAAAGATCCATTTGCTAAAGGTACAATTTCATCACTTTATAATCAATTATATGGAGTAGCAAATCTTAATAGACCCTCTTACGTTCAGAGGTGGGAGGAGGACCTGGGACGAACTTTAGAAGACACGGACTGGTCTAACATATGGCTTACATCTAAGTCATCTTCACCCAACATCTTAGCACTGGAGACAAATTATAAAGTCCTAACTCGCTGGTACCTTGTACCCGCTAGAGTGGCAAAATATTCACCTAATACCTCAGCTCTTTGTTTTCGAGGATGCCCAGAAATAGGCACATATTTACACATATGGTGGACGTGCCCAGTAATCCAAACCTTCTGGAAGGAAGTCTTCGTGATTGCATCTAAAATATTTAAAAAAATAATACAACCAGATCCATATTTAACTTTACTTAATCTAAAACCGGAATGGTTAACACTCTCTCAATTCAAACTTATGATCCAACTAATAACGGCTGCAAAACAAACAGTGGCCAAGGCATGGAAATCTCCTACATTGGTACTAGCAGAAACAATTCACAGAATGAATAATACAATGTCCCATGCTAAGATGGTAGCCATCGATCAAAATCAAATTCCAAAATTTGAAAAACTTTGGCATCCTTGGATAAAACAACAGTTCCTGTCAAACTTCAATGACTCTGTCCTGTTGCCATGGTAACAGATTAAATGACTTACAGAGACACCCATTCTAAGGCTTCAAAGAGAACTAAAAAGAATAATAAACTGACGAGCGGGACAACCTTGTGGACCATACCTCTACCTTTCAACCCTTTTTCTTCTTTCTCTTTTCTTTTCTCCACCTTACGATTAAAGCTCATTATCAGAATTTATTTGACCTATATACACTCTACTTGTAAACAATATGTATAGTAGGTATAAATCATTTAAATACCTACAAAAGTAACTAAGGAAATGATATATATCTTTAATTTAGGTTTACGTGAACCCAATGTTTAATATTTGAAATTTCATGATATTTACCTATATAAACCCTACTGTAAAACAATGAGCTTACTTTATAGATCCTTGTAAACTTACTTTATGTATCTTTATAATATTGTATACTCAATAAACTTCTTTTGACAAGGAAAAAAAGGCTGTTTAAAAAGTGACAGAAAAGGTGTTAAAAAGTTGCAAGGAAAAACCCCAAAAAGAACCTAAAAATGCAAACACAGCAATTAACAGCAGTCAAAAGCAAAACTGGTTTTCACTCTCCACTCAAAGTTCCCACTGTTCAGCTTCCAACCAGCAAATCTATGTTCCAACCATATGCTCTTTTCTCCATTTAATCAATGTTAGAAAATACAGAGGATACACAAAATGTGAGTATAAATAGAAAAAATTGGTGTATATCTCGCTGACATATATCTAGTAGCAGCCAGCACAACACTAAGACAAGTGTAAATCAAGGAATAAGTAAAAAGTGAAATTATGTGCAGAGCTCAAAACATGGAAATACATATGTATACAAACTAATGTACACTGTGCAACGACCACAAAAACTAATAATAATGAAAATGAGATATGAAATTCACACCCAAACTAAAGTCCATGTGCCATCATACAAAAGTTGTTTTAAAACATAAACATAGCAGTCTTTAACCACTTGCTTACTGGGCACTTAAACCCCCCTCCTGCCCAGACCAATTTTCAGCTTTCAGCACTGATGCACTTTGAATGACAATTGCGCGGTCATACAACACTGTACCCAAATGAAATTTTTATCATTTTTTCCCCACAAATTGAGATTTCTTTTGGTGGTATTTGATCACCTCTGCGGTTTTTATTTTTTGTTCAAAAAAATTAATAAGACCAAATTTTTTTTAAAATAATTTATATTTTTTAATATTTTGTTATAAAATTTTGCAAACAGGTAATTTTCCTCCTTCGTTGATGTACACTGATGAGGCTGCACTGATGGGCACCGATAGGCTGCACTGATGGGCACCGATGGGCTGCACTGATGGGCACCGATGGGCTTCACTGATGGGCACCGATAAGGCGGCACTGCTGGGCACTGATAGGCGACACTGGTGGGCACTGAGAGGTGACACTGAGAGGTGGCACTGATGGGTGGCACTGAAGGACATTGATAGGTGGCACTGGTGGGCACTGAGAAGTGGCACTGATAGGTGGCACTGATAGCTGGCAGTGATGGGCACTGATAGGTGGCAGTGATGGGCACTGATGGGTGGCGAAAAATGGGCAATCCAATTGGTCAAGAGATGTCACCAAGAAGCGGTCTTCAGAAGCAGCCAACTTGTCAGACCAAATCCTCTCAAGTGTTCAAAATAGTATTACCAAAAAAGAAAATACTCCACACACTGTGAATCCATATAAACGTAAAATTTATTAAAAGAAAATTGGAAACACTCACATTTAGAAAGTGGCAAATTGGATTGCCTTACAACTTGATCTGGAACTCAGACGTGGTGGTCCCATATTTTGGTGGTTGCACCATAAGCCTTGAGCATATGCCCATTTTAGTCCTCTCACTCCAGTAAGCCTCCTCACTAACCAGTGGTGGTTCTATTGTCTGTGTCCTCACCTCAACATTGATGTCACGTGGAATCCCACTTTTATTTGTTTTCACCGTTTATTTAAAGACTGCTATGTTTATTTTTTAAAACAACTTTTGTTTGATGGCATTTTAGTTTGAGTGTGAATTACACATCTCATTTTCATTATTATTAGTTTTTGTGGTCATTGTACAGTGTACATTAGTTTGTATACAGTATCTCACAAAAGCGAGTAAACCCCTCACATTTTTGTAAATATTTTATTATATCTTTTCATGTGAAAACACTGAAGAAATTACACTTTGCTACAATGTAAAGTACAGTCCCTGACAAAAGTCTTGTCGCTTGTGTACAAATTGACCTGAAGTGCCGCTAAAATATATTTCTAATCAAGATTTTGTTACAAGAAATGGGTCATTTTAATCCCAACAGCTTTTGTAATAATGTTTCAGTGCAAAACGAAACTGACAAAAAGTATTCTAATATTCACAGCTTGGTAAAGCCCATTGAGTCAATTTTTGCCAAGACATAAGTGTTGTCGCCTTGTTATATGAGCTTCACCTGTGACTAATAATGGATCAATTAGGTCTCAGGTGTGTATAAAAAGAACACCAGTACACTAGACCTTCTCAACTGCAACTAACCCTGCAAACATGCTTAAGATTCACCCGGAGACTAAAGTGTTGATTATCAAGGGGCTGAAGACCAGATCCACTGCTGATGTGGCAGACACCTTCAATGTGTCTCAGCGTCAAGTTCAGAGGATAAAAAAAGATTTGAAGAGACTGGAGACGTTTTGGACAAGGCCAGGTCAGGCCGACCCCGCAAGACAACTGCTCGAGAGGACCGTTTGTTGGCTCGAAAATCCAAGGCCAGCCCATTTTCCACTGCAGCAGAGCTCCACGAGACCTGGTCACCTGAAGTCCCTGTGTCAACCAGAACAGTTTGTCGGATTCTGTCTCGAAATGGCCTCCATGGTCGAATCAGTGTCCATAAGCCAGCACTAAACAAAAGACAATTGAAAAACCGTGTGGCATTTGCCAAGGGCCACAGCCTGCTAAAAGGATGGACTCTGGAAAAGTGGCAGAAGGTGGATTTTTCAGATGAATCTTCTGTTGAATTACACCACAGTTGCCGCAAATATTGCAGGAGACCTACTGGAACCCGCATGGAGCCGAGATTTACCCAGAAAACAGTGAAGTTTGGTGGAGGCAAAATCATGGTCTGGGGTTACATCCAGTATGGGGGTGTGCAAGGGATCTGTAGGGTGGAAGGCAACATCAATAGTCTAAAATACCAAGAAATCTTAGCTACCTCTTATATTCCCAACCATAAAAAAGGCCAAATTTTGCAGCAGGATGGTGCTCCATCGCATACTTCCATCTCCACGTCAAAGTTCCTTAAGGCAAAGAAGATCAAGATGCTCCAGGATTGGCCAGCCCAGTCACCAGACATGAACATCATTGAGCATATGTGGTGTAGGATGAAAAATGAAGCATGGAAGACGAAACCAAAGAATATTGATGAACTCTGGGAGGCATGCAAGACTGTTTTCTTTGCTATTCCTGATGACTTCATCAATAAATTGTATGAATCCTTGCCAAACCACATGGATGCTGTCCTTCAAGCTCATGGAAGTCATACAAGATATTACTTTTGGATCTCACAGCACCACTACTTAATTTGCTGACATATTTTTGGATTTTCAGTAAAGTTGTTCAATTTCTGTATAGGCGACAAAACTTTTGTCTAGCCAAAATTTGACCTGTCTGTTTTGTTTAAATGATAAATCTTTTTTCAGTGAAACTAATTTATTTCAGTGCATTAAACATCATTTGGGAGGGCTTTAGCTTTTCATATGAGCTATTTCTAACACCCATTGATTAATTAAAAGTCAGGTTATTAGGAGTTTCTACAAAATAGAGAAGCGACAAGACTTTTGTCAGGGACTGTAGTGAGTACACAGCTTGTATAACAGTGTAAATTTGCTCTCCCCTCAAAATAACTCAACACACTGCCATTAATGTCTAAACTGCTGGCAACAAAAGTAAGTACACCCCTAAGTGAAAATGTCCATATTTGGTCCAAAGTGTCAATATTTTGTATTGCCACCATTATTTTCCAGCACTGCCTTAACCCTCCTGGGCATGGAGTTCACCAGAGTTTCACAGGTTGCCACTGGAGTCCACTTCTTCATGACGACATCACAGAGCTGGTGGATGTTAGAGACATTGCCCTCCTCCACGTTCCATTTGAGGATGCCCCACAGATGCTCAATAGAGTTTCGGTCTGGAGACATGCTTAGCCAGTCCATCACCTTTACCCTCAGCTTCTTTAGCAAGCCAGTGGTCGACTTGGAGGTGTATTTGGGGTTGTTATCATGTTGGAATATTGCCCTGTGGCCCAGTCTCTGAAGGGAGGATATCATGCTCTGCTTCAGTATGTCACAGTACATGTTGGCATGCATGGTTCCCTCAATGAACTGTAGCGCCCCAGTGCCAGAAGCACTCATGCAGCCCCAGACCATGACACTCCCACCACCATGCTTGACTGTAGGCAAGACACACTTGTCTTTGTACTCCTCACCTGGTTGTCGCCATACATGCTTGACACCATCTGAACCAAATAAGTTTATCTTGGTCTCATCAGACCAGAGGACATGGTTCCAGTAATCCATGTCCTTAGTCTGCTTGTCTTCAGCAAAATGTTTGTGGGCTTTCCTGTGCATCATCTTAAGAAGAGGCTTCCTTCTGGGACACAACCATGCAGACCAATTTGATGCAGTGTGCAGCATATGGTCTGAGCACTGACAGGATGACCCCCCCCTCCCCTGCAACCTCTGCAGCAATGCTGGCAGCACTTATACGTCTATTTTTCCAAAGACAATCTCTGAAAATGATGCTGAGTACGTGCACTCAACTTCTTTGGTCGACCATGGCAAGGCCTGTTCTGAGTGGAACTTATCCTGTTAAACCACTGTATGGTCTTGGCCACTGTGCTGCAGCTCAGTTTCAGTTCTTGGCAATCTTCTCATAGCCTAGGCCATCTTTATGTAGTGCAACAATTCTTTTTTTCAGATCCTCAGATTTATTTGCCATGAGGTGCCATGTTGGACTTCCAGTGACCAGTATGAGAGAGTGAGAACGATAACACCAAATTTAACACACCTGCTCCCCATTCACACTTGAGACCTTGTAACATTAACGAATCACATGACCCCGGGAAGGGAAAATGGCTAATTGGATCCAATTTGGACATTTTCACTTAGGGGTGTACTCACTTTTGTTGCCAGTAGTTTAGACATTAATGGCTGTGTGTTGAGTTATTTTGAGGGGAGAGCAAATTTACACTGTTATACAAGCTGTGCACTCACTACTTTACATTGTAGCAAAGTGTCATTTCTTCAGTGTTGTCACATGAAAAGATATAATAAAATATTTACAATAATGTGAGGGGTGTACTCACTTTTGTGAGATACTGTATGTATTTCTATGTTTTGAGCACTGCACATAATTTCACTTTTTACACAAAATGTAAGCCGAGTTATTTTGCTGTGTAGCATGATCTATGTAAGCAAGCAAGATTTAAAATGAAACTTAACTATATTCTAGCACCACAAACTGAAAATGCTATTAAAAGTCATATTCAAAATCATATTAAAAGTCATATTCATAGCAAATTCGCCCATCCATGTCTCAAAAAAAAAAAAATGCTCATGAAGACTTCTGGGATGTATGAAATCATTTTAGCCTAGGCCAGAAACCAGGAGGTAACTAAAGAAATGTAAAAAAAAAGTTTAAAACAAGTAAATATAATATACCTTCTACCTCTATGTACTACAAGTGTTACAAAACCCACTAAGTGTTACAAAACCCACAACAATAAAATCAGTGTGTATATGCAGAAAAACATGCTCACTGTGAAACCTAAGAGGTTAGTCATTCACATTATGCAAAAAGGCTGTTTGATCCTATATTCCCTGATCTTCCCCTTCTTCAACTGTCCCCAATTAATATGCCAATAGAACAGAGCCTTGAAGGCACTCTGCACATGCTCAGTTTGGTGTGTATTGCTAGAGAGTTTTTTTTTTTTTCTGGCAGGGTGTGATCAGCATAGGGACAATCAGCACTGTCCAGACAGGGGGCCAGGGGTCATGCAGCCTCACAGGACAATCAGAGGAGAATGAAAACTCCTTCTACAAGCTTTAACCAGTGTTTGGCCAGACACTGACAGAAGCCACAAGACTGCTTTATACTGCTGATGACAAAAGGTATTTATCAGTTTAGATTTACTAAAATAATTGCATTTCCATGCCCTGTGTACTGTGGGAGACCGAATATAGTGAATGAAGGTCCTAGGTTTAGTAACACTTTAAGGGTTCATGCACACTAGGCAGTAGAAAAAATGCCAGAACTGCTGGCAGAAAGAAGGAGCATAAAAAACACTCCTATGGAGCATATTGCACACGTGTTTAGGCGCATTTGCGTCTATAGGTGTTTTTTTTCCCCAAAACACTAGAAAAATGTACACTTAGGAATGCTTGACAGGCCTAAAAGATGGTCTGTAAGCTCCTCTCAAAAATGCATTTGTGATGGACTTTTTTTTTCAGCTTGTAAACGCTCCATTAGAAATATAACTGTAAACCCCAAAAGTGCGTGGACACATAGGCTAACACAAAGTGGTTTCTACGCGCTGAAAAAAATGCCAAACGCCTGTATAAGCAGCATTTTTTTATGCTCAGGGTTCATGAGGCCCAATACTTTTCATATTTTCTACTGTGTTTCTGGTCAAAGCTAATATAATACCTACTGTATATCTGACATACTGTATGTGTGCAAATCTGTTGATGCCCACATTCAGCATCCAACTATAGAGCTTGCCATTTGTTATAATATTGTTATAATAGTGCAGCTTTATTTCTCACGGACTACTTCATATTTGATCATTTTATTCTCTTTTTTGATTACACATTTAAGGCGCTATGGTTTTT
Organism: Aquarana catesbeiana; assembly: GCF_042186555.1. Lineage (NCBI taxonomy): Eukaryota > Metazoa > Chordata > Amphibia > Anura > Ranidae > Aquarana > Aquarana catesbeiana. Next base: position 353,279,020 of record NC_133325.1, on the reverse strand, counting down.
CTATTCCCTGTCCAGCTTCACCGATGATAATAGACTTTCAAAAGCTGTCAAATAAAAAGTGCTGTAAGGATTACATGAAACAAAACTAAATGATGTATTAATTGACAGTTTTCCCCTCCACCAGCATCCCACAGAGTGTCAGTTATTAGCCTTATGCTCAGACAGGAGACAGGTCAGTTATCGAGAGGATTTACAGCCTGACACTGGGCTTCCATTTCCATTCTGACTAGAAAAGAAAACAAGCGAAAAAACAGTACACATGCTTTAAAGAGATACTCTACGCTTTCCTAACAGCTATGGAGTGGCGACTATTAGTGACTATTCTATCTAATGCTGAGGAGCTTTGGTTTTATGCTAAGTTTATATATTTTTTTTTGTTAATGGGAAAAGGCATTTCCATTCTGGTGCATATAATCTTGAGTACTGACTCCTGTCTGTTATTGCTGTGCTTAGTAAAAGCCCCATCTGTGTGAACAATCCAAGCAATTGTCTCCCCCTGCTAATATTGTTAAACTCCAATTTGAGATTGTTCTTTATAAATGAAAGCAGAACAGTCAGCCATCTCGGTAACTCTTTCAGTTGAAGCTATAGATCAGTTTAGACACTCATCTCATCCAAATGGGGGATGCAGAAGAGCTGACTGATCAGTACACAGAACACAGCTTCATGAGTTATATGGATATTTTTCTCTACTACACAATGAAATTGGCTTCACACTTTGAAACCACTTCTAGTATAAAAAGATAAATAATGTCCTATTCTCCTCATGCGGAAGAAGAGATATTTTACCGGTGATTGGCTTTAAAACCCAGATGGTATCCATTCTTTTATCCCTCTCATTTCAATATTATCTGATTGCTGGCAATTTCATACTGATTACATAGTTAACCTCTGTGCTATTTTTTTTCAATCACTAAAAAAAAATCATAGACTAAAACAAATCTTTTATTGTGAAATGAATTTGAAAAAATCGCCCACACTGAGGTCTAGCAGGAAATTTGCTAAATATGGCAAAAGAAGCACCAAAGGAGTTTATATTACTGTTCCCTTGATAGGCTGCACACAAATTGCAAACTGTATACGTTTTAGCTTCCTTTAATAAATGCACATTACAATTTCACATTGAATCAGATAAACATGAAAATATTTCAGTGTTTTGAAGGGGTGAGGACAAACCGTATTTTCCTACCTTCCTTGATTTTTAAAACAGAAGTGTCTTGTCAGTGGACTTAGGCCTCATGTACACTACAGTGCCTAAACTTGAGTTTAGGAGCTTTTGGTGTTTTTTTGCCAAAGCTCCTCAACTCAACTCCATAAAAGCCTATGTGTCCATGTACACATAGGCTTTTAGGATAGTTTAGGAGCTGCTGCGGTTAGGTGAGGTTCAACCTCCGCCAACCTCTCTCTTCTGAACGCGGAAGAATAATGTTCAGAATAGGAACGTTTTGACCACCGACTGCAAAACGCAGCAACATCACGGTAAAATCATGGCACGATTTTGCCGCGTTTTGCATTTTCCCACGCCCGACAGTCAAAGTAGTTTAAGTGAACATAAAGCCTAAAAAACCAAATGTGAAACAATGAATAAAGTTTATATATATGTACATAAAAGCATTCCTCCAGAGAGCGTGAGTAAACTGGGAGCAAATGCCTTCATGGGTGTCATCGGAGCAGGAAGCATTTGAGAATCTCTTCAGTGAGGAAACATAATTAAAACTTGAGAAAGTGGCTTTAGGGTGTATTCACATCTATGAATGCACCCTGCCTGCATTTATATGTGAGAATCCCAGTGGGGGATTCCCAGATGGAAAGCTGCTGGTGCTTGCCGCTAATTGTGTCCACTAGTATGTAAATGCGACTGATTAACCCTGAACAAAGGCAATCCGCATCCAGGCCTGGTCACTCACATGTGATTACTGCATGAGTGATTACATGCGAGTGGGAGCGATTAGCTGTGGGAACTGGCAACCTCCCATTTCTTTAAGAGGGGCTGCCACTGCGGTTCCCGCAAGGTGAATTTGCAGGTGTGAATCAAAAAGGAGATGTCCACACTTTAGTTAAGTTCCCAATGTGCTGTCTATGTCCTGAAGTCCTTTGGATCACACATTTTGGAAAACCTAGTCGCTATGGCTTTCTTCCTGATAAGCCATAGCCAGAGTTGTTTGCAGTGTATCTCTCTGTCTGCTCCATAGGACATGTTTAGGCCAGCAAAAAAGATGCATCATTATAGTTGGATTATGTTGGCATGCTTGACACCATTCAGGGTATATGGCTAGCTTACAGATTTTCTGTAAATAAAACAAAAGAACTGCTGCAGGTTGTGACAGTAATAATAGTCTGGGCACCTTCAAAAATGGAGTCAGGAACACCAATGTCCCCTTATTCTGCTAAATTCTGCCAGTCTGTGACACAAATTAGATCTGAGTCTTTGTCTGTAGGTTCATCAAGAATTGGCACATTTCATACACCCCAGCCCATAGACATCTTGAATTCCATTACAACAGACAACGCTTAAATTGAATACAAAATTAACTTCAAAACAACTTCTGCTTAAAGTTCACTTTTTGAAACCATATTTAGGGTGGATCATGTAACACGTTCCAGCTTCAGCTCCAGCTTCTGCCTTCAGTTCCCTGATCCCATCCCTTGGTGTGACAGCGGGCACAGCTCTTGTCACAATTTAAATATAGTGCAGCCGTGTGGGACTCTGCCCACATGGCCACGTTATTCATTCACAGTTTCCTGTGAATGGATGAACTACAACTACCATCAGCCATTGTGGATGATAGATTGTACTTCTGAATGAACTGCCAGGGTGCTGATCAGGTATGGGCAGAAAGCTGCAGGGCTTGTCTATAGAAGCCTGATATTACACCCCGATCCACTGATCATGGAGGCAATGCTTTCCAGGCTTCTGCAGAAAAAAATAAATGCACATTTTTTTTCCTGCAAAAATATGTGCATCTATTATTTTTTGTTGAGATGTGATTCTTTCAACTCAGTGTAGCAATAACTCACGGTGGAGCTGCTGGTTTAAGCAGGTCTGTTACCTTCACTTTGCTTCCCTCTGTTTCACCGGAACCGGGTCTAGGGGTTCCGTTGAGCTTACTGCTGGATGACACACGCACCAACACTGGAGTACGTTTTCAATGCTTTATTAAACAGTCAAACTTTAGGAAGCAGCAGGAAAGAGGTGGAAAAGGAAACTTTCAGGAGAAACTCAAATATCTTCTTCTAATATCTTAGCAACAAATGTCCCGATAGATTTCAGATAATTGGATGGAATGCGCTCCCCTTGTGGGACACACTCTTTGCTCGCCTGGAAAGGCCTCTCTCACCGGTCTAGCAGCCAGTACGCAGCACGAATCTAAAGTCTCTGCCACAGACTTACTTGGGGAGGTAAATCTGCACGATCCTCTGACACAGGATGTATCAGATCTTCTGCAGTGAACAGTCAGTCACAGTGCCTGAACATTTAAGCAGAACCAGCGACACCATGCTGGATAATTACTTCTTTTGGATACGTCCTGCAACCGAGTCACCATGCCCCTCTATAAACCAGCACGCTGCATGATCTCTCCAAGACGGGTCCTCCCCTGGGATCTCCTCGGCTGTCCAGCTTCGTCACACAGGACGACAGCTCAGGACCATTTCTCGGCCGCGGTGGTAGGCTCCAGACAAGCCTCTGGACCCACCCCTGCACCGCAGCATCGTGGGCCTCCCGATCGGAGGACCACGAGGTAGCTCCTTAACGCATACCTGTCGGCCAGGAGGGCCAGCAGGTGGCTGTAAAACAACACTAAAACATAGCGTCTGTCCCATAAATCCCCCCTTCCCAGAATGCAACTCGGAGGACCACCTCCACCCAGCTTGCCTCCGAGACAGAGGAGCATTCATACACTTCGACACGTTGCCTTTCCAACACTGACCAGTGGTAGCAGCGACACCCACTGGTCAGCACGGAAGCACACACAACGTCAGCCAAGCTGGAACAGAGGCGAACTTTTAACCTTCCTAACACACAATTTACTAAATTTACCTAATCTGCGGTAGATTGTAAATGGGCCATCAACAACTCTTCCTTAACATTATTTAGGAGACTACTGATAAACATCTGCTAGGATCTGCTAGTGAGGCCTACCTCTTCCCAGTTTGCTTTTCTAGGCCTGGGCTATAAAAATTAAGGTACGTCATAAACAGCTTTTCCGTATTAACATATAAATAAAGGCAAATACTTTTTTTCAGTTTTTCAAGAGGGATTACGACACCTGTCGGGTTTGTATTGCTGCTTGTGCCCCCATTAGGGAATTATATCTGTCCTGTTTACTTTTGTCACTTAAAGTGAAAGTGAAAAAAATCCTAAATTTTGGGTTGTCACCAGAACAAAAATCTTCCAATGGGGACCCTGGTGATACCCAGGGATTTCATGACTTTGGGGGGATATCTTATCACTTCCTCTTTAGTTGAGAGAGGAAGTCAATGAAAATGTGCCAAATATTATACATATACAATTTATACATAACTCATAACCTCTGTTATGACTAAATTAGGTTAAAAATTATTAATTCCACTATATATATATATATATATATATATATATATATATATATATATATGACCTGTCATGATTTTAAGACTAAACAATCCTATCTCACGAAGGGCAGAAGGCCCATGAGGTATTTTACTTCTTCTTAGGAAGGCATATTTCAAGGGTAAGTCATTAGTGGTCTTGTTCAAAAGGTCATTTAATGCTGTATGTTAAATAGGTTATTAGATCGTGGCATGTGGTAAACTTGAAATATAAATGCATTTGTAAAAGGGTATCGGAGGGAGTGGCAGCTACACAATCATAAACATTTTGACACCACCTTGGCCACTCCACAGGCCTACTGATAAGTCAGGCAATTTCTATCAACTCCCCCCTCAAGCACCGGAAAGAAGTGGTTGCAACAGCAATCTGGAGGTCGCCTTTACCATCCTAAAACAGAACATCTGTCAGGAGTCTTATTTCTTGAGAGCCCAAAGGCACTGAATCTGCCTCTGCCAGAACCCAAAGAACTCTATTTTGTGAAATTCATTTTCTGTAAATATTTTGTTTGTACCGTCTTTTCTTTTTTTAAACAAGATTTTAAAATCTTTATAAAGAGATACTGTACGTCTTATCTCTAGATGCTCTAACTTGTATAACTAAAAGAATCCCTGCTCTTTGAAGAATTGCTACTATATTGTAAATTGCTGAAATATCCCTATCGGGTGTAACAGTGTGTATTATAGACATTCAGCCCCAGAAGGTTTTACTCCCTTTTTGTGATATGGCACTTCGTTACTTTAACTGACAATTGCACGTTTATGTGATGCTGCACCCAAATAAAATCGATGTCCCTTTTTCCTACAAATAAAGCTTTCTTTTGGTGGCATTTGATCACCTCTGCGGTTTTTGTTTTTTGCGCTATAAACAAAAAAAGAGCGCCAATTTTGAAAAAAAAAAACAAAACAATATTTTTATTTTTTGCTATAAAACATATCCAATAAAAAAAATATAAACAATCAAGTTTCTTCATAAATTTAGGCCAAAATATATTCTGCTACATATTTTTGGTAAAAAAACATCCCAATAAGCGTATATTGATTGGTTTGTGCAAAAGTTATAGCGTCTACAAACTATGGGATAGATATATGTACTATTTTTATTGTTTTTACAACAGCAATTTTTAGCGGGACTGCGACATTGCGGAAGACAGATCTGACACTAAGTGAGACTTTTTGGAGACCAGTGAAACCAATACAGTGATCAGTGCTGAAAAAAATGCACTCTCATTGTATAAATGACACTAGCAGGGAAGGGGTTAACATCTGGGGCAATAAAAGGTTTAAGTGTTCTCCTAGGGAGTGATTTCTAACTGTGTGGGGCATGGACTGACTGGAGCAAGAGAGACATCTGTGTTCCTGATAGTAGGAACACAAGATCTCTCTCTTCCTGTCTGACAGAACAACGGTCTGCCATGTTTACATACATGTTTACAGACCGGCGTGCTGCCTCTCCTATGAACGATCCCGCTGATTGGCTCCTGCTGCGTCCAAACACAGCAGGAGCAGAGCTCCAGCAGTGTGCACGCCCACCCCAGAGCTGACAAAAGAGGCCCGCCCTGCCACAGTAAATGTATGTAGGACGGTCCTTAAGTTGTTAAACTTTATAATTGTTAACACATATATTGTGAATGGTTTGTGCTTCCAATAAAACATGTAGTGGCAACTATTTTGGTGTGTAACTGGTTAACTGTGCAGTTAACCGACCCCAATGTTGATCACTCTCAGTCTTCTGGCATGTAGATTGAAGTCCCAGAGTTGAAAAAAATCTCTACATAGGGTGAGACTAAGAGCACCATTGTTTTGTACTGGTGGCAGCACAGAGAGCTCTCACCTGCTATTTGTCACTTATTAGTGGGAGAGGCTGGGATCCGATACCTTAGTTGTCACACAGATATAAAATGCAGGAACCTAGAGCAGACCTCCAGAAAATAGGAGGTGAACAAGCTTCGGCACTATCAGGAATTGCTCGAGCATTAACTATAAAAACAACCAAGTATTTAGCCATGATAGAAATGTTTTAGAGGCTGCTGCAGGGATGTAAAGGCACTACTACGTGCCTACACTTTAGAGTCCCAGAGTCTCAATAACACTTTCCCATATCCCACAGTCTCAATTAAAAAAGTGAAAGTACCTATTGATCTTTTGGGTCCAACACAATATCCTTTCTGCATGTATCTTAAATAAGTGAAGATATGTTCCTATGATCTACAAATGAACCATTTTGTGACTGCAATATGCAATGTGGAATGCACCTTGTCATGAGACTGTTAATTGAAGCAGAGAACTAAGTGCAATTGTGTGAGGTTTCTACATCTTAGCTAGATTTCAAACTTAAAAATTAGCCGTAAAGTTATTGACAAGTTAGCTAATTCATAATGATGCTGCTAAACTTGGTCTGGGAATCTAAGCTTTAAAAAAAAAACTCTGATCCGGAAAGGATTAATGGATTCTTATAAATATGATGTAAAGATGGTGTTCAATGTAAAATTAAGTTACCTTCAATGCCACAGAAAGCTGTAAGTACAGTCAGAAGTTTTGCAGTCTATTAGTGGCATGTAGATTTGAAAAAAGCAGTTACTTAAACCTCTTCATCAGCTACCAGTGAATTATGAGTAGTTGGTAGGATAGGAGGCTTGTCTTTGTGAACAGCTGTAGGCATCTTTGCTGTGGTATTATCAAGTGCCCCTGTGAAAGCACAAAAAATTTCATATAAAGTGAAAGAAATAAAATATAAACCTTCATGTTTTGCCTCCTAGCGACTGAAATCAAATCATGGTCCGAGCAGTGTTGTGAAATAAGCAAAATTTTCCTTTTCCTCTGGTTACCTGTCAAATTACTTATGTGATAAAAAAGAAAACAGTCATACAAATGTGATTTACTTCTGTTTCCTCCAGTCATAAACATTTATATCTAAAGTGTAACAAGGAGTTTAAAATCCAACTATATTTTATTGATGTATGATGAAACCTGCAACAGATGTATACTGTGTTATTTCTCTATCTGTCTTTTAGTTGCAGAGGTTACGGAAGTATTTGTCAGACTACACAGAAAATAATTTCTGTATCTCAGACTGACTTTAACAAAATTGTTTTGGAATATAATACAGTACTATGGTAAAGGTGCTAAATATATTTGGCTCCTCTAAATGAACAGTAGTAGTCACAGTTAAAGTTAATGTGTGAAGTACTTATATAGGGATGTGATCTGGTGAATTTTAAATTGCTGGTGACCCATTTCAACAAATGAAGCACTTAGGATGGCCTTAAATGGGATGGAAATGAACAAGCAGGGCTTCTAGTTTAAGTCTTGCAAAGAATGGGTATTTCTGACTTTTTTGAGGGCAAGCTATTGTTGGTATTGAATTTGCTTTTTGCTTTTTCTGTGTACTACAAATGGTCTCAACCCTGGTGCAACTCATTCCAGGATGCATGAGAGCTATCTGTACATCTATAGAATATAGAACTTAAAGAAGTGACCACTCCTGATGAGGAAGATGGAGATTATATGACCTATACAATATATTATTAATAAAATGTAGTCTCAAGTAGCCTTGGGGGAACCTTGACTAGAATATAAAAGGAGATTAAAAAGTACAAAGAGGTTTAATTTGGCCCACAGACCCCAAAGCATATGTATTCTACAAATTATTTATTATTGAATAAATCTAAAAATTTATAGAGGACATAGTGGAATCATCATAATAACCAGGTATGGCCCAAGGCATTGTGCTGCCTGGGTCCAAGAATGAAATGCTGCCCTCCCCCAAGAAAAAAAATCACGCCCTCCAAAAGACCCCCACATACATTATTTTATGTTATGATAACTAAACAAAAATTAAGTTTATCAGGAAGTCAGATTTGCATGCAACAGTACCTTGTCTATATGCAAAATTATATGACATACCATTAGGTTCAATTCCAAGGGGCGGGATAGAGCAGTATAGGTGCAGGCTACAGTAGTATATAGACAGGTTGGGTAATATAGGGACAGGCTAGGGTAGTATATGGACAGACTAGAGCAGTATAATGACAGGCCAGGGCAGTATATGGACAGGCTAGGGAAGTATAGGGGCAGGATAGGGTAGTATATAGACAGGCGAGGCAGGGGCGTATCACAAAATCAGTGGGCCCATTTGCAAGATCCGAAGTGGGCCTCCCGATGCAGTGTGAAAGGAAAAGCTTTGCGCTCTGTGGCAAAACGTGAGTGTGGTTTAAGTTGCACTAAATATTCTGTCTGGCTTAAAGGGGTGTGGTTAAATAGAGTCTGAAATGATTTACATAGTTCAGAATGTGGTAATGGTAAATAGGGAGTACCTTGGTCCTGGCCCTGCTAAGTGGAGTGGCGTACGTGTTTCTTTGGTAAGAGAGACCCACCCCCAGCCCAGGTGTATAGAGTGGGAGTGGGAGTACCTGAGTCTTGGCCCTGCTGAGTGACTCCAATCAGCAGGACCAGGACCCTGGTACTCTCACTGCCACTCCATACACCTGGGCTAGCTGGGGGGGCTCTTTTACCAAAGAAACACATACGCCACTCCACTTAGCAGATAGATATGTAGCGCTGGTAGATTTACAATCTACCGCAGGTTAGGTAAATTTAGTAAATTGTGTGTTAGGAAGGTTAAAAGTTCGCCTCTGTTCCAGTTTGGCTGACATTGTGTGTGCTTCCGTGCTGACCGGTGGGCGTCGCTGTTACCACTGGTCAGTGTTGGAAAGGCAACGTGTCGAAGTGTATGGATGCTCCTCTGTCTCAGAGGCAAGCTCGGTGGAGGTGGTCCTCCGAGTTGCATTCTGGGAAGGGGGTATTTATGGGACAGACTCCATGTTTTAGTGTCATTTTACAGCCACCTGCTGGCCCTCCTGGCCGACAGGTATACGTTAAGGAGCTACCTTGTGGTCCTCCGATTGGGAGGCCCACAATTCTGCGGCGCAGGGGTGGGTCCAGAGGCTTGTCTGGAGCCTACCACCGCGGCAGAGGAATGGTCCTGAGCTGTCGGTCCTGTGTGATGAAGCTGGACAGCCGAGGAGATCCCAGGGGAGGACCCGTCTTGGAGAGATCACGCAGTGTGCTGATCTATAGAGGGGCCTGGTGACTCGGTTGCAGGATGTATCCAAAAGAAGTAATTATCCAGCATAGTGTCGCCGGTTCGGCTTAAAGGTTCAGGCACTGTGACTGACTGTTCACTGCAGAAGATCTGATACATCCTGTGGCAGAGGATCGTGCAGATTTACCCCCCCCCCAAGACTTTAGATTCGTGCTGCGTACTGGCTGCTAGACCGGTGAGAGAGTCCTATCCAGGCGAGCAAAGAGTGTGTCCCACAAGGGGAGTGCATGCCATCCAATTATCTGAAATCTATCGGGACATTTGTTGCTAAGATATTAGAAGAAGATATTTGAGTTTCTCCTGAAAGTTTCCTTTTTCACCTTTTTCCTGCTACTTCCTAAAGTTCGACTGTTTAATAAAGCATTGAAAACGTACTCCAGTGTTGGTGCGTGTGTCGTCCAGCAGTAAGCTCAACAGAACCCCTAGACCCGGTGCCGGTGAAACAGAGGGAAGCAAAGTGAAGGTAACAGACCCGCTTAAACCAGCAGCTCCACCGTGAGTTATTGCTACAGATAGATAGATAGATAGATAGATAGCAGATTGTCAGGTAAAGGGCCGGAGCTAATAATTAGACAGACAGACAGATATGCATATAGATAGATATACAGATAGATAAACAGACAGAGAGATAGGCAGATATAGTATCTCACAAAATGAGTACACCCCCTCACATTTTTGTAAATATTTTATTATATATTTTCATGTGACAACACTGAAGAAATTACATTCTGCTACAATGTAAAGTAGTGAGTGTACAGCTTGTATAACAGTGTAAATTTGCTGTCCCCTCAAAATAACTCAATATACAGCCTTTAAATCTAAAACACTGGCAACAAAAGTGAGTATACCCCTAAGTGAAAATGTCCAAATTGGGCCAAGTGTCAATATTTTGTGTGGCCACCATTATTTTCCAGCACTGCCTTAACCTTCTTCGGTATGGAGTTCACCAGAGCTTCACAGGTTGCCACCGGAGTCCTCTTTCACACCTCCATGACAACATCACTGAGCTGGTGGATGTTCGAGACCTTGTGCTCCTCCACCTTCTGTTTGAGGATGCCCCACAGATGCTCAATAGGGTTTAGGTCTGGAGACATGCTTGGCCAGTCCATCACCTTTACCCTCAGCTTCTTTAGGAAGGCAGTGGTTGTCTTGGAGGTGTATTTGGGGTCGTTATCATGTTGGAATACTGCCCTGCGGCCCAGTCCCCGAAGGGAGGAAATCATGCTCTGCTTCAGTATGTCACAGTATGTGTTAGCATTCATAGTTCCCTCAATGAACTGTAGCTCCCCAGTGCCGGCAGCACTCATGCAGACCCAGACCATGACACTCCCACCACCATGCTTGACTGTAGGCAAGACACACTTGTTTGTACTCCTCACCTGGTTGCTGCCACACACGCTTGACGCCATCTGAACCAAATAATTTTATCTTGGTCTCATCAGAACACAGTTCCAGTAATCCATGTCCTTAGTCTGCTTGTCTTCAGCAAACTGTTTGCGGGCTCTCTTGTGCATCATCTTTAGAAGAGGCTTCCTTCTGGGATGACGGCCGTGCAGACAAATTTGATGCAGTGTGGGGTGTATGGTCTAAGCACTGACAGGCTGACCCCCCACCCCTTCAACCTCTGCAGCAATGCTGGCAGCACTCATAGGTCTAATTCCCAAAGACAACCTCTGGATATGACATGTGCACGCAATTTCTTTGGTCGACCATGGCGAGGCCTGTTCTAAGTGGAACCTGTCCTGTTAAACCACTGTATGTTCTTGGCCACCTTGCTGCAGCTCAACTTCAGGGTCTTGACAATCTTCTTATAGCCTAGGCCATCTTTACGTAGAGCAACAATTCTTTTTTTCAGATCCTCAGAGAGTTCTTTGCCATGAGGTGCCATGTTGAACTTCCAGTGACCAGTATGAGAGAGAGATCATACCAGATTTAACACACTTGCTCCCCATTCACACCTGAGACCTTGTAACACTAACAAGTCACATGAGACCGGGGAGGGAAAATGACTAATTGGACCCAATTTGGACATTTTCAATTAGGGATGTACTCACTTTTGTTGCCAGCGGTTTAGACATTAATAGCTGTGTGTCGAGTTATTTTGAGGGGACATCAAATTTACACTGTTATACAAGCTGTACACTCACTACTTTACACTGTAGCAAAATGTAATTTCTTCAGTGTTGTCACATGAAAAGATATAATAAAATATTTACAAAAATGTGAGGGGTGTATATATGCAGATAGATAGATAGATAGATAGATAGATAGATAGATAGATAGATAGATAGATAGATAGATAGATAGATAACAGACAGATAGATAGATATGTGATGGGACCCCTCATGGTATACACATACAAGAGATGTGTAATGAAATGCTCCAGCAGATTGTCGGGTGAAGGGCTGGAGCAGGGGTTGATTCCAGGGACAGAGGGGAAGCAGGGTACCCTCCCCCTCCCTCCAAAGTCGGATCCCAGTATGAAAAGACTACATACAGCACAAGGTGCTGCTATATATGGGTGTAGTGGACGGACAATTACAAGGTGTTGTTAGAACGGATTACCTGGCTTCTCCATCCACAGAGCAGAAACCGGAAGTGACGCCACCACCCGGGGAAAGCACCACCCACTTCCTACGGTGGTGCAGACATAAAGAAGAATGACACATAAGGGAGTGTTGAGGCACCCTGCACTGCGCCACAAAGCATCAAAAAACTCCGCAAATGAAGTGTCTCGTCTGCAATCACAGGATTACAGTGGCGTCAGGCTTCCCATAGTGCACTGTGTCCGGCACCCGAACACAGTGCACTTAAAGGGACCTTTTTTTTTTTCTTTAAGGGTATTTTTTTCTTAGTGACTGGCTTTGGGGGGGGGGGGGGCAGGCCCCCTATGGCCAGGCCACCACTGATACAGGTTAGTTTCACTTTTATAGTTGGGAAGATACTGGGGTTAAGGACACATAGAAGAGTTTTCTAATATTTTAAGCAATAGTCAGCATGGATTCAGGAAAGACCAAAGTTGTCAAACAAATCTGTTCCTATTTTAAGGAAACAAGAAAAAACATAGACAAAGGAGTAGATGCATGCATAGAATACTTTGATTTTGCCAAAGCATTTGACACAGTTCCTACATGTGTACATTAATGTCTACAGGTGTGGAAAATGCAGTTTGTAAATTAATAGAAAAAAAGCTGTATTGAGAGAGTAGTGATTATTGATTCATACTTTGAATGGTCTAAGGTTATTAGTGGTGTGCCCCAAGGTTCAGCGTTGGGACCCTTACTATTTAACATATTTATAAATGATATAGGGTTTGGGATTAAAAGTACCATATCATTGTTTGCAGATGACACCAAACTATGCAGTGGAATGTCCTCACAGAATGTCTCCAACTTACAAGCCAACCTAAATGCACTATTTAATTGAATTAACTGTGGAAAATGAAAGTCTAAGTTCACCTTCTGAAACATGTTGAATGTTCCACTCATATTTAGGGTGGAACATCTAACATGTTCTAGCTCCTGTCGCCAGTCCCCCCTCACCCCCTCCGCTCAGTGTGACGGCAGGTGGGGGATCTTTTCCTCGCACCCACTGTCACAATTTAAAAAGAGAGCAGCCATGCAGGGCTCCGCCCACACAGCCGATTCATTCATTCATAGTTTCCTGTGAATGAACTACAACTATCATCAGCTACTGCAACTGAAGGCTTGGTGTTCTGAATGACCTGCTAGAGCACTGATGAGTGCTCTTATAGTTCATTCACAAGCTTTGCAGCTTTCAACAGACAGCCTGTATGAAGTTAATCGGCAGAAAGCTGCAGGGCTTGTCTGCAGAAGCCTGAACATTGCACCCCTGATCCACTGCAATAATAAATGAACAGCATAAACATACAATACATGAACCTACGTCTTGCAGGAGTCGTTTCAGTGTAGAGCACAAGTACACATCTTTTAGCCACCTTCCCTCCTGACTTTCCTCCTTGGGAGCACAATAGAATTGGAACTACTTCCCTGTGTATGCTAAGTCCACCGCATCAAGCTATCCACCAGTGTGCCACAGGCCCTGCAGCTGAGGGTCAGGGGAACAAGGTGCTTTCATTAGTATACCAGTCTTCCAAATGTCCTTTCTGTAGCTTTGCCCAGCTAGACAGGCTCCCTGGTACATTTGCTGGGTTTTCCACAGAAGCTATATTGGGCTCCTTCTTAGCTGCTTGCACACCAGTCCTGACAGTGGAGGGCCTCTTGCAAGACTGCAGTAGAATTATCATCATGGCTGTACAGTGTAGTAGAGGTGTGTGGGTAGCAAAAGTGGCTGAACAAAATAATTTATTCTTTGGTATGTAAAACAAGAAAGATATGTATTTTGACATTTTTTTAAAAACAGTTTGGTTTGAGTTGCACTTTAATTTTCATTTTAAATAGCTGTGATGTGCTGTCACTTACTGGATCAGTTACTGTGCAGCCAGACAGATCTGATCTTTGGAGTGTTCCTGGTGCTGCTCTTTCCCATAGCAGTCTTGTGCTATAGTTACATCTTTACTTCTAGCTTGCGGTAAGTAAACTAAGGCTGACACTAAGCTGCCATTTGACTGCATATGGAACCTCTTTGTGAGAATTTATTCACGCAGATATTGGCAGTTAGGATCACCCGCTATTATTTTCGATCACTGATGAAATGACATCATCCTTCTAAAGAACATCCTTATAAGACAATCAATAGTGTGGAAGCCGCAGACTTGAAATGAACTTCACTCTCTGGAGGTTAGAGTTATCAAGCTAGCAGCACGGTATTCATGCAAATGCTAAAGATTAAGTGGCATTCTTATGTTGTCCATTTATCACATTTGCTGCTTAGTTATTGTTTATCAATGCAAATCCCCTAATTGTGACACAAATGCAATTGATAAATAGCCAGCAGAAAGTGAATGGGATAAAGGAACACATTATTTTAGCTCTTGGTCTTAATAAATACCTCTGAGAATGTTAAGCAATTCTAAGTATCTTTCATTGAATATTTAACATATTGATTGCACTGGGTTTTCCTTGTTCCACATTAATAGAACACACTAGGGTTGATTTATTAAAGGCAAACAGGTTGTTCACTTTGCAAAGGAATTTGCCCCAGAACTTAGTGAATGCGGTGAAGTTTCACTATGCAAAGAATACCCAATCATCTGCAACGAAAAAGAAAAAAAAAAAAAACGGCATTTTTGCTTGCACATGGTTGAATGATGGGAGTCAGTAGAGCTTTACCTCATTCACTAATTTTCAAAATGTTCTTACAAAGGGCAATTGCCTTTGCAAAGTGAAAAGTCTATTTCCTAAACCCTGTTTTGTTAGAACTGATTTTTTATTTTTTTTATGTAAAACAGGAACATTAATTCAATCCACCAGTTTAATTCCAAGCACAAAGGGCATGGGTTAACTCTTGTACTTAAACTGCCAGATGGCTCACTTCTGAGGGCAGGAGCGACATAATAAAACATACTCCCACCCCGCTGCTCATGCATTCCCTCTAGGGTGCACATAGGCGTGCCCTGTGATTGCACAGTAGATCATAGATTGGGATACAAGGCCAATGAAATTGTCCTTGTACCATGTGATCACTGTGACCAGTCACAGCAATCACACATGTAAACAAAAGCTGCATGTTGTAGCGACCACTCTGTTTCCTCTCACACCAATTAGCTATTAGAGGAAACAGAGTGTTTAACCAGAGATCAGCACCAGTTTTGTCACCAGAGCAGCCAACCAGTGTCCCTGATCACTAGCCACCCCAGTATGGGAATATGTCACTATGGTGACATTGTACTAGGGTGGCTAGTGATCAGGGACTCTGGCTGGCTGCTCTGATGACACTGTTTGATAGTACAGTGTCCCTGATCAGTAGCCACACCAGTACGGTATCACCATACCAGTGCAGCCAGTCAGCCACAGTGTACTTTATCACCACCACACCAGGCCAGTGTGGCCAGCAACAGTGTTCCTGATTGCTGCCACTTCAGGGGCAGTGTCACCAGGCCAATGTCAGCTGGCAAAAATGTTCCTGAAAACTGTCAGACCAGTGTAAGCAACAATAGTGTTCCTGATTGCTGCTATAATTTATGCCATTTGCAAGGCCTTATGGTGTTTCTTGGATTTTGGGCCCCTGCACATGGATAGACCACAAAAACATTTCGCATATGTTGTATCTCAATACTTGGGAGGCCTAGCAGATTGTGTTCTGTGGTGAAATTTTAGATATGGCATTGCTGTATGGTGGAAATATCTTATTAATTTTTAGCTTTGTGTAAAAAAACATATTTTTACATTTTCCAAAAACTTGTGGCAATAAAAATCTTTAAAAGATTCATCATGCCTTTAAAAAATATCTAGGGGTGTCTACTCAAAACTATGGTGTAATTTAATTTTGTGGGGTGATTCCACTGTCCTGGCACTCCAGGTGCCTCGAAACATGTGGAGTAGGTAGCCTGGAAGTTAGATGCCTAATTTATTTTGCGCCCCTCTTTGTGGCTAGGCTAAAAAAGAAAAATCTCATGCTCTGGAATAACCTATTAATTGACAGGCACGTGTAAACAAATACAATTTTTATTTTCTTCATTGTCCAAAAACTTTGTGGCAAAAAATGTGATCTTCAAAAAGCTCACCATATCTCTTATTAAAAATGCTGGAGGGACTACTTTGTAAAATGTGGTAATGTTGTGTTTAGTTTGCCTGTCCTGGCACCTCAGGGTCTCAAAAAGTGTCATAGCTAGTCAGGAAATGATCAGATACATAATTTAAAACCCTTGAAAGTCTGAATGTAAAAAGCAGGTAAAAAGTCTCACACATGTAGTATTCAGAGAGTGTTTTGGGATGTAATTGGAAGTATGCCCATGCTGTGTGTGAGAAATAACTTTATAATATTAATAGCTTCATTTTCCAAAAAAAAGGGCAAAAAACTACAATATTAAGCATTTTGAGGGTGTTTGTACAAGCCTGGCATTTTAGAGTTTCAAAAATGAGATCAGAAAATCAGGGTTGTTAAATTTTACATTTACACAATATATTTTATAGTTCGTAGACTCTTTTTTCTTTATAAAAAAAAAATATTAAACAAAACAGTGATGATTAAATAATACAAAAATAACATTCTGTCTCAAAAAGATAATAAAAAAATCATATGGGTACATGACTGAACAATTGTTAGTCAAAGCATCACAGCACTGAAAACTGAGAAATGGCCTGTACAGAAAGGAAGTTAATAGTCTTCAAGTGGTTACAAAGAAAATGTAATTTTAAATGCAATTCCTTGCTCTGGTGCAAGCCAAGAGGTATCTATCAATTTCGCAGCCATATAGATGTCTAATCCTCCATCATATGCATGATTGGGATGAGCTTCTTACAACTGCTGAAACTGTCCATGCAATGTGAGGTGCA
Source organism: Aquarana catesbeiana (assembly GCF_042186555.1). Taxonomy (NCBI): domain Eukaryota; kingdom Metazoa; phylum Chordata; class Amphibia; order Anura; family Ranidae; genus Aquarana; species Aquarana catesbeiana. Next base: position 353,261,911 of record NC_133325.1, on the reverse strand, counting down.
CTAATTATGATAATATAATTTTATTGTGTGATGTGGGGGCCTCAAGATCACCAGAAAGTCACTTGTAAAAGTAACAGTCTTTATTGAAAACGTCAGTCTAAAAAAAATAAATAAAACAACTTACTTCAGCTAACAAACACAAAATAGTCCATACTCCAGTTCAATAGCAAAAACAAGGTACTGAATCACTGCCAAACTTGCAGTCCCACACTGGGTTTTAGAGTATCCCCTCTGCTTCAGGGGTCTCAAAGAGATGTTTCTCATAGTTAGCAACCATGGCTCCATACCATACTTAGTTCACCCTGCTCATTCAGGTGTGTCCAGCTTACTCTCTCACTGTCAGGTGCTGACTGATTACTCTTCCTCCTAAGGACTCAACCAGACTGGTTAACCTCTTCAGGACCAAAGCCCCTGTACTTAGGATTTGGAGGTTCCTCCTACCCAAAACTGGTTGAATCTCTGAAATTCCAGCTCTCTAATAAGACTTAGCAATCCACTGAAAATCAAGAAAAACAAACCCAAATACATTCTGCTCATCACTGTTGCTCAGTCTCAGGAGTCTCATGAACCTTAAACAAAGATCTTGTTGAAACAAAATAAATTTACAACTATCCATTTATATATCTTTAATAAAATGGCAGCCATCTGCACAAAGACACTGAGTTCCTGGTGTGTAAATGTGAATAAAATGGGTAAAAAATGACTTAAAGTGGGGTTCCCATTTAAAAAAAAAAAAAATTAAAAGTCAGCAGCTACAAATACTGCAGCTGCTGTCTTTTAATTGGACACTTCCTGTCCCAGGGTCCGACAATGCAGTGGATCCAAGCCCCACTCGTCCCCCCCTCTGCTCGGCAATGCCGGCATTCTAACTGTGGGCGCCCGGCTGTGAAGCCACCCACTGCGCATGCGCAAGCCGGGCCACGCGCTGTCACTGGCCCCGCAATCATCTGGGACTGGTCACGTGTCCCAGATGATTGACAAGAGGGAGGGTGGAGAGGCGATCTCCCTTCCTGCGCTGAGGGAAGTGATGTCAGGAGCCCAGGCACCGAAGGAGGCAGACTACGAGGGACCTCCTAGCAACAGGCATTTAGAGGTGAGTAAAAAAAAAAAATTCTCCAAATATTTTTTTTTTATTTTTTTTAAACACATTACTAATTTTTTTTTTTGGGTTGGAACTCCACTTTAAGCTGCTGTTCTCCACCTGTAGAGAACTACTTTTCTACAGGTGGAAAACAGCAGCTGAACCCATCTTTTATGAATTTGCTTCACATTTACAAACCAGGGAGTCAGTGTCTTTGTGCAGATGGCTGCCATTTTATTAAAGATATATAAATGGATAGTTGTAAATTTATTTTGTTTCAACAAGATCTTTGTTTAAGGTTCACGAGACTCTTGAGACTGAGCAACAGTGATGAGCAGAATGTATTTGGGTCTCTTTCTTGCACTGATGATGGCAATAGCATATAGGTTTGCACCACAGCTAGGAAGCCTGTTTGTACAGGCCATCATTTTTAAGAGCTCAAGCCAGCATTTAGCATCAGTAAAAAAAAAATATATATATTTTTCTGGGCACTGACAATGGCAATAGCATACAAGTTTGCACCACAGCTAAAAAATCTGTTTGGACAGGTTGCAATTTCTGAGAGTTTCAGCAGGCATTTAGCATGCAAAATATAATTAAAATAGAATACAGGTTTGCACCACAGCTAGAAAGCCTTTTTGAATAGGCCGCAATTTCTAAAAGCTTGAGCAGACATTTAGCATCGGGAAAAAGAAAATGTGTCTTTTTTAGAAATAGCATACAGGTTTGCACTACAGCTACAAAGTATGTTTGCACAGGCTGTCATTTTTTAAGAGCTTGAATTTTCTTTTCCATAGAGTGAGATGGACACATTTTACATCTTTTATGCACACACTTTTAAGCTATTTCAGAATGTCTACTATTTGGGAGAGAGAGAGAACAAGCAGATTGCAGCTTACAATTATGTTTTTTTCCATGCAGCAGATTGAAAAATTAAAAGACTTGGCAGCACAGCTTTTATACCGTTTTTGGAGAGGCCACAATCTCTGAGGGACAGAGCATGCAGATTTAACTTTTAGTAAATTAAACTGTATTTTGTGAAATATGACATAAATGTTCTACTGTAATATTGTACTGATTTCAGACAGTGAATCTCACCCTAATTAATGAGAGGCAGACCTTTATTTTCCTGATTCATGATCTAAAAATCATACTGATTTTCTGCAAAGAACATACAGTAAATAGTGCTCATTAGAGTCTACTTGAGAGGTAGAAAGCAAGCAGGCTCCATCTGTAAATGCAAAAAGGACATTTTATTTTTTGCATGTAAAAAGGAGAAAAATATTTTGAGGAATTAACTGTACATACTTCAAAGCATAATTAAGGGAGGTAAAGAGTGAGACCAGACAATTTTCATGTAAGGTATCACACTGTTAGGGCACACTATTCCAAATTCCATAGCTGGGGAGCAGCATGAAAAAACATCATATGTGCATTTTTAATGATGATGCACTGCAATTTTACCCAATATTTAATGGCCAACACAGTATCTACCCATGCCCAAAAATAAAACGATTTCTACCTCTATAGAGGCAGCTTTTTTTTAAAAAATTAGGTTTTAGTAACTCTGCGTACAGAAAGAGCACCATGCCCAACAAGAACATTTTTGCAGAGGAGTGGATCGACCCTGGGCAGACATACTGGGCTCAATTCACAAAGTGGTATTCTCGGCTTTAAAATTTGCGGTAAAATAGCTCACAGCGTTTTTCAACTTTTTTGCAAAAAAATTCTGCTAAAATAAGGCATGCAGTATTTAATTGAATGTTGCAGTATTTATCTCATGAAACCAAAATGGTATTTTATCTAATGCTCTATCCAGTGGGATGGATACAGTGGAGAAGGATTAGAAACCCTGTCAGTTCTTTATTTTGCTAATAAAGAGGTAAAATGGTTTAAACCGTAGAAATATGCAAACTCACTAAGTCAGTGCTTACCCTGCAGCATACATTGGGTATAGAAAAGAATCACCCCCTTTAAAATATTAACATGTTGTTGCTTTGCAGCCTGAAATGAAGACAGACACAATTTTTATTTAATCCAGCTGTATTTACTATAACACCCAAGTGAAAAATATAACATCAACAAAAATCAAAAACAGAATCACTGAGTTGGAATAAGGATCACTCCCCTTATGTCAGTATTTTGTTGAACCACCTTTTGCTTTAATTACAGCCTTTAGGATATGTCTCTACTAACTTTGAACATCTAGACTTTGCAATATATGCCCACTCTTCTTTGCAGAACTGCTCAAGTTCAGTTAACTTTGATGGTGACCATTTGTGGACTGCAGTCTTCAGGTCATTCCACAGATTTTTAATGGGGTTCTGACTAGGCCATGCAAGGACATTCACCTTTTCTCCTTCAACCACTGTGTTGTAATTTTGCTGTGTGTGTTGAGTCATTGTCATGTTGGAAGGTAAACCTTCTTCCCATTGACAACTTTCTGGCAGATGTCAGCAGATTTTCCTCAAGAATTTGATGCTATTTTGCCCCATCCATTTTTCCTTCTATCCTGGCAAGTGCTCCAGTCCCTGTTGCAGAGAAACACCCCATAACAAGATAGTACCACCTCCATGCTTTACTATAGGAATGGTGTTATTTGTATGGTGAGCTGTATTGGATTTCTGCCAGATATATCGTTTGGAGTTGAGGCCAAATACAACAGGTAAAATAAGTATTGAGCACGTCACCATTTTTCTAGGTAAAATATATTTCTAATGGTCCTATTGACATCAAATGTTTACCACATTTTGGTAACAATCCATGCAATCCATACATACAAAGAAACCAAAACAAATAAGTTCAGAAATGAAGTTATGCGTAATAAAATCAAAAAACAGAAAGTGCAGCGCTAATAAATGAAAACAGAAAAAATATAGAAAACAGGATAAAACACAGTGCAATCCACCAGAGTGTGTAGACAATCAGTCCATAATCCCGGTCCAAAGAGAATCTTCAAGATAGACAAAAATGCATGCTTGCAAAAAGGTGATCCTGGGAGCCCACCACCACGGTAACAAATGGCCTCTCACCTGATGTAGTGGACCCTTTAATTATAGAGGGTCAGATAACGCCTTTTTCATAAGCCAAATGGTAAGCAGCAAATCCGTCAAGGACCCAGTACAGGACACTCCAGTGAGATCATATAAAATAAAATGGCAAAGAGATAGTGCTCTCTGTATGCTAAAACTCTTTATTCAGTGAATTAAAATATCAATCAAAGCACTCACAAAAGCAGAACTTGTTACAAGCGAAAATGAAGATCCTCCGATCCTCCGAACAGCTTGGCAGATGCGCAGTGGCCGCGGGTGACGTCACGACGTTCCTCGTTCTGGACGCGTTGCGTCCCAGTGGGCGGGGACTTCATCAGCAGATGAGGAACGTCGTGAGCACCCGCGTTATATGCCAGGTACGTCGCCAAGGCAACCGTACACAAAGCAAAAGCAACTTTAGGCCAACCCGGAAATCAATCTGGATATAACCCCTAATAGAGGAATAGTCAATTAAAGGAAGTAACACTCCCAGATGCAGAGGTAAAAGTAAAAGGAGGCATGTACACTAATCCCGGACACGGTTTATGACAAACCCAGGGAAAAGTTGAATAACATGAATGAAGATGATAAATAACTGTATTAAAAAACATAATAACAATACATTTTCAGAACACTAAAATAATTAAAATTTGTGAGTCATCCGCAGCCACTGTCATCCAATAAAATATCATAAAAGATACATAAAAGATTACATAAAAAAATTAACGGTCCGATATAAAACAATTTGTGTCGAAATCCACGTTTAACCCTTCAGGGCAAAGAACCTTGGTTTCAAAGATCCAATAAGATTCTCTTTTGCTCAGTTGCCTTATGAAATTTCCCCCCTTGCAATGTCTCGTGACCCTCTCTATACCCCAAAATCTCAAACTTTTTGGATTCTGATGGTGATGGATTTTAAAGTGTCTAGAGACATTGTGGGTTTTCAGGCCTCTTTTAATATTATTGACACGCTCGGCGAGCCTCACATGTAGGGGTCTCGATGTTCTCCCAATATACTGGAGCCCGCAGCCGCACTCCAGCATATACACGACCCCTACCGTGTCACAGGTAATCAACTGTTTGATTTCATATTCCTTACCAGTAGCAGAGGCTAGGAATTTTTTCCTTTTCTTTATATTCCCCTTAGCATGTTTGCACGGAATGCATTTACCGCATGCATAAAAGCCACCTAGAAAAGAAATTATTTTAGTGTTCTGAAAATGTATTGTTAATATGTTTTTTAATACAGTCATTTATCATCTTCATTCATGTTATTCAACTTTTCCCTGGGTTTGTCATAAACCGTGTCCGGGATTAGTGTACATGCCTCCTTTTACTTTTACCTCTGCATCTGGGAGTGTTACTTCCGTTAATTGACTATTCCTCTATTAGGGGTTATATCCGGAATGATTTCCAAGTTGGCCTGAGGTTGCTTTTGCTTTGTGTACGGTTGCCTTGGCGACGTACCTGGCATATAACGCGGGTGCTCACGACGTTCCTCATCTGCTGATGAAGTCCCCGCCCACTGGGACGCAACGCGTCCAGAACGAGGAACGTCGTGACGTCACCCGCGGCCACTGCGCATCTGTCAAGCTGTTCGGAGGATCGGAGGATCTTCATTTTCGCTTGTAACAAGTTCTGCTTTTGTGAGTGCTTTGATTGATATTTTAATTCACTGAATAAAGAGTTTTAGCATACAGAGAGCACTATCTCTTTGCCATTTTATTTTATATGATCTCACTGGAGTGTCCTGTACCGGGTCCTTGACGGATATGCTGCTTACCATTTGGCTTATGAAAAAAGCGTTATCTGACCCTCTATAATTAAAGTGTCCACTACATCAGGTGAGAGGCCATTTGTTACCGTGGTGGTGGGCTCCCAGGATCACCTTTTTGCAAGCATGCATTTTTGTCTATCTTGAAGATTCTCTTTGGACCGGGATTATGGACTGATTGTCTACACACTCTGGTGGATTGCACTGTGTTTTATCCTGTTTTCTATATTTTTTCTGTTTTCATTTATTAGCGCTGCACTTTCTGTTTTTTGATGTCTACTGAGGGATTTGAACTTTGACCCTAGTGTTCAGCTGCTGTTCTTGTTTTATACCATTTCGCGCTGATTCATTTTTTATTTTTCTATGCGTAATAAAATGGAAATTTTTTATGAAAATGTAATTCGTACAAATGCGATATTTGTTGTAATGACAGCTTCAAGATGCCTCCTGTATGGACAAACTAGTCGCATCAGGGCCATCTTAATGGCATCATGGGCCCTGGACCAAGTAATACACTGGGGCCCCAACAAGCCTGCCCCAATTAATGCAACTTTTTGAAAATAGAAAGTCCAAGGCATTTAGTAAGAGGCATGGAGAGTTTTTTGAAGTTGTAATTTTTTTGTCACAATTTTTTCTTTAACCACTTGAGATCCGCGCTATAGCCGAATGATGGCTACACCGCGGACCTGCTTTGCTGGGACTATGTTCATTGATGTCGTCCCATGCACGAGTGGCCTGTGGGCTCCCTGCAGGGCGTGCGCGGCACGCTCTGTGATCAGCGAGTCTATGAGACTCGCCTGATCACAGATTGGAGTAAGGGGTCGATCCCGACCCCTTAACACGTGATCAGCTGTCAGCCAATGACAGCTGATCATGTGATGTCAACAGAGGCGGTAATCGGCTATTTTTTCTCCTTGCGCTGACAGCGTGAGGAGGAAAAAAAAGCCGATCACCGGTCGGCCGTGAGAGGGACATCAGTCCTGATCACAGCGAGCTGCCACCAGATCCTCAGTGCCCACCTGTGCCCCCTACCAGTGCCACCTAGTAATAGGCAGCAGTGCTGCCTACCAGTGCCCACCAGCACCACCCATCAGTGCCCACAGTGCCACCTATTGGTGCCCACAGTGCCACCTATCAGTGCCCACAATCAGTGCCTCAACAACAGTGCTGCACATCAGTGCCACCTATCAGTGTCCATCAGTGTCACCTATCAGTGCCCATAATTGCCCATCAGTGCTGCCTATCAATGCCGCCCATCAGTGCCGCCCATCAATGCCGCCAATCAGTGCCACCTATCAGTGCCCATCAGTGCCACCCATCCATGCCACCCATCAGTGGCCATCAGTGCCGCCTTATCTGTGCCCATCGGTACCTCCTTATCTGTCCCCATCAGTGCCACCTTATCTGTGCCTATCAGTGCCGCCTTAACTGTGCCTATCCATGCCCATCAGTGGAGCCTATCAGTGCCCACCAGTGCCGCCTCATCAGCGCATATCAATGAAGGAGAAAAATTACCTGTTTGCACAATTTTATAACAAACTATGAAACATGATTTTTTTTTTCAAAATTTTCCATCTTTTTTTGTTTGTTTAGCAAAAAATAAAAATCCCAGCTGTGATTAAATACCACCAAAAGAAAGCTCTATTTGTGGGAAAAAAATTATAAAAATTTCATTTGGGTACAGTGTTGTATGACCATACAATTCAATTCAAAGTGCGTCAGCGCTGAAAGCTGAAAATTGGTCTGGGCAGGAGGGGGGTTTAAGTGCCCAGTAAGCAAGTGGTTAACATACTCACCAGCAGTGGCGGCCCGTAATGCAGGATGCAGGGGTGACGCCCTCCTATCCATGCGTCTGGCCCCCTAATCTACATGTGGGGCGCCGGACGCATGGATTCCAATGGGTTTTTTTTTTCACATTATGATTGTTTATACCAGTACATTTCAAGCAACTATTTTTGCTGAATGAAACTTATCCATTCAGTGTGTTTTGTTGTGATCAACTGCGATTGTCCGATAGACATGGCTGGTGACAGACCACGCCGCAGCTTGGCCCCATCCGGGAGGGCATCATATGACATGGGAGTCAGGAGGGCACAATACTGGGATCAGGAGGGCATAGTACAGGTTCTGGCATGCTGCCCAGAACATGACCATTCCGGGACAGCTTAGTAAAAAGCGTGACTGTTCTGGAAAATCTGGGACAGTTGGCGAGTATGATGTAATGCAAAATTATCATGGGGCCCCCATGCACTTGGGGTCCCTGGGCAATGCCCAGGGGTGCCCATGTATTAAGACAGCCCTGAGTCTCATACATTGCTGAGGTGTGATTTTGGCCCATTCTTCCACACAGTCTTCAAATCTTGAAGGTTCTGTGGGTCTCTTCTATGAACTCTGGTCTTTAATTCTTTCCATAAATTTTCTATTGGATTCAAGTCAGGTTAAATAGCTGGGACATTCTAGAAGCTTTATTTTCTTTCTTTGAAATCAATTGAGAGTTTCCTTGGCTTTGTGTTTGGGATCATGGTCTTGCTGAAATGTCCATCCTCGTTTATGGCAGCAGATTTTTATCAAGGATGTCTATGTACATTTTTCCATTCATCCTTCCTTCAATGGCATGGAGTTTGCCAGTACCATATGCTGAAAAACTGCCCCACACCATGATGTTCCCACCTCTAAATTTCACTGTTGGTATGGTGTTTTTGGGGTGATGTGCAGTGCCATTTGACCTCCAAACATGTGTGTATTATAGCATCCAAAGAGTTCAATTTTGGTCTCATCTGACCAGACTATATTCTCCTAGTATTTCACAGGCTTGTCTAAATGTTGTGCAGCAAACTTACACCACTTCAGCCCTGGAAGGATTTACCCCTTTAACCACTTCCCGCCAGCCCTATAGAGGATTGACGTCCGGGAAGTGGTTCTGTTATCCTGACTGGACGTCATATGACGTCCAGCAGGATAACATGCCGCAGCGCGCCCCCGGGGGCGAGCATCGCGGCGATCGGTGGAGCGGTGTGTCAGTCTGACACACTGCTACACTGATCTTGGTAAAAAGCCTCCGGCGGAGGCTCTTTACCACGTGATCAGCCGTGTCCAATCACGGCTGATCACGCTGTCAATAGGAAGAGCCGTTGATCGGTTCTTCCTCACTCGCGTCTGACAGACGCGAGTAGAGGAGAGCCGATCGGCGTCTCTCCTGGCAGGGGGGGTCTGCGCTGATTGTTTATCAGCGCAGCCCCCCCGCAGATCACCACACTGGACCACCAGGGATCGCCACTAGGACCACCAGGGAAGGGGCAACATGTGGATGGCCAGGTATGTACCCCATGGCCATTCACATGTGCCCAGTGTGCCAAATCTGTGCCAATCAGTGCCCACAAATGGGCACTGATTGGCACCATTATGTTGCAGTGATGCCCAGCAATGCCACCCTTAGGGGCATCACTGCAAACAAGCAGTGCCATCAGTGCCACCCATCAGTGTCCATTAATGCCACCTGTCAGTGCCCATCCGTGCCCATCAGTGCCCATCTATCAGTGCCCATCCATGCCCATCTGTGCCAACTATCAGTGCCACCCATAAGTAACCATCAATGCCACCTATGTGTGCCCATCAATGCCACCTATGAGTGCCCATCAGTGCCGCCTATAAGTGCCCATCTGTGCCACCTATGAGTGCCCATCAGTGCCGCATACCAGTGCCACCTATCAGTGCCCATCAGTGCCGCCTATCAGTGCCCATCAGTGCCGCCTATCAGTGCCCAGCATCGGTGCCCGTCAGTGCCAGCTCATCAGTGCCACCTCATTGGTGCCACCTCATCGGTGCCCATCAGTGCCGCCGTATCAGTGCCCGTCATTGCCCGTCATTGAAGAAGAACACGTACTTATTTACAAAAAAGTTTTAACAGAAACAAAGAAAAACTTGTTTTTTTTCAAAATTTTCGGTCTTTTTTTATTTGTTGCGCAAAAAATAAAAACCGCAGAGGTGATCAAATACCACCAAAAGAAAGCTCTATTTGTGGGAACAAAATGATAAAAAATTTGTTTGGGTACAGTGTAGCATGACCGCGCAATTGTCATTCAAATTGCGACAGCGCTGAAAGCTGAAAATTGGTCTGGGAAGGTGTCTAAGTGCCTGGTATTGAAGTGGTTAATGACCAGGCCATTTTTTGCGATACGGCACTGCACCGCTTTAACTGATAAAATGTGGAAAATTTCAAGGGGTTTGAATACTTTTTCAAGGCACTGTATTTAACTAGAAAAATGGTAAAATGTTCAATACTTATTTTACCCGCTGTAATATAATTTTAGTCCCATCCAACCATAACACCGTTTTCCATGTGGCCCCAGGATCTTCAAGGTGCGTTTTCTCAAAGCTCAGTCATGACTGCATGTGGCCTTTCCTGAGGAGTGGCTTTTTTATTGCAACCCTCCCATACAAACCACCTTTGTGGAGAATTTGTGATATTGTTGTCACATGCACACAATGACCACGCTTTTTCATAAATTCCTGCAAATGTTTCAGTGTTGCTTTAGGCCTCTTGGTAGCCTTTTTTCCTCCTGGCTCTTTCATCCAGTTTGGGGTGACATCCTGATCCAGAGAGAGACCTCACTTTGCTTCTAGGCATCGATAAATCCTTCGGAAAATTTTTGTATCCATCTCCTGACTTGTGCCTGTCCACAATTTTATCCTGAAGATCTTTTGACAGTGCCTTGCCACCCATAGTGGATTGTTTGCTTCAGTTGCACTACCAGGGACTGAAATGCTTCAGGAAAGCTCTTTTCATGCTGAGCTAATCAAAATGACTGATCACAGTTGAAAGTCAAAGGGCTTTGTGTGCCAGCAAAAGTAGGAATTTTTATAACAGTTTACCTGTAAAATCCTTTTCTTGAAAGTACATCACGGGACACAGAGCACCATATTAATTACTGAATGGGTTATAGGCCACCTTCAGGTGATGGACACTGGCATTATTAAAGACAGGGAGCCCCACTCACTATATAACCCCTTCTATACAGGGAGAGCTTCAGTTTTTGTAGCAAAGCAATATACATATATCCCAAAAAAGAGGGGAGGGACTTCTGTATCCTGTGATGTACTTTCAAGAAAAAGATTTTACAGGTAAGCTGTTATAAAAATCCTATTTTCTTTATCGTACATCACGGGACACAGAGCACCATATTAATTACTGAATGGGATGTCTCAAAGCAATGCTATCTGAGGGGAGAGGGACACAAAACAACTAATGCAGACCACCGTCATACATGAGGACCTATACTGCTGCCTGCAGAACACTGCATCGGAAGGCGGCATCCTCTTGCTGACCTACATTCACTTGATAGAATTTTGTGAATGTATGTACTGATGACCATGTTGCGGCCCTGAGCCATGGAGGCTTGATGATGAACTGCCCAAGAGGCACTAACTGCCCTGGTAGAGTGTGCTCTTGGACGAAAAAAAAGTGGAATTTTCTCTTTTAAATCATAGGCCTGAATAATGACCTGACGGATCCACCTAGAAATGGTCGATTTTGACGCTGCTTGCCCCCTTCTGGTAACACAAACAAAGCGTGAGTTTTTCATATCTGAGCAGTTGCTTCCAGATAGAAATTAACTGCTTTTACTACATCAAGGGAGTGTAGTAAATGTTCCTCAGCAGAACATGGTTCTGGAAAAAACGAAGGTAGAAAAATATCCTGGTTCACATGAAAACTGGATACTACCTTAGGAAAAAAAGGACGGGCAAGGACAAAAGACCACCTTATCCGTATGAATGATCAAGTATGGCTCTCTACAAGAGAAAGCTGCCAACTTCAGAAACTCTTCTTGCGAAGGTTATTGCAACCAAAAATACCAATTTCCTTGTGACAAGTACAAATGGAGCATCACACATTGGTTCAAAGGGAGACCCTGAAGAACCGACAAGACCAGGTTTATATCTCATGGGCACAGAGCTGGTTTAACCGGTGGGTTTATACGCGATACTCCCTGTATAAAGGCCCGAACTAAGGAATGCGAAGCCAGAGGATTTTGGGAAAAAACTGACAAGGCCGAGACTTGACCTTTGATAGAACTCAAGGCTAGTTTCATCTCTAATCCTAACTGTAAGAAGGTGAGAATTTCACTTATGACATACTTGCGAGGATGCCAACCCTTGTTTCCGTACCAGGAGACATAGGCCTTCCAGATCCTATAGTAAATAGCCCTAGAGGCCTGCTTCCCTGCATTAATCAGGGTAGTTACCACTGAGCCTGAAAGCCCCCGACATTCTAGAACTAGGGTCTCAACAGCCAAACCATCAAATTTAGCGTTTGTAAGGCAGGGTGGAACACTGGCCTATGCGAAAGCAGGTCCGGGCGGGATTGGAGAGTCCAAGGATCCTCTACTGCCATCCTCACAATCTCCGCATACCAGGATCTCCTTGGCCAAGCCGGAGCAACTAGGATTACTTGCTTCTGTTCCCCTTTTAACCTGCGGAAGCAAGCGAACTGGAGGAAATGCATTAATCAGTGAGAATTGATCCCACGGAGTCACTAAGGCATCTGTCCCACAAGCGAGTGGATCCCTTGTCTTTGACACAAAGTTGTCCAGTTTTCTGTTAAATCTGGACACTAATAAGTCCACAAGTCGGGATGCAGAGACCATTCTACAGGAAGCAATTGCTGGTGACTCAAGAAATTTGCCTGCCAATTTTCCACTCCTGGGATAAACACAGAAAGACGGGAAAGGAACATGCTCTTCTGTCCAAGCCAGAATATGGCTTACCTCTTTCTGGACGGCATGACTTTTGGTGCCGCCTTGGTGATTGATATAGGCTACGGCCGTGGCATTGACAGACTGAATCCGGACAGGATAGTTTCGTAATCAGCTTGTTCAGGCCCTTAGGCCAAACACAGCCCCCCCCCCCCACAGTTATAAACACTCCCTAGGACACACTTAACCCCTACAGCGCCACTTAGAGGCTAACCCCTTCACTGCCAGTGACATTTTTACAGTAATCAATGCAATTTTTTTGCATTGATCACTGTATTAATGCCAATGGTCCCAAAAATGTGTCAAAATTGTCCGATGTGTCCGCCATAATGTCGCAGTCATGATAAAAATCGCTGATCACCGCCATTACTAGTAAAAGAAAAAAAAGATTAATAAAAATGCCATAAAACTCCTATTTTGTAGACGCTATAACTTTTGCGCAAACCAATCAATAAACGCTTATTGGGATTTTTTTTTTTTTAACAAAAATATGTAGAAGAATACAAGAAGTATCAGCCTAAACTGAGGAAAACATTTTTTTATTTTTATTTTTTTGGGGATATTTATTATAACAAAAAGTAAAAAATAATGGGTTTTTTTCAAAATTGTCGCTCTTTTTTTGTTTATAGCGCAAAAAATAAAAACCACAGAGGTGATCAAATACCACCAAAAGAAAGCTCTATTTGTGGGAGTAAAAGGACGTCAATTATGTTTGGGAGCCATGTCGCATGACTGTGCAATTGTCAGTTAAAGCGACGCAGTGCCGAATCGCAAAAAGTGCTCTGGTCTTTGGCCAGCAAAATGGTCCAGGGCTTAAGTGGTTAACAACCACCAATTGAGACTCTGGCGTACGCTTGGAGTCAAGCTCATCGGGTAATCCAAGTCCTGGTTTTTCCTGCTCCAAACAGATAGAACACTGTTTTGCAGTAGCCTTGAATGGAATTGGGTATAGGGAACTGCCTTAAACGAGGCCACCATCTTCCCTAACAACCTCATGCAAAGGCGAAAGGAAGGACTCACCCTTGTCCTGACCGCGTGAACCAGTTCTCTTATAGCGCAAACTTTTGCCTGGGGTAAAAAACACTCTCTTGTGGGTTGTGTCTATAACTAGACCCAAGTACTCCAGCCTTTTTACTGGCCGTAGGGATGATTTTTCTAGGCTGGGAATCCAGCCCAGGTGTTCCAGATAAGTGACTATACTGGACACTCCTTGGTTTAACCGTGCCATGACAGATGACCTGCTGCTGATAGATCAAGGTATGCCATTACTGCTATAGCCTGGCATCTTATGCCGTGTACACACGGGCGGACTTTTTGACCGGACTGGTCCGGGACGGGACGAATCCGTCGGACAATCCGACCGTGTGGGGGCTTTATCGGACCTGCAGCTCACTTTTTCGGTTAAAAAAAAATGTTTAGAAAGTGATTCGGATCTTTGCGATCTAAAATGGGTCTGACATCTCCAATCGGTTTCGATACCGTGAGGAGATTTGAATAAAACCACATACCCTGCTCTTCTGAGGGGATCTCTGTGATTACACCCTGAGACATCAATCCCTCCTTGGCCATGAGCATCTGGGCGCTCGGCCAGACACCCCCACCGTGAGGTGCGCCCGCCCAGGTAAAGGGTGGCGGGGCCCGTGCAGTGCCTGGCTTGGCCTGCCGGCAGGTTCCCCTTCGGGCTGGAGGGGAGGGCCAACCGAAGCGGTCTAGCGCCAGAAATAAAGAACTTCTCTTCATTGGGTCTTTGGGGAGTATCCTTGGGCTACCAACATAGATGACCCATCCGTCAAGGATCTCTACTTTTTCAACCCTGTTAAAAACCACAGAAGTCTATACCCTCTACCCCCTCCAGAGGTGTATCTACTTACAGATGAACATGCCCCTCGGATAGGCAGAAAATATGCAGAATGTAATCATGACTTCTCTGCACCATTTCCCCAGGCGAGTACTTACACACTCACGGGCTGCTGTTCTCTCCAAGGTCTATCTGAACTGTCACCACATGGCAATGGCCGTCCTTCCTCTTTCTGCCTATATAAAAAAATTGGCTAGAATTGAGTGAACCTGCGACCTCTAGTGGCTGGGGAAAAAACAGCAGCCCGCATGAGCAAGAGCACATAGCATAAATAAACAGCCCGGAAAACAAACAGTCAGATCTTAAAGAAGTCCATAAGAGTTTCCCCAGGATCTTCTTAACTTACCATTCCCGCCTCAGGGTACTTACTGGAATATTCACAGTGACCCAATCTTCACCCATCACGGCGGGTTGGAGTCATGCCAGACCTTAAAGGACAGGGTCCCCTTAGTGCATAGGGTCCACAGCCTTGGACCTGTAAAGCGCTCTGCCAGAATAACCTGTGGTATAGGAAAGTGACCGAGGTACTGGATCCCAAGAGTTACAGGCAAGACCTCGTTCTTCTATACCGAGGCTTGGGGACCAACCACTGTAGCCCTTGTTACTGGCTCTTTGAATGGATCCGATTGCGCAGCTCCTTGACCCAGTCAGAAAACTCTAAGGAGCATTCTTCAGCACAAACTTAACCATGACCAACACCTTAGACACTGGCGAAAAAACTGAGGTTCTCCCTGTATGGGAGGGGTTATATAGGGAGTGGGACTTCCTGTCTTTAATTATGCCAGTGTCCATCACCTGAAGGTGGCCCTAACCCATTCAGTAGTTAATATGGTGCTCTGTGTCCCGTGATGTACGATAAAGAAATGTGATTATTTTAAAGGGGGGTGATTCTTTTCTATACCAACTGTATGTTTTTCCTTGTCAAAAGAAGTTTATTGAGTATACAATGTTATAAAGATACATAAAGTAAGTTTACAAGGATCTATAAAGTAAGCTCATTGTTTTACAGTAGGGTTTATATAGGTAAATATCATGAAATTTCAAATATTAAACATTGGGTTCACGTAAACCTAAATTAAAGATATATATCATTTCCTTAGTTACTTTTGTAGGTATTTAAATGACTTATACCTACTATACATATTATTTACAAGTAGAGTGTATATAGGTCAAATAAATTTTGATAATGAGCTTTAATCGTAAGGTGGAGAAAAGGAAAGAGAAAGAAGAAAAAGGGTTGAAAGGTAGAGGTATGGTCCACAAGGTTGTCCCGCTCGTCAGTTTATTATTCTTTTTAGTTCTCTTTGAAGCCTTAGAATGGGTGTCTCTGTAAGTCATTTAATCTGTTACCATGGCAACAGGTCAGAGTCATTGAAGTTTGACAGGAACTGTTGTTTTATCCAAGGATGCCAAAGTTTTTCAAATTTTGGAATTTGATTTTGATCGATGGCTACCATCTTAGCATGGGACATTGTATTATTCATTCTGTGAATTGTTTCTGCTAGTACCAATGTAGGAGATTTCCATGCCTTAGCCACTGTTTGTTTTGCAGCCGTTATTAGTTGGATCATAAGTTTGAATTGAGAGAGTGTTAACCATTCCGGTTTTAGATTAAGTAAAGTTAAATATGGATCTGGTTGTATTATTTTTTTAAATATTTTAGATGCAATCACGAAGACTTCCTTCCAGAAGGTTTGGATTACTGGGCACGTCCACCATATGTGTAAATATGTGCCTATTTCTGGGCATCCTCGAAAACAAAGAGCTGAGGTATTAGGTGAATATTTTGCCACTCTAGCGGGTACAAGGTACCAGCGAGTTAGGACTTTATAATTTGTCTCCAGTGCTAAGATGTTGGGTGAAGATGACTTAGATGTGAGCCATATGTTAGACCAGTCCGTGTCTTCTAAAGTTCGTCCCAGGTCCTCCTCCCACCTCCGAATGTAAGAGGGTCTATTAAGATTTGCTACTCCATATATTTGATTATAAAGTGATGAAATTGTACCTTTAGCAAATGGATCTTTTGTACAGATTGATTCAAAAATGGATAATTGGGATAATGGTGTATCCCCCTTTAGGAATGGTGTATAGAAATTTTTGATTTGGAGATATCTAAATAGTTTGGTAGATCATATTTTTCTTTAAGCGATGGGAATGAAAGGAATGATTTAGATGCTATGAAGTCATTTAGTGTCTGAATGCCTGATGTTGTCCAAGCTTTAAAAGAATTTGGGTAGATCCATGCCGGATAAAAGGCCGTATTTCTGATAAAAGAAAGGAGAGGATTGTGTGGAGATTGTAACTGATATTTGGTTTTTAGTTTATCCCAGAGAGATAAGAAGTGTTTAGTTATGGGATTATGAATTTTAAAGCGGTCTTTAGGATCAAGCCATAATAAATTTGATATTAATAGAGGGTCATTTTCTGAAGCCTCTATAAATACCCATAATGGGATTTCCTGTTTTGCATGGTATTTGGACAGACTGGCCAAATGTGCTGCTCTGTAGTAGTTAGTAAAATTAGGGTATCCCAGGCCTCCTTTATTTTTGGGAAGATGTAGTGTGTGTATAGGTATGGTTTAGAAGAGCCCCATATAAACGAAGTTGCTCTTTTTTGTACTATTCTCAAAAACTAGGAAGGAATTGGAATAGGGAGGACTCTGAATAGATAAAGCAATTTGGGTAGAATAGTCATTTTGATTGCATTAATCTTCCCTATCCAGGATAAAGGAAGTTGCGACCATTGTTTTATTAGATTTGTGATCTGTCTTAATACAGGAGGATAATTGGTTGAGAATAAGTCAGAATGGGATGCTGTTAAATGAATTCCAAGATATGGGATTGATTTTTCTGCCCATGTGAATGGGAGTGCAGCCCTAGCCGGGATCAATTCCATGTTTGTGAGTGAAATATTAAGCACTAGGCATTTCTTAGGATTAATCATAAGGCCGGATAGGGCTGCAAATCCATCAAGAGCTGGTATTAAGTTAGGACCAGAGACCTGTGGTGATGATAGAAAAAGTAATATATTGTCTGCAAATATACATAATTTGTGTGTAATACCTCCTACTTCAATGCCAGTTATAGTTTGGTTTGTTCTGATGTATTGGGCCATGGGTTCGAGTATAAGAGCAAATAATAAGGGAGATAATGGGCAACCCTGTCGGGTACCTCTTTCGATATTAAAGGCTTCAGATTTGTATCCAGCATATTTTATATGGGTTTATTATATAATGCTTTGATCCATGTTAAAAAGTGGGGTCCAAAACCCCATTTTTGTAATGAATATTGCATATATTGCCAGGATACTGTGTCAAATGCCCTCTTAATATCAAGAGATAGAAAACATAAAGGGATTTTCCGTTTTTTAGCAATATGTGCCAATAACACTGCCCTGCGTATATTATCGCCTGCCTGTCTATTTGGCATGAAGCCTACTTGATCTCTATGTATTAATTTTCCTATAATGCTATTGAGGCGTTTTGCTATTATTTTTGCTAATAATTTAATATCGAGGTTTAACAGAGAGATAGGCCGATAATTCACACAGGAAGTATCATCAGAAAGGGGTTTTGGGATCATACAAACAATTGCCATTAGTGTTTCTTGCCGAAAAGAATGTCCATCTAGAAGTTTGTTAAAAGTTTCAGTGAGAATGGGAGAGAGTATTTCTGAGAATGTTTTATAGTATAAAGCCGAGTAGCCGTCTGGGCCTGG
Source organism: Aquarana catesbeiana (assembly GCF_042186555.1). Classification (NCBI taxonomy): domain Eukaryota; kingdom Metazoa; phylum Chordata; class Amphibia; order Anura; family Ranidae; genus Aquarana; species Aquarana catesbeiana. The sequence goes on along the minus strand of NC_133325.1, from coordinate 353,243,698 downwards.
TCTTTTGTTAAGTTTTAGGTCTTTTATGGCGTTAGCAACTTCATCTATAGTTATAGGCTCATCCAAACTGGTTTTTTGATTCTGAGATAACTCAGGTAAGGTTATTTTTGAGAAGAAGGATTCAGCCTCTGTAGGATTAAATTCATTGTTTGTCTTGTATAAAGTTGCGAGATGTGAGTGAAATTTATGGACTATTTTAACTGGATTACAAGTGTAAACATTTTTTGATAATTTCAAACGTATTGGTTTGAAAGATTTGTTAGTTGAATTTAATGCCCGAGCCAAATATGTACCTGGTTTGTTTGTATTCATGTAGAAATTGTGTTTGGAGCGTTTGAGGGATTTATCAACTGACTCAGTGAGAAATAGATCGTATTCCAATCTAGATTTTTCCAGATGAGATTTTGTACTCTGAGATGGATTATCTTGAAATGATATGTAGGCTGCATTAAAATTGAGTTCTAGTTTTTTTGCTAGATTTTTGCGTTCCCGTTTAAATAGTGCCATTTGTCTTTGTATTGTACCACGCAAGACAGGCTTATGAGCTTCCCACAGTGTTATTGGGGAGATGTCTGTTGTATTATTAATTGATATGTATTCCTTTAAAGCTTGTTCAATGGCCATCTGATGTAGTGGGTGTTTGAGCATTATGTCCGGTAAGTACCACGTTGGGTCATGCGCTTTTGGTATGGCTGAGGCTATAGTAGTGTATACTGCATTATGGTCAGACCACGGAATCGGAATTATATCTGATGCAATAATTTCTGGTATCATTCCTATTGTTAGAAAAATATGAGCTATTCTGGTGAAGGTTTGATGAGGGTGCGAGAAATAAGTGAATTTCTTTTTCATTGGGTTACTTTCTCTCCACGAATCTACCAGATTGTATTTGGAAAGAAGTTGAGAAAAAGGTAATCTAGAGGTTATTTTGGATGGTGTAAAAGGTGATTTATCTAGAAATGGGAGGAGGACCTGGTTCGAATCCCCACACATTATCACTGTTCCTATTTTGTGTGTATTAATCACTTGTAATATATGTGAGAGGAATGGTGTAGGTTGTTTGTTAGGAGCGTAGTAGGAAATCACCGTGATTGCAGTATCCATTATATAACCCATGAGTATCAGGTATATACCTTCTGGGTCTTTAATTTCTGATGATAAGGTGAATGGTGTGGATCGGTGAAATGCAATTAGAGTTCCCCTTTGCTTGGTACAGGCAGAAGCCGTGTAAATTTGTTGATAAAAAGGAGAAATATATTTTGGAGTAGAATCTTTGGTGAAGTGTGTTTCTTGGAGGCATACTATGTGAGCCTTCTTGTTATGGAAAGTACGGAAGGCTTTGGTCCTTTTTTGAGGGACACTTATTCCCTGAACATTCAGGGAAAGTATATTCAGTGGTGCCATGGCAATAGATAAAATAGTTTTGACTTACTTTTTGTTATGCAGAGCTGACTGCGCAGATCAACCTGTGTGGACTGAAGAGATGAATAGATAGAAAAGAAACCAGTGAATTCTGGAGTAAAGAGTAAACAAAAAACATATGAGATTAGATGATACATTGTATAAATTATTTTTTGCAAGTAATCACAATTTACCCGTGAAAGAGAATAAATATCTCTCTCAGGGGAATAAGTGCCTTCGTCACACTCCCACATAATATGGTTGGGAGAATGAGGAGGGCTAATGGGGTTACACGGATCTTCCGCTTACAGGAGAGAAGTGCTATGTCAAAAGACATCAAAATGATGTTTCATTAATTGGAGTGCAGAATATAGTTTTTGTTGAAATTATTTATTCCAGGGTGGTTGTATATGGTTAGTCTTGCCCTAGGCTAAATAATTCAGTTAGAAAGGTACTGTTAATAACTTTGGTATTGATGAAGATAGTTTGAATTATTTTGGGATTTTAACCCTTTTAGAGTAAACAATTACATATTTTTTTCATATGTAACTGTTTAGATATGTTAACTCATAAAATTGAGGTTGTATTGCTTCAGATTAGAATAAACAAAAACATAATTCTAGGAACTAGTTAGGTAATAATATATTTGTTTTAAGAAAAGAAAGAAAAAGCTTCCATTACTTCTGGGTTATTGAACATATTTGTCCTAAAAAGTAATAAATCTATTGTTATTACCTGATAATATATAACTGAACAAGAATTTCCTTATTTCACTTATATATTCTAAGGCTATATGAATCAGAAGTAATAAGAAATATAACTGGAATGTAACATGATCCCACACAGTGTGTGACTATCAGAATGCAGTTACATTCAGTTATAAATATAGGTTTTTTATAGAGAACCATCTCTTAGTATAATAAATGAAGAGATATCAGGAATTAGGATGTCAGTCCATTGAATCTTCTTGGTCCATGGATGATGTGGCATAACGGCCTCTTTTGTGAGAATGATGATTCCCATTTTGTTCTGAAATTTTCTGGGTGCTGCCTGAAGGTGAAGATGATGCCATTCTTCTGCGTGTGGGAGTGTTGCTGCTTGTGGGTTCTGTCAGATTTAATTTTAATAGAGTTTGTTGTAGTTCATCTGCTGATCTGCTTCTGTAAATTGTACCTTGGTAGTTAAATCTGACTGAAAAGGGGAAGCCCCATTGATACATAATGTTGTGGCGTTGCAGTTCCATTAGTTGGGGTTTCATGGATCGTCTTTTAGTAATAGTAAGTTGGGATAGGTCAGCAAAAATGTGATAATTGTGTCCTTGAAAATTAAGTTCCTTTTTTTCTCTTGCAGCAATTAGTATTTGTTCTTTCGTTCTGTAATAATGAAATTTTGTGATTATATCACGTGGTGGTCCATCTTTCTTTTTGGCTGTGAGGGCTCTGTGTACTCTGTCCAGTTCTAAACGTTCAATAGGGATATCTGGCTTTAGTTCTTGTAATAGAGCAGTAATAGTAGATTGCAGGTCTGTCACAGTTTCAGGTATTCCCCTTATGCGCAAGTTTGAACGTCTGGCTCTATTTTCGTAATCTTCGAGCTTAGTTTGAAGTATTAAATTCTCTTTTTTTAATTGTTCCAATTCTGTTATATTTTCTTGGGTTGTAATTTCAATTTCATCCATTTTTATTTCTAAGGCTGCGGTGCGGTTTCCCAGCTCTCTTATTTCTTTGGTTAGGCTTTTTGTTATTTGGTCTGAGGTTTGTTTTAAAGCCTTATGAAGCATCTTTTCAAATTGTAATAATATTACTGGGGATGCGGAGGAGTCTTGTGGAGAAGTTTGTGAGAGGATTTGTTCTGTATCTGACTCAAATGGAGAGTCTTGCTGTGACATTTTCTGTCTGTGAGAGCGTCCTGATGCTGTATCTTGTGAGGTGACTGGAGCTGCTTCAGCTGCAGTGAGTGCCTGTGAGCTCTTTGTGAGGTGATTTTTATTTCTGCTACGGTTTCCTCCCAGTACCATATTTCCTGCCCAAACTTTCACAGTTTGTTCCCTGGGGCAAAAAGGTTCAAATGGATACCTTTTGAGCCTGCAGGCTCCGCTTTGTCCTTCTCTTCTCTCCTCAGCGGTGTGGACCAACTGTATGTTTTAATACAAAAGAAAAACAGTGACTAGAATACCAGTAAAAGGGAAGTTGCTTTCACTGGGCACACGTGGTGTATCAAAAACAACTAAGTTCAATTAAGTAAATACAAAATATCTTTATAAACGTCAAATATTGAATGTAAATAGTATAAAAAATGACACACATATATAAAAACCCTTCTTCCACCAATAAAAAAATATGGTCTCTTTTGTATTGGTGGAAGGATGGGTGTTTATATATGTGTGCGTGTGATTTTTGATGCTATTTTCATTCAATATTTGACATTTATAAAGATGACTTTTTGTCGGACTGAACTCTGAAGGACTTTTCGACGGAGTTCCGACAAAGTTCCAATGAAATGGACTTGCCTACACACAATCACACCAAAGTCCGATCGTTTCGAACGTGATGACATGCGACCAGACTAGAATAAGGAAGTTCATAGCCAGTAGCCAGTATTTGCCCTTGCGTCATTTTTGGTCCGTCGGACTAGCATACAGACGAATGGATTTTTCGATAGGAATCGAGTCCGTCGGAAAGATTTGAAACTTGTTCTATATCTAAGGTCCGTCAGATTTTTAGACAGAAAAGGTCCGATGAAGCCCACACATGATCGAATTGTCCAACGGATTTGTTCCGTCGGACATAGGTGTGTGCACAGGGTGTGCCATGTGTGCCCCATCACACCCTAATCACCCTGTGTGGTGCAGATTCCTCCTGTTTAGACCCCTGATATTTCACCAAAGCCCCCTAATGGGGCTCCTATGAAAATTGTAAAGAATAATAAATAAAAACTACTGACACTGTCCACTGCCCTACTGACACCATCCATTGCTCTACTGACACCGTCAGTACATATACACATGCACACACACACATATGTGTTTGAGCTAGGCTGTGCACACCTATGCCATCGGACCTTTGATGCTGAAAAGTCCGGTCGTGTGTACATGGCATTAGAGTACCTATTTGGTTTTTCTATTTAACTCAAATATTCACAAGACAGAATCAGATTAGGAATAGACAAGTATTCTTACAAAGGTGTGGAACTTGAGCTGTTAGGAGAGGGGTATCATTAATTTGAAGTTTTGAGAGATGGATACCAGAGCAACACTTTCAAGATCATCAGAGAATGACAATGGCTATTCTCTAACAAGATAAAACAGACCTGTCCAAAGCTATAGCAATGACTTTGCCAAATATCACAGCAAAAAAGCCGTGAACCATTTCTTCAGAGCGCATGAGCCAGGGACGTCACCGGAGGCTTCGCAAGTAAATATCTCCAAAATGGCGCTTAGGAGATATTTACTGTACCTATAGGTAAGCCTTTTTAACCACTTGCTGTCCGCCCACCGTCATATGACGGCGGGACAGTGCAGCTGTTGTTCTGGGTGGACGTCATATGACGTGATTGCCTTCCAGGCCCCCTAGGGGGCGCGCATGCGCGCCCGCCGCATCACTGGGGACCCGGTGCGCGTGCCTGGCGGCCACGATGTCCGCCAGGCACCCGCGATTGCCCGGTAACCGAGCAGGACTGTGGATCTGTGTGTATGTAAACACACAGATCCACGTCCTGTCAGAGGAGAGGAGACCGATGGTGTGTTCCTTGTACAGAGGAACACCGATTGGTCTCCTCCTCTTGTGAGTCCCCCTACAGTTAGAATTATTCCCTAGGAACATAATTAACCCTACAGCGCCCCCTCCTGGTTAACCCCTTCATTGCCAGTCACATTTATACAGTAATCAATGCATTTTTATAGCACGGATCGCTGTATAAATGTGAATGGTCCCAAAAATGTGTCAAAAGTGTCCGATATGTCCGCCGCAATATCGCAGTCACGATAAAAATCGCAGATCACCGCCATTACTAGTAAAAAATAAAATAATAATAAAAATGCTATAATACTATCCCCTATTTTGTAGACGCTATAACTTTTGCGCAAACCAATCAATATACGCTTATTGTGATTTTTTTACCAAAAATATGTAGAAGAATACGTATCGGCCTAAACTGAGGAAAAAATTTGTTTAAAAAAAAAAAATTGGGATATTTATTATAGCAAAAAGTAAAACTTGTCACTCTTCTTTTGTTTATAGCGCAAGAAATAAAAACCGCAGAGGTGATCAAATACAACTAAAAGAAAGCTCTATTTGTGGGGAAAAAAATGATAAAAATTTCATTTGGGTACAGTGTTGCATGACCACGCAATTGTTATTCAAAGTGCGACAATGCTGAAAACCAGGGGCGTTGCTAGGTCTACAAAAGATCTGGGGCTAGAGCCCATAGCAGTGTAGTAAAGAAAGTCATAGGCTTGGGCGGGCATACACATGTATATACAGTAATATATGTGTGTGTGTATATCCCCAGAGAGCCCCCCACTTACATCAGGGTTCCCAGAGAGCCCCCCTTACATTAGGGTCCCCAGAGAGCCTCCCCCTTAAAATCAGAGTCCCCAGAAAGCCTCCCCCTTGCATCAGGGTCCCCAAAGGGCCTCCCCTCCCCTTGGGCCCCAGATTCTGGGCTATAGCCCCAATAGCCACCCCCTAGCGACACCACTGCAGAAAAATGAAAATTGGCCTGGGCAGGAAGGGGGTGAAAGTGCCCTGTATTGAAGTGGTTAAAGGCTTACCTATAGGTAAAAATCAACCAAGGGAGTTTACTCCCACTTAAAGCGGATGTAAACCCAATGTCATCCTTTCTAAACTACTGCCATAGGGGTTATCTATAAGGATATACATGCCTCCTGCATGTATCTTTACCTGTCAAACGTCTCCCCTCTGTCTGTTATAGGGATGAGCTTCGTGTTCGAGTCGAACCCATGTTCGACTCGAACATCGTCTGTTCGCCCGTTCGCCGAATTGCGAAGGATATGGGCCGTTCGCGCCAAATTCGTGTGGTGCGTCACGGCCCATAATTCACTGCGGCATTACAGTGCATTGTTGGCTGATGATTGGCCAAGCATGCACTATGACCCGCATGCTTGGCCAATCACAGCGCCGTCTGAACAGAGAGCGGTAATTGGCCAAAGCCAAGGAGGCTTTGGCCAATTATGGCTCAGGGGATTTAGCACACGCCCCACACTATATAAGGCCGCCTGCACGGCGGCCCTGTGTAGTGTGTGTTCCGGCGTTCATTGAGAGAGAGAGAGAGACAGACAGTGACATTTGATTTGAGTTAGATAGATTAGGCAGAACAGTCAGTCAGTTAGCTGCACTTACAGTGTATTGTGTATATATATATGCATCCCAGGTGTTGCATATATATATATATACACTGTATTCAGTTTAGCTAGATCCGTTCCTGCTATCTTCTTACTGACAGGCAGGCTTGTCTTGTTACAGTATTTACAGCTACCTGAAGAAAATTGCTGGTGTTCTTTTGATCCTATTAGTACCACAGTCAGGCAGCTAGACTATTTACAGTTAGTGCAGTGCGTCCTGCTCACAGTGTTCATCTAAAACTACAAGTTAGTGGGGTGCGTCCTGCTCACAGTGTTCAGCTAAATCTACAAGTTAGTGCGGTGCATCCTGCTCACAGTGTTCAGCTAAAACTACAAGTTAGTGCGGTGCGTCCACCTCACAGTGTTCAGCTAAACCTACAAGTTAGTGCAGTGTGTCCTGCTCACAGTGTTCAGCTAAAACTACAAGTTAGTGGGGTGCGTCCTGCTCACAATGTTCAGCTAAACCTACAAGTTAGTGCAGTGCGTCCTGCTCACAGTGTTCATCTAAAACTACAAGTTAGTGGGGTGCGTCCTGCTCACAGTGTTCAGCTAAACCTACAAGTTAGTGCGGTGCGTCCTGCTCACAGTGTTCAGCTAAAACTACAAGTTTGTGCGGTGCGTCCACCTCACAGTGTTCAGCTAAACCTACAAGTTAGTGCAGTGCGTCCTGCTCACAGTGTTCAGCTAAAACTACAAGTTAGTGGGGTGCGTCCTGCTCACAATGTTCAGCTAAACCTACAAGTTAGTGCTGTGCGTCCTGCTCACAGTGTTCAGCTAAATCTACAAATTAGCGTAGTGAGACCTCTGCACAGTGTTCATCTAAAGCTACAAGTTAGTGCAGTGCGTCATGCTCACAGTGTTCAGTTAGATCCGTTCCTGTTATCTTCTTACTGACAGGCAGGCTTGTCTTGTTACAGTATTTACAGCTACCTGAAGAAAATTGCTGGTGTTCTTTTGATCCTATTAGTACCACAGTCAGGCAGCTAGACTATTTACAGTTAGTGCAGTGCGTCTTGCTCACAGTGTTCAGCTAAAACTACAAGTTAGTGGGGTGCGTCCTGCTCACAGTGTTCAGCTAAAACTACAAGTTAGTGCGGTGCGTCTTGCTCACAGTGTTCAGCTAAAACTACAAGTTAGTGCGGTGCGTCCTGCTCACAGTGTTCAGCTAAACCTACAAGTTAGTGTAGTGAGACCTCTGCACAGTGTTCATCTAAAGCTACAAGTTAGTGCAGTGCATCCTGCTTACAGTGTTCAGCTAAAACTACAAGTTAGTGTGGTGCGTCCACCTCACAGTGTTCAGCTAAATCTACAAGTTAGTGCGGTGCGTCCTGCTCACAGTGTTCAGCTAAACCTACAAGTTAGTGTAGTGAGACCTCTGCACAGTGTTCATCTAAAGCTACAAGTTAGTGCAGTGCATCCTGCTCACAGTGTTCAGCTAAAACTACAAGTTAGTGCGGTGCGTCCCGCTCACAGTGTTCAGCTAAACCTACAAGTTAGTGCGGTGCGTCCTGCTCACAGTGTTCAGCTAAAACTACAAGTTAGTGCAGTGCGTCCTGCTCACAGTGTTCAGCTAAAACTACAAGTTAGTGTAGTGAGACCTCTGCACAGTGTTTATCTAAAGCTACAAGTTAGTGCAGTGCGTCCTGCTCACAGTGTTCAGCTAAAACTACAAGTTAGTGTGGTGCGTCCACCTCACAGTGTTCAGCTAAACCTAGAAGTTAGTGCGGTGCGTCCTGCTCACAGTGTTCAGCTAAAACTACAAGTTAGTGTGGTGCGTCCACCTCACAGCATTCAGCTAAACCTACAAGTTAATGCGGTGCGTCCACCTCACAGTCTTCAGCTAAACCTAGAAGTTAGTGCGGTGCATCCTGCTCACAGTGTTCAGCTAAAACTACAAGTTAGTGCTGTGCGTCCTGCTCACAGTGTTCAGCTAAACCTACAAGTTAGTGTAGTGAGACCTCTGCACAGTGTTCATCTAAAGCTACAAGTTAGTGCAGTGCGTCCTGCTCACAGTGTTCAGCTAGATCCGTTCCTGTTATCTTCTTACTGACTGGCAGGCTTGTCTTGTTACAGTATTTACAGCTACCTGAAGAAAATTGCTGGTGTTCTTTTGATCCTATTAGTACCACAGTCAGGCAGCTAGACTATTTACAGTTAGTGCAGTGCGTCCTGCTCACAGTGTTCAGCTAAAACTACAAGTTAGTGGGGTGCGTCCTGCTCACAGTGTTCAGCTAAACCTACAAGTTAGTGGGGTGCGTCCACCTCACAGTGTTCAGCTAAACCTACAAGTTAGTGCGGTGCATCCTGCTCACAGTGTTCAGCTAAAACTACAAGTTAGTGTGGTGCGTCCAGCTCACAGTGTTCAGCTAAAACTACAAGTTAGTGCGGTGCGTCCACCTCACAGTGTTCAGCTAAACCTACAAGTTAGTGTGGTGCGTCCTCCTCACAGTGTCCAGCTAAACCTACAAGTTATTTTTTTGCGAGCTCTGCACAGTGTTCAGCTAAAGCTACCTGTAGAAGGTTGGTCGTGTTTTCCTGATCCTACCACTACCGCAGGCAGCTAAAAAAGCTACAAGTTAGTTTTTTGCGAGCTCTGCACAGTGTTCAGCTAAAGCTACCTGTAGAAGGTTGGTGGTGTGCCAATAAGAGAGGGCAAGCAGGCTCTGTGTCTAGTGCTGGTCGTGGAGATGGTGCATCCTCATCAGCACGTGGCCGTGGGACACGCTTGGCCTTTTTTTCGGCAGCTGGTTGTGTTGAGCCGCAACATGCGGAAGACTTGGTCGAGTGGATGACCAAGCTGTCCTCATCCTTCTCTCTCACCCATGCCCAGGGTACTTTGTCTGGCAAAGCAGCGGCCTCTTCCCTTGGCTCAATGTCATCAGTGACTCCTTCCCTAGCCCCACCATGTCCTCCTGAGGAGTCCCTCGAACTGTTTGACCACAGTGTTGGGTACATGCTCCAGGAGGATGCCCAGCGTTTGGAAGGCTCTGATGATGATACTGAGCTCGATGAAGGCAGTAACGTGAGCACGGACAGAGGGGGTGCCCAAGAAGGACAGCAATCTGGCAGTCATGCTCCCCCTGCTGCAGCATACTGCCAGCTTTGCTCCAGTGATGAGGAGGGAGGGGATGATGAGGTCACTGACTCAACGTGGGTGCCTGATAGGAGAGAGGAGGAAGAGGAGGAGGAGGAGGAGGCGGCACATCACCAACGAGGCAGGATGCCCTCCAGGGGCCAGCCTAAGGGCAGCACCTTGACTGCATCACACCCCAAAGCTCCACATGTGCAGGGCGCTGCAGTCTCTGCGCGTTATTCAAAAAGTTCTTTGGTGTGGGCCGCTGCTATTTGCAACATATGTCTCAAGCGTATCTCGCGTGGCCAAAACATCTCCTGCTTGGGTACCACATGCTTGACCAGACATATTTTGACCTGCCATGCAGTTCGTTGGCAAGCGTATCTAAAAGACCCACACCAAAGAACAAAGAGGACCTCTCCTTGCTCCTCATCAGCTGAGATCTCCAACCCCACTATACCTTCAGTCCTCTCTGAGACCTGCACTGAGAGGAATGAAGGTGTAGAATTAGGTGTGTCACAGCCAAGTACTTGTGGGCAATCTGCTTTTGGTACACCAACGTCAGATTGTACCAGGCAAATTTCCCTGCCCCAGCTGCTGCACCGCCGAAAGAAGTTTGCTCCCAGCCATCCACATGCCCAGCGGTTGAATGCTAGCTTGGCAAAATTGCTAGCACTTCAACTGCTGCCTTTTCAGTTGGTAGACTCTGCCCCCTTCCGTGAGTTTGTGGAATGTGCGGTTCCTCAGTGGCAGGTACCCAAACGCCACTTTTTCTCACGGAAGGCGATTCCGGCTCTCTACCGGCACGTGGAAGGCAATGTCCATGCCTCGCTGGACAGGGCGGTCAGCGGTAAGGTGCATATTACCGCTGACTCATGGTCCAGCAGGCATGGACAGGGACGTTACCTAAGTTTCACGGCGCATTGGGTGACTCTGCTGGCAGCTGGGAAGGATGCAGGACAAGGTGCAGTAGTGTTGGAGGTTGTTCCGCCACCACGTCTCCAAAATGCTAATGATTGTGACACACCTCTCTCCTCCACCCCCTCCTCTTCTTCTTCCTCCATGGCCTCTTCCTATGCTTTGTCCTCGGGAACCAGCGGTGCTCCGTAGCCGTTCAAGGGGCTACGCAAGTACGCAGGCCAAAAGATGCCATGCGGTGCTTGAGCTGGTGTGCTTGGGGGACAGGAGCCACACTGGGGCAGAGGTTCTGTCAGCTCTGCAGGGGCAGGTTCAGAGGTGGTTGACGCCATGCCAACTTAAGGCAGGAATGGTGGTTTGTGACAATGGCACCAACCTCCTCTCTGCCCTCCGACAGGGACAAATGACCCATGTGCCTTGTTTGGCTCACGTCCTTAACTTGGTGGTGGAGCGGTTCTTGGGCAGGTACCCGGGGTTACAGGATGTCCTGAGGCAGGCCAGGAAAGTCTGTGTGCATTTCTGCTGGTCATATAATGCCAGTGCTCGGCTGACGGACCTCCAAAAGGAGTTTAACCTGCCCAAGAACCGCCTAATCTGTGACATGCCCACCAGGTGGATCTCAAAGTTGGCCATGCTGCAGCAGCTGCACACGCAGAAGAGGGCCATCAATGAGTATCTGTGGCACCAGGACAGGGCCAGTGGGCCATGATCAGGGATGCATGCACTGTCCTGTCACCATTTGAGGAAGCCACGAGGATGGGGAGCAGTGACAGTGCATGCTCTCAAGGCCCCCTTTATCCAGACAGTGTTCCTGCGTGCCCGCCGATCACACAGGAAGAGGACGAGGGGGAGGAGGAGGAGGAAGATTGTGTCAGTATGGAGGTGGAGCCTGGCACTCAGCATCAGCAGCAGTCTTTAAGGGATCAGTCCCAAGAAACACATGGACTTGTACGTGGCTGGGAGGGGGTGGCTGCGGACCATGTCGTCCTTAGTGACCCAGAGGACTCTGGACCGAATGCCTCAGCAAACCTACGCTGCATGGCCTCCCTGATCCTGCAAAGCCTGCGTAAGGATCCTTGTATTCGTGGTATCAAGGACAAGGACCAATACTGGCTGGCAACCCTCCTTGATCCACGTTACAAGGGTAAGGTTGCGGACCTTATCTTGCCATCGCAGAGGGAGCAGAGGATGAAACATCTTCGGGAGGCCTTGTAGAAAGGTCTGTGCAACGCGTTCCCAGAGACTGGGAGGTTACAAACTCCTGTTTCTGGACAACGTGTTGCTGAGGCTTCGGTCAGTCAAAGAAGGAGCGGTGGAGAAGGTGGCCGTCTGACCGATGCGTTCAGACAATTTTTTGGTCCGCAGCCCCAAGGTATGATCAGTTCCAGCAACCATCGCCAGCGTCTGTTTTACATGGTGCAGGAATACCTAGGGGCAAGATCTGACTTGGACACGTTTCCCACCGAAAATCCTCTGGGTTACTGGGTCTTGAGGATGGATCACTGGCAGAGCTTGCACAGTATGCAATTGAGCTACTGGCCTGTCCTGCATCCAGCATTCTTTCGGAACGCACATTCAGTGCTGCTGGAGGCTTTGTAACTGATCACAGGGTGCGTCTGTCCACCGACTCGGTCGATCGAATGACCTTCATAAAAATGAATCATTCTTGGATCACCACCAGCTGCCAAGCACCTGATGCTGATGTAACCGAATAATTTTTTTTGAAATCTCAGATCCCTTCAAAGACTGCCTATGCTGATGCTGAGTGACTATCCTGAGTAATTATCCTCTTCCTCCTCAATCATCACGCTGATAGCTTGTAAGAACATTTTTGGTTCTGGGCGCCACCACCAGTGCCTAAGGCCCAATTTTTCAGCCCGTTTAACAGGGGCGTGTAATTACAGTTTTTGATGCAATACTTTGCAGCAGGGCTCGTTTCTGCGTTACAACTAGAGTATCTGTGAGGGGTTGCAGTGTTGTGGCACCAGCACCAGTGCCTAAGGCCCAATTTTTCAGCCCCTGTTTAACAGGGGCCTGTAATTACAATTTTTGATGCAATACTTTGCAGCAGGGCTCATTTCTGCATTCCAACTAGAGTATCTGCGAGGGGTTGCAGTGTTGTGGCACCAGCACCAGTGCCTAAGGCCCAATTTTTCAGCCCCTGTTTAACAGGGGCGTGTTATTACAATTTTTGATGCAATACTTTGCAGCAGGGCTCATTTCTGCGCTCCAACTAGAGTATCTGTGAGGGGTTGCAGTGTTGTGGCACCAGCACCACCATCAAAGGCCCAATTTTTCTGCCCTTGTTCAACAGGGGCATGTAATTACAATTCTTGATCTAATATTTCACAGCAGAGCCCATTTCTGCACCCACCAAGAGCGAGTGAGGACTTACAGTGTTGTGGCACCAGCACCACCACCACCAAAGGCCCAATTTTTCTGCCCTTGTTCAACAGGGGCATGTAATTACAATTCTTGATCTAATATTTCACAGCAGGGCCCTGTGAGGGCTTACAGTGTTGTGGCCACAACAACATCTAAGGCCCAAATTTCTGCTGAGTATATAGAGCAGGCCCCTACTTTCAAAAATCTAACTTACAAATGACTCCTACTTGCAAACGGAAGGAGACAACAGGAAGTGAGATGAAATCTACCCCTAGGAAGGGAAATTCTCTCCTATAAGAGTTAATATGGGAAAAACATTTCTCCTTTCCACTGATGCTTTCCAATCCTTGTTCCACAAAAAACCCCAAATTTTCAAAAAACATTTGTCATTGGGACAAAAAGTGAGGTGAAATCTTCTGAAGAGGAGGAAAGACAGCAAAACAAATGTCACAGGGGTGATAACCCTTCCCTATGTTTTCCAAAAAGCTTAAAAAAGATTTTTTGGCTGGTGCTAAACACGTTAAAAATGTACCCGTTAAAAATTACAAACAGATTCTACTTAACAACAAACCTACAGTCCCTGTCTTGTTTGCACCGCCTGTATACTGCTGTTCAGAGTATATAGGGCCTGGTGGCCCCACACCTTTCCTTATTTTAATTTGGGTGCGGGGTTCCCCTTAATATCCATACAAGACCCAAAGGGCCTGGTAATGGTCTGGGGGGTACCCATGCCATTTGTCTCACTGATTTTCATCCATATTGCCAGGACCCGACATTACATTAAACCCTCAAGCAGTTTTAAATGAGATTTTTTCCTTTAAAAATGACATTTTGTGCAGGGACTGTTCTAAACACGGGAAACACACGCCACTTTACAGGCATACTATAGACACACCCCAGGTACGATATTTAACCACTTCAGCCCCGGAAGGATTTACCCCCTTCCTGACCAGAGCACTTTTTACAATTTGGCACTGCGTCGCTTTAACTGCTAATTGCGCGGTCATGCAATGCTGTACCCAAACGAAATTTGTGTCCTTTTCTTCCCACAAATAGAGCTTTCTTTTGATGGTATTTGATCACCTCTGCCGTTTTTATTTTTTGCGCTATACACGGAAAAAGACCGAAAATTTTTGAAAAAATGATATTTTCTACTTTTTGTTCTAAAAAAAATCCAATAAACTCAATTTTAGTCATACATTTAGGCCAAAATGTATTCGGCCACATGTCTATGGTAAAAAAAATGTCAATAAGTGTATATTTATTGGTTTGCGCAAAAGTTATAGCGCCTACAAACTAGGGTACATTTTCTGGAATTTACACAGCCTTTAATTTATGACTGCCTATGTCGTTTCTTGAGGTGCTAAAATGGCAGGGCAGTACAAAACCCCCACAAATGACCCCATTTTGGAAAGTAGACACCCCAAGGAAATTGCTGAGAGGCATGTTGAGCCCATTGAATATTCATTTTTTTGTCCCAAGTGATTGAATAATGACAAAAAAAAAAAAAAAATTACAAAAAGTTGTCACTAAATGATATATTGCTCACACAGGCCATGGGCATACGTGGAATTGCACCCCAAAATACATTTAGCTGCTTCTCCTGAGTATGGGGATACCACATGTGTGGGACTTTTTGGGAGCCTAGCCGCGTACAGGGCCCCGAAAACCAATCACTGCCTTCAGGATTTCTAAGGGCGTACATTTTTGATTTTACTCCTCACTACCTATCACAGTTTTGAAGGCCATAAAATGCCCAGATGGTATAAACCCCCCCCAAATGACCCCATTTTGGAAAGTAGACACCCCAAGCTATTTGCTTTGAGGCATGTTGAGTCCATGGAATGTTTTATATTTTGACACAAGTTGCGGGAAAGTGACACTTTTTTTTTTTTTTTTTTTGCACAAAGTACACAGTTTCGGAGGCCATGGAATGCCCAGGTGGCACAAACCCCCCCAAATGACCCCATTTTGGAAAGTAGACACCCCAATCTATTTGCTGAGAGGCATGGTGAGTATTTTGCAGCTCTCATTTGTTTTTGAAAATAAAGAAAGACGAAAAAAAAAATTTTTTTTTTCTTTTTTCAATTTTCAAAACTTTGTGACAAAAAGTGAGGTCTGCAAAATACTCACTATACCTCTCAGCAAATAGCTTGGGGTGTCTACTTTCCAAAATGGGGTCATTTGGGGTTTTTTTTTTGCCACCTGGGCATTCCATGGCCTCCAAAACTGTGATAGGCAGTGAAGAGTGAAATCAAAAATTTACGGCCTTAGAAAGCCTGAAGGCGGTGCTTGGTTTTCGGGGTCCCGTACGCGGCTAGGCTCCCAAAAAGTCTCACACATGTGGTATCCCCGTACTCAGGAGAAGCAACAGAATGTATTTTGGGGTGTAATTTCACATATTCCCATGGCATGTTTGAGCAATATATCATTTAGTGACAACTTTGCGCAAAAAAAAATAAAAAATTGTCTCTTTCCCGCAACTTGTGTCACAATATAAAATATTCCATGGACTCGACATGCCTCTCAGCAAATAGCTTGGGGTGTCTACTTTCCAAAATGGGGTCATTTGGGGGGGTTTTGAACTGTCCTGGCATTTTATGCACAACATTTAGAAGCTTATGTCACACATCACCCACTCTTCTAACCACTTGAAGACAAAGCCCTTTCTGACACTTTTTGATTACATAAAAAAATAATTTTTTTTTGCAAGAAAATTACTTTGAACCCCCACACACTATATATTTTTTTTAAAGCAAATGCCCTACAGATTAAAATGGTGGGTGTTTCATTTTTTTTTCACACAGTATTTGCGCAGCGATTTTTAAAACACATTTTTTGGGGAAAAAACACACTTTTTTAAATTTGAATGCACTAAAACACACTATATTGCCCAAATGTTTGATGAAATAAAAAAGATGATCTTAGGCCGAGTACATGGATACCAAACATGACATGCTTTAAAATTGCGCACAAACGTGCAGTGGCGACAAACTAAATACATTTTTAAAAGCCTTTAAAAGCCTTTACAGGTTACCACTTTAGATTTACAGAGGAGGTCTACTGCTAAAATTACTGCCCTCGATCTGACGTTCGCGGTGATACCTCACATGCATGGTGCAATTGCTGTTTACATTTGACGCCAGACCGACGCTTGCGTTCGCCTTAGCGCGAGAGCAGGGGGGACAGGGGTGCTTTTTTTTTTTTTTCTTTATTATTATTATTTTTTTTTATCTTATTTTTAAACTGTTCCTTTCATTTTTTTTTTAAATCATTTTTATTGTTATCTCAGGGAATGTAAATATCCCCTATTATAGCAATAGGTAGTGACAGGTACTCTTTTTTGAAAAAATTGGGGTCTATTAGACCCTAGATTTCTCCTCTGCCCTCAAAGCATCTGACCACACCAAGATCGGTGTGATAAAATGCTTTCCCAATTTCCCAATGGCGCTGTTTACATCCGGCGAAATCTAAGTCATAAAATGCTCGTAGCTTCCGGTTTCTTAGGCCATAGAGATGTTTGGAGCCACTCTGGTCTCTGATCAGCTCTATGGTCAGCTGGCTGAATCACCGGCTGCATTTTCAGGTTCCCTGTTGAGACAGGAGAGCCAGAAAAACACGGAAGACGTTGGGGGGGGGCATTCCCTCCCACTGCTTGTAAAAGCAGTCTAGAGGCTAATTAGCCGCTAGGATTGCTTTTACATGAAAGCCGACTGCTGGCTGAAAAGAATGATACCAAGATGATACCTAAACCTGCAGGCATCATTCTGATATAACCACTCAAAGTCGTGAATGGCGTACCTGAAGACAAAAAAATGGTTAACAATAAAGCACAGTAAACAGTAAATTATAAAAAATTGCATACCTGAAAAGCAAACATGATAAAACATAATAACAATAAAACATTGCAGAATAGAATACAGTAAAAAAGAGCAGAACAATAGAGAGAGAATAGAGAGAGAGAGAACAATAAAACGACAACTATTTTTTTTTATTTTATATTTTTGTATGTGGTTTTTTTTTTTTACACTTTTTTTTGTAACTGTAACTTTTATAACTGTAACCGGTTCCAGGTTCGGGTCTCTCAAAATGCGATGGCATCTTGGGAGACCCTGTGAAATGGCGCCTAGTCTGTGCAATGCTGTACCCTACGCTAATACTCAACTAGTGTATGGTAGCGTTCAAAACATTCACCAATGCAAAGACCAGGATTGTCAGGACAGGAGGGACAATAATAGCGGGTGTCACGCCTATATCCGCGCTTGCTGCAGACACGACATCTTTTTTGGGGGGGTTCGCTGGGTAGGGGTACTCGGGAGGACATAAAGAAAATGCCTCTCATGCAGCTGACTGCATTTGGTTGGGGATGTGAATGGGGGAAGTACGGGCGCTGCAGAAGCAGTGGGTTCCCAATTAGGATTGGCGAATGCAGCAGGAAGGGCATTATGGGCACGACGGGCCTGTGTTTGTCTTTTTGGTGACAGCGGGACACTACTTGTGCTTGCCACCTCACCAGCTTGAACTGCACTTATGGGACTCGCCATGTCACCAAGTGTTACTGCAGTGCTGGTTTGACTACGACCGGGGTGTACTAGGCCGCTGGTGCTTGCCAGTTCACCAAAACGCTACAAAAAAAACTGTTAGCGATCGCAGGGATCAGGCCTGACTCTGCGAACGCTGCAGTTATGCGTTTAGTGTTTTGTAAGTGACAGTGATCGATCGATACTGCACTTGGGTGGGCTGGGCTGGGCCGGGCGGAGGGGCAAAACGCAGGTGCTAGCAGGTATCTGAGCTGATCCCGCTAACACTGCGTTTTTGGGAACCCTAAACTGCTGGGGATGCTAGGATAGATCTGATCAGATCAGATATTGATTCGTTCAGATACTATACCACTAAGGGAGGTGTACGGTGCGTGCGTGGGTGTTAGCGCTACTGGCACTAACCTGACGCTGCCTGGGGCTGGTGCTTGTCAGTTCACCAAAACGCTACCAAAAAAACTGTTAGCGATCGCAGGGATCAGGCCTGACTCTGCGAACGCTGCAGTTATGCGTTTAGTGTTTTGTAAGTGACAGTGATCGATCGATACTGCACTTGGGTGGGCTGGGCTGGGCTGGGCCGGGCGGAGGGGCAAAACGCAGGTGCTAGCAGGTATCTGGGCTGATCCCGCTAACACTGCGTTTTTGGGAACCCTAAACTGCTGGGGAAGCTAGTATAGATCTGAACGGATCAGATATTGATGCGTTCAGATACTATACCACTAAGGGAGGCGTATGGTGCGTGCGTGGGTGTTAGCGGTACTGGCGCTAATCTGACGCTGCTTGGGGCGACACATATCACCGCCGGGCGATCAGGGGGCTAAACCTTTATTCGGTAATAAACGACGGGTGCCCTGACACTATAAAAAATAAACGAACTAACCAGCGTCACCCGTAACAGTTATACGGTGATCAGTGGTGAAAGGGTTAACTAGGGGGCAATCAAGGGGTTAAAACATTTATTAGGTAGTATATGGGGGTCCCTGTCGCTATAAAACGCTGACGGCGAACCTAAATATTTACCTCCCTAACTAGCGTCACCAGCGACACTAATACAGCGATCAGAAAAATGATCGCTTAGTGACACTGGCGACAGGGGGTGATCAAGGGGTTAAAACTTTATTAGGTGGTGTTAGGGGGGTACCCTAGACCTAAAGGGGACTAACAGTAACTGACCTAACACTGTAACTGTCACAAACTGACACCAATGCAGTAATCAGAAAAAAAAAAACCTGCTTGGTGTCAGTTTGTGACGGGGGGGGTGATTGGGGGGGGATTGGGGGGTAATCGGGTGGGGATCGGGGGTGTAATGTGTGCCTGGAATGTTCTACTGTGTGTGTGTGTTTGTGTAACTCACAGTACAGTCTTCTCTCCTTGGCGCCGGTACGGAAAATACCGAGCCGAGGAGAGATGACATCATTTCCTCTGCCTCTGTGTACAATACAGAGGCAGGGAAATGATCCCATTGGCTGGGAGCGATCGCGAGGGGAGGGCCACGAATGGATGGCCTCCCCCTCACCACCGATCGCCGGGGGAGATTTGCCGACCGCCGCAGGCACCGGGGGGGGTCCGATCGGACCCCCCACCCGCGGGCAGGCAAGGACGTACCTGTAAGTCCTTTTGCCTGCCCGTGTCGCTCTGAGGACGTATATGTTCGTGCGGCGGTCGGCAACTGGTTAAAGGAATATTTCACTTTTTTTTTTTTACTTTAAGCATCATTAAAATCACTGCTCCCGAAAAAACGGCCGTTTTTAAAAGTTTTTTTTGCATTGATACATGTCCCCTGGGGTAGGACCCGAGTCCCCAAACCCTTTTTAGGACAATACCATGCAAATTAGCCTTTAAAATGAGCACTTTTGATTTCGAACGTTCGAGTCCCATAGACGTCAATGGGGTTCTAACGTTCGAGCGAATTTTCGGTCCGTTCGCAGGTTCTGGTGCAAACCGAACAGGGGGGTGTTCAGCTCATCCCTAGTCTGTTATTAGACCTGAAAAACTGCAGATTCTGTGGGTGGGTCTGTTGTCTGGAGCTCAGTGGGTGGAGTCGTGATGTCAGTAGACTCCCCGCCCACCTCTACACTCCCCTTGTCAATATGCATTTTCTCCTGTGTATTTCTAACACTGAACTTCTGCTGAACTTCTGCTATGATCTCTAACATCCAGTGAAAAGACAGGAAAGTAACCACATGACTTCAGCATGCCAAATCATGCTGAGGTGTGGAACAGCCAATCCTTGCAGAGCTGCTGAAGAAAGGAGTGGGGGTGGGAATTAAAAAATAATGCATGTGTCTTAGGCTACTGCACGAGATGTAAATCACCTGTCACTCACAGCAAGGGGGAGGATTTGACAAAGTTTTTCTCAGTTTGTCAAGATTTTTCTCACTGAACAATAAAAGAGGATTGCTCAGAGATGGATTAACTCTGTGTGGCAAGACTGGGCTCAAATGATAGGAAATATTATACTTATATATGTTTAAAAAAAAATAAAAAAAATTTTCGGGTTTACATCCACTTTAAAGGTGATTTACCCCTTATGGATTGAGATGTTGATGTGTGTATACAGTGCATCCAGAAAGTATTCACAGCGCTTCACTTTTTCCACATTTTGTTATGTTACAGCCTTATTCCAAAATGGATAAAATTAATTACTTTCCTCAAAATTCTACAAACAATATCTCATAATGACAACATGAAAGAAGTTTGTTTGAAATCTTTGCAAATTTATTAAAAATAAAAAAACAAAAAAAATCCCATGTACATAAGTATTTACAGCATTTGCTCAATACTTTGCTGAAGCACCTTTGACACCAATTACAGCCTCAAGTCTTTTTGAGTATGGTGCTACAAGCTTGACACACCTATTTTGGGAAGTTTCTGACTTATTTGCAGGACCTCTCAAGCTCCATCAGGTTGGATGGGGAGAGTCAGTGCACAGCCTTTTACAGATCTCTCCAGAAATGTTCAATTGGGTTCAAGTCTGGGCTCTGGCTGGGCCACTCAAGGACATTCACAGAGTTGACCTGTAGCCACTCCTTTGTTATCTTGGCTGCGTGCTGAGGATTGTTGTACTGTTGGAAGATGAACCTTCACCCCAGTCTGAGGTCCAGAGCGCTCTGGAAAAGGTTTTCATCAAGGATGTCTCTGTAAATTTCTGCATTCATCTTTCCCTCGATCCTGACTAGTCTCCCAGTTCCTGCCGCTGAAAAACATCCCCATAGCATGATGCTGCCACCACCATGCTTCAACGTAGGGATGTATTGGGCAGGTGATGAGAGGTGCCTGGTTTCCTGGCAAACTCCAGGTGGGCTGTCATGTGCCTTTTAACCCTATAGAAATATTCCTGTGCACATATTACATACTGTAGCTGTGAAAAAAATGAGTTTTAGGTGCGGGAGGTGCCCAAACACTGTAAACCAACAGTAAACATTTTGCCATCACATCACGTCATCGCCGCCGTGTCCTCGTGGTAGGAACGGTGGCCACCTTTGTAGGTCCTGTTTGGCTTATGTCTGTTTTTATGCTGCAGTACTATTTGTACTTTTTTTATTATTATAATAAATACTACACTATAAGAGCATCATTTGGGCTCCTGTTGGTGAGCTTTTTTTGCATAGAGTCTGTCCTCATTGGAGTCTACCAAGCCACCTACAAATCTCAACAGGATGTAAGTTCAAGGCTTGTTATTTCTTGCCATCTGGTGAGTGTATAGATTGGTGGAGGGACTTAAATAGTGACATAGTAGGTGAGGTTGAAAAAAAAAGACACAATTCCATCAAGTCCAACCTATATGTGAGATTATATGTCAGTATTACATTGTATATCCCTGTATGTATATCGTTCAGGTGCTTATCTAATAGTTTTTTTAAACTATCAATGCTCCCCCCTGAAACCACCGCCTGTGGAAGGGAATTCCACATCCTTGCCGCTCTTACAGTAAAGAACCCTCTACGCAGTCTAAGGTTAAACCTCTTTTCTTCTATTCTTAATGGGTGGTCACGTGTCTTATTAAACTCCCTTCCACGGAAATGTTTTATCCCTATTGTGGGGTCAGCAATATGGTATTTGTATATTGAAATCCTATCCCCTCTTAAGCGTCTCTTCTCCAGAGAGAATAAGTTCAGTGCTCGTAACCTTTCCAAATATAATATCCTCCAGTCCCTTTATTAGCTTTGTTGCCCTTCTCTGTACTCGCTCCACTTCCAGTACATTCTTTCTGAGGACTGGTGCCCAGAACTGGACAGCATACTCCAGGTGAGGCTGGACCAGAGTCTTGTAGAGTGGGAGAATTATCGCTCTATCTGTGGAGTCAATCCCCATTAATGCATGCCAATATTCTGTTTGCTTTGTTAGTGCAGCTTGGCACTGCATGCCATTGCTGAGACTATCATCTCCTAGGACCCCCAGGTCCCTTTCCATCCTTGATTCCCCCAGAGGTTCTCCCCCAGAGAGTAGATTGCATTCATATTTTTTCCACCCAAATGTATTATTTTACATTTTTCCACATTAAACCTCATTTGCCATGTAGTTGCCCACCCCATTAATTTCTTCAGATCTTCTTCCAAGGTTTCATCATCTTGCGGAGAAGTTATTGCCTGCTTAGCTTAGCATCTTCCACAAATACAGACATTGAACTATTTACCCCATCCCCCAGGTCGTTTATGAATACATTAAATAGGATTGGTCCCAGCACAGAACCCTGGAGACCCCACTTTCCACCTGTGAGCATTCCTGAGTAGAACTCGTTTATCACCCCTCTCTGAACTCGCCCTTATAGCAAGTTTTCACTCCATGTACTCACCCTAATGTCCATGCCAATGGACCTTACTATGTACAGTAAATGTTTATGGGGAACTGTGTCAAGGCTTTTGAAAAATCCAGGTACACCATGTCTATGAGCCTTCCCTTATCTAGGTGGCAACTCACCTCCTCATAGAATGTTAATAGATTAGTTTGGCAAGAACAATTCTTCATGAATCCATGCTGATTACTGCTAAGGATACCTTTTTCATTAGTAAAATCTTGTATATAATCCCTTATCATCTCCTCCAAGAGCTTACATACTATTGATGTTAGGCTAACTGGTCTTCAATTCCCAGGGATAGATAGGTGAAAGGACACCTTGTAGCAGTTCAGGTGTGGTTATCTTAATGCAGGAAGTTATCTATCTCTGGTAAATGGTTTAGGCACACTGCACTAATACAGCAAATTTTGGATTCAGAGAAGATATTTTGGTCGCGTCACATTTTCATTTATGGCACTTTATGTGTTTGCTTAATTCCTGGCCATTTATTTTTTCATTGGAAAGCACTGCACTGTATTTGACTTTATAAGACCACAGACTGAGCCCTGCTTTAACAAACATTCCTGTAGGTGCAATTGTTACATAGCTTTGAAATGGATGGTACCAAAACATCATAAGCCCAAATAAAAAAATCTGTACAACTGTTACATACCTGCAAACAAACTTTGCTTTAGGTGTGTAGGATGTCCTAACATTGTAATGCCCTATCTGGTCTTCGTTGCGTGCAGCGAGTTACCATTGACTTTGTCATTGTGTTCTTGTCCGTTCGTTACTGATTTTCAGGTCGCTCTTCACAGGCCTTGCTGTTCTTCAGTGCGTTCTGTTACTTTGTTCTGACCAGCCAACCGTTTTCTAGCCATGTTGCATGTACGTACTCATCGTAGAGTTCATGCTGTGCGGGGGCTTGGTGTTGGGGTCCTTACTTTGACACAAGCCCAGTCCATGAACAGGGCGAGGAGGAGTTCATGGACCAAGAATTGGTCGCTCCAACGTTACCAGTTCTGTCACATGCCTTTGCTCCGTGAGATCTGTGAGAATAATCCTGAGGATTTCAGGAACTTTCTCCGGATGATGGACCCCGTATTTCACCATTTGTTGGCTTTGCTGCCCCCTTATATCAGCAGGCAGGATACCTGCATGAGGCAAGCCATCACTCCGGAGCAGAGGCTAGTCGCCACCTTATGGTACTTGGTGACAGGGAGAAGCCTGCAGGACCTCAAGTTCTCGACAGGCATCTCCCCCCAGGCTCCGGGGATCATTATCCCAGAGACCTGTTCTGCCATCATCCAGGTCCTGCAGAAGGAGTATATTAACAACTTCCATACAGGGCATTTTCACCCCCTTCCTGCCCAAGCCAATTTTCAGCTTTCAGCGCTGTCGCACTTTGAATAACAATTGCGCGGTCATACTACACTGTACCCAAATAAAATTTTTATCATTTTTTCCCCACTAATAGAGCTTTCTTTTGGTGGCATTTGTTATGGTGGCGTTTTTTATTTCTTGTGCTATAAACAAAACAAGAGTGACAAGTTTGAAAAAACACAATATTTTTTACTTTTTGCTATAATATGTATCCAAATTTTTTTTTTTTAAACAAATTTTTTTCCACAGTTTAGGCCGATGCGTATTCTTCTACATATTTTTGGTAAAAAATAATAATAATAATAATAATAAAAAAAATAAGCGTATATTTATTGGTTTGCGCAAAAGTTATAGCGTCTACAATATAAGGGGATAGATTTATAGCATTTTTATTATTTTTTTTTTTTTTTACTAATAATGGCAGCGATCTGCGATTTTTATTGTGACTGCGATATTGCGGCGGACACATCGGAAAATTTTGACACATTTTTGGGACCATTCACATTTATACAGCGATCCGTGCTATAAAAAAATGCATTGATTACTGTATAAATGTGACTGGTAATGAAGGGGTTAACCAGGAGGGGGCACTGTAGGGGTTAATGTGTTGCTAGGGAGTGATTCTAACTGTGGGGGGAGGGGATTCACAAGGGGAAGAGACCGATCGGTGTTCCTCTGTACAAGGAACACACCATCGGTCTCCTCCTATCTGACAGGACGTGGATCTGTGTGTTTACACACACAGATCCACGGTCCTGCTCGGTTACCGGGCAATCGCGGGTGCCCGGTGGACATCGCAGCCGCGCGCGCCCCCTGGGCTGCCTGGAAGGCTGCGCCGTCATATGACGGCGGCCCAGAACAACAGCTGCACCGTTCCGCCGTCATATGACGGCAGGCTGGCAGCAAGTGGTTAAGGTAAGATTTTTATCCTTTAACATCACATTTTATTGTATTTAATGTTTGATAATATATTGTATTTCTTTCCGCATTCCCTAATTACCATGATTGTAATATACTGTGAATGTCCCCTTTGTCCACATGCATGCTGTATTTTTTTTTATTTTTTTTGTCCTTCATACATATTTGCCTTAACTAACCTTCCCAGCATGCTCTCCTGGGCCTATATCTACCTCGTCTACTCAATAAACAATGTATTTTGTCAGCTCCATAGTAGTGCTTTACCCTAAATACCCCCTAAAATGTGTAAGAATGTGATATGTGTTTGAAACTCTGGTAGAGTGCCATAGTATTTTTTTGGGGGTACAAAACCATGAACCCTCCCTCCCCCAACTGCTAACTCAGCTGATACCAATCCACTAGCTATCCTCAATTCTCTATCTGCTGACTTTGCTAAACCCATACACACTATACCTACCTCTTTTGTGGTCAGATGTATGGATGAATTCCCCAAAGCATGTAGTGCAAGGGCCTGCCTGAATACTTTTAAATGGTAATGTTCAAAGTTTTTGTATCCTATTATTATCTTGATAGGTAATATCAGAATGTAAAAATGTGCTAAAATGTGTACAGTGTGTATTTCTATCTTTGTATTATGACACTTCTTACCTGTCCAGTGGGCTGCCAATAGTGTTAAGTTAAGAAGGGGCTGGCCAAAGTAACACACATTAATTATTTATGCATTCAGCTCTCAATGAAGTGGAGAGGGTTACCTGTCCAAAACACCCCCCCCCCCCCAAATTTATAAAATGGCCCATGAGAGGGGGGGAGGAATTTGATAGGTGGACCTTATACCTTTGTCTTTAAATACTCCCTAAAATAAATGTTATACTGATGTTGGCCAAGGATGTTTGTGTCTAATCTGCTTTCCATGTTTATGTGCAAAATGATTTTTTTTTTCTTGTTTGACTCCACAGTTTCCTTCCAACCCACAGGAATGGCAGACTGTGGCCTCCCACTTAGCCCAGCGGTGGGACTTTCCTAACTGCGTTGGGGCAATTGATGGGAAACACGTCCACATCGTCCCACCACCCAACTCGGGGTCATACTATTACAACTACAAGGGGTTCAATAGTATTATGATGTTGGCGGTGGTGTCGGCTACATACGAGTTCCTGTATGTGGACGTGGGGAAGAACAGCCGGATGTCAGATGGTGGAGTCATCCCCCACACGGAGTTCTACAGGCGACTCCAGAATGGCAGCTTGGACTTGCCACCTCCAGAAGAGAAGGCGGAAGGACTCCCATTCGTCTTCGTTGCGGATGAAGCGTTTGTGCTGGGGGACCATCTTATGCGGCCATTCCCTATGAGGACCCTTATCCCGGACCAGAGGGTTTTTAATTACCGGCTGGCCAGAGCCAGAAGAGTGGTGGAGAACACGTTTGGAATAATGGCCAGCCAGTTCCGCCTATTTCTTACACCGATACACATGGCGGAATATAAACTCAATCACATCATCCTGGCTTGCTGTGTTCTCCACAACTTTTTAAGGAGAAATTCTGTGATCTATGCTGGCTCAGTTGGGCCTGAAGCAGGAATTAATCTAAATGAACCAACCCTGACGGCACTTGAAGCTGGCCGTCCTGGCTTGCCCCCCCAGAATGCCCGTGAGGTCCGTCTAAGATACATGGAATACTTTGCGGGTAGGGGGCCATCGATATGCCAGACAATGTCTGAGACATTTTTTAAATAAAAAAATATTTTAAACTGAACAAATATTTGCTTAGATTTACTGCTTGTCTTTCTTTTAGCTGACCCTGACTGAAATTTGGGGAATCCTGAAAATGGCGTGATTGTGTAAAAATAGAAAGCACTGTTCGGTGTTATTTACTAAAGGCAAATCCACTCTGCACTACAAGTGCACTTGAGACTGCACTGAAACTACATTTGTAGTGCAAAGTGGATTCTCCTTTAGTAAATAACCCCCATTGTCACTGAAAACACCAACTTTACAACAAAAAAATGCTGTTGAGCATTGAAAGAAGAAGCCACACATTGTTGATTCTCAATCTTTTTAATCAAAGCACAATCACATGTGCGTTTATAAAAGGTTTTTAAAATAAACCAACATGTTTGTTGTATAACAATTTTTTAGGTCACATTAAAAATAGACATTTCCTTTTAAGGTAAAACAGGCATGTTTAAAACCAACAAGAAATACACAACTCTGGAACTTACAAAGTTCAACTTTTGTAGAAAGTGAAGGCAATATCAGACATGAGTATTTATAAACTGTGTTTGATATTGCGTTCAGCAGATGGGGTGAAGTCACCGAATGTCAACATGTGCTAGTTGCCATCATGGGGGATCAAAGAACGTGTTTTGTGGGTGCAAACCCTTCCTCTCAGCTATGTTATTATTGAGTAGGGATGAGCCGAACACCCCCCGGTTCGGTTCGCACCAGAACCTGCGAACGGACCGAAAATTTGCACGAACGTTAGAACCCCATTGACGTCTATGGGACTCGAACATTCGAAATTGAAAAGTGCTCATTTTAAAGGCTTATATGCAAGTTATTGTTATAAAAAGTGTTTGGGGACCTGGGTCCTGCCCCAGGGGACATGTATCAATGCAAAAAAAACTTTTAAAAACAGACATTTTTTCGGGAGCAGTGATTTTAATGATGCTTAAAGTAAAAAAAAAAAAAGTAAAATATTCCTTTGAATGTCGTAAATGGGGGGTGTCTATGTATGCCTGTAAAGTGGTGCGTGTTTCCCATGCTTAGAACAGTCCCTGCACAAAATGTCATTTTTAAAAGGAAAAAAAGTCATTTAAAACTGCTTGCGGCTTTAATGTAATGTCGGGTCCTGGCAATATGGATGAAAATCAGTGAGACAAACGGCATAGGTACCCCCCAGTCCATTACCAGGCCCTTTGGGTCTTGTATGGATATTAAGGGGAACCCCGCACCCAAATTAAAATAAGGAAAGGTGTGGGGCCACCAGGCCCTATATACTCTGAACAGCAGTATACAGGCGGTGCAAACAAGACAGGGACTGTAGGTTTGTTGTTAAGTAGAATCTGTTTGTAATTTTGAACGGGTACATTTTTAACTTGTTTAGCTCCAGCCAAAAAATCTTTTTTAAGCTTTTTGGAAAACATAGGGAAGTGTTATCACCCCTGTGACATTTGTTTTGCTGTCTGTCCTCCTCTTCAGAAGATTTCATCTCACTTTTTGTCCCAATGACAAATGTTTTTTGAAAATTTGATGTTTTTTGTGGAACAAGGATTGGAAAGCATCAGTGGAAAGGAGAAATGTTTTTCCCATATTAACTCTTACAGGAGAGAATTTCCCTTCCTAGGGGTAGATTTATTCTCACTTCCTGTTGTCTCCTTCCGTTTGCAAGTAGGAGTCGTTTGTAAGTTAGATGTTTGAAAGTAGGGGCCTGCCCTATATACTCAGGGCCTTAGGTGTTGTTGTGGCCACAACACTGTAAGCCTTCACAGGGCCCTGCTGTGAAATATTGGATCAAGAATTGTAATTACATGCCCCTGTTGAACAGGGGCTGAAAAATTAGGCCTTAGGCACTGGTGCTGGTGACACAACACTGCAACCCCTCACAGATACTCTAAATGGAACGCAGGAAGGAGCCCTGCTGCAAAGTATTGCATCAAAAATTGTAATTACATGCCCCTGTTAAACAGGGGCTGAAAAATTAGGCCTTAGGCACTGGTGCTGGTGCCACAACACTGCAACCCCTCACAGATACTCTAGTTGGAATGCAGGAACGAGCCCCGCTGCAAAGTATTGCATCAAAAATTGTAATTACACGCCCCTGTTAAACAGGGGCTGAAAAGTTGGGCCTTAGGCACTGGTGGTGGCGCCCAGAACCAAAAATGTTCTTACAAGCTATCAGCGTGATCATTGAGGAGGAAGAGGATAATTACTCAGGATAGTCACTCAGCATCAGCATAGGCAGTCTTTGAAGGGATCTGAGATTTCAAAAAAAATTATTCGATTACATCAGCATCAGGTGCTTGGCAGCTGGTGGTGATCCAAGACTGGTTCATTTTTATGAAGGTCAGTCGATCGACCGAGTCGGTGGACATACGCACCCTGTGATCGGTTACAAAGCCTCCAGCAGCACTGAATGTGCGTTCCAAAAGAATGCTGGATGCAGGACAGTAGCTCAATTGCATACTGTGCAAGCTCTGGCCAGTGATCCATCCTCAAGACCCAGTAACCCAGAGGATTTTTGGTGGGAAAGGTGTCCAAGTCAGATCTTGCCCCTAGGTATTCCTGCACCATGTAAAACAGACGCTGGCGATGGTTGCTGGAACCGATCATACCTTGGGGCTGCGGACCAAAAAATTGTCTGAACGCATCGGTCAGATGGCCACCTTCTCCACCGCTCCTTCTTTGACTGACCGAAGCCTCAGCAACACGTTGTCCAGAAACAGGAGTTTTCTAACCTCCCAGTCTCTGGGAACGCGTTGCACAGACCTTTCTGCAAGGCCTCCCGAAGATGTTTCATCCTCTGCTCCCTCTGCGATGGCAAGATAAGGTCCGCAACCTTACCCTTGTAACGTGGATCAAGGAGGGTTGCCAGCCAGTATTGGTCCTTCTCCTTGATATCACGAATACGAGGATCCTTACGCAGGCTTTGTAGGATCAGGGAGGCCATGCAGCGTAGGTTTGCTGAGGCATTCGGTCCGGAGTCCTCTGGGTCACTAAGGACGACATGGTCCACAGCCACCTCCTCCCTGCCACGTACAAGTCCATGTGTTTCTTGGGACTGATCCCTTAAAGACTGCTGCTGATGCTGAGTGCCAGGCTCCACCTCCATACTGACACAATCTTCCTCCTCCTCCTCCTCCTCTTCCTGTGTGATCGGCGGGCAGGCAGGAACACTGTCTGGATAAAGGGGGCCTTGAGAGCTAAGGAAGTCCTCCTCTTCCTGCCTCTGTTCTGCCTCAAGTGCCCTGTCCATTATTCCACGCAGCGTGTGCTCGAACAGGTGGACAAGGGGGACAGTGTCACTGATGCATGCACTGTCACTGCTCCCCATCCTCGTGGCCTCCTCAAATGGTGACAGGACAGTGCATGCATCCCTGATCATGGCCCACTGGTGTGGGGAAAAAAAAACAAGCTCCCCTGACCCTGTGCTGGTGCCATAGTCACACAGGTACTCATTGATGGCCCTCTGCTGCGTGTGCAGCCGCTGCAGCATGGCCAACGTTGAGTTCCACCTGGTGGGCATGTCACAGATTAGGCGGTTCTTGGGCAGGTTAAACTCCTTTTGGAGGTCCGCCAGGCAAGCACTGGCATTATATGGCCGGCGGAAATGCACACAGACTTTCCTGGTCTGCCTCAGGGCATCCTGTAAGCCCGAGTACCTGCCCAAGAACCGGTGCACCACCAAGTTAAGAACGTGAGCCGAACAGAGCACATGGGTCATTTGTCCCTGTCGGAGGGCAGAGAGGAGGTTGGTGCCATTGTCGCAAACCACAATTCCTGCCTTAATTTGGCGTGGCGTCAACCACCTCTGAACTTGCCCCTGCAGAGCTGACAGAACCTCTGCCCCAGTGTGGCTCCTGTCCCCAAGCACACCAGCTCAAGCACCACATGGCATCTTTTGGCCTGCGTACTTGCGTAGCCCCTTGAACGGCTACGGAGCACCTTTGGTTCCGAGGACAAAGCACAGGAAGAGGCCATGGAGGAAGAAGAAGAGGAGGGGGTGGAGGAGAGAGGTGTGTCACAATCATTAGTAGTGGCATTTTGGAGACGTGGTGGCGGAACAACCTCCAACACTACTGCACCTTGTCCTGCATCCTTCCCAGCTACCAGCAGAGTCACCCAATGCGCCGTGAAACTTAGGTAACGTCCCTGTCCATGCCTGCTGGACCATGAGTCAGTGGTAATATGCACCTTACCCCTGACCGCCCTGTTCAGCGAGGCATGGACATTGCCTTCCACATGCCGGTAGAGAGCCGGAATCGCCTTCCATGAGAAAAAGTGGTGTTTGGGTACCTGCCACTGAGGAACCGCAAATTCCACAAACTCACGGAAGGGGGCAGAGTCTACCAACTGAAAAGGCAGCAGTTGAAGTGCTAGCAATTTTTCCAAGCTAACATTCAACCGCTGGGCATGTGGATGGCTGGGAGCAAACTTCTTTCGGCGGTGCAGCAGCTGGGGCAGGGAAATTTGCCTGGTACAATCTGACGTCGGTGTACCGAAAGCAGATTGCCCACAAGTACTTGGCTGTGACACACCTAATTCTACACCTTCATTCCTCTCAGTGCAGGTCACAGAGAGGACTGAAGGTATAGTGGGGTTGGAGATCTCAGCTGATGAGGAGCAAGGAGAGGTCCTCTTTGTTCTTTGGTGTGGGTCTTTTAGATACGCTTGCCAACGAACTGCATGGCAGGTCAACATATGTCTGGGCAAGCATGTGGTACCCAAGCGGGAGATGTTTTGGCCACGCGAGATACGATTGAGACATATTTTGCAAATAGCAGTGGTGCGATCTGATGCACTCGTCTCAAAAAAGGCCCACACCAAAGAACTTTTTGAATAACACGCAGAGACTGCAGCGCCCTGCACATGTGGAGCTTTGGGGTGTGATGCAGTCAGTGTGCTGCCCTTAGGCTGGCCCCTGGAGGGCATCCTGCCTCGTTGGTGATGTGCCGCCTCCTCCTCCTCCTCTCTCCTATCAGGCACCCACGTTGAGTCAGTGACCTCATCATCCCCGCTCTCCTCATCACTGGAGCAAAGCTGGCAGTATGCTGCAGCAGGGGGAGCATGACTGCCAGATTGCTGTCCTTCTTGGGCACCCCCTCTGTCCGTGCTCACGTTACTGCCTTCATCAAGCTCAGTATCATCATCAGAGCCTTCCAAACGCTGGGCATCCTCCTGGAGCATGTACCCAACACTGTGGTCAAACAGTTCGAGGGACTCCTCAGGAGGACATGGTGGGGCTAGGGAAGGAGTCACTGATGACATTGAGCCGAGGGAATAGGCCGCTGTTTTGCCAGACAAAGTACCCTGAGCATAGGTAAGAGAGGATGAGGAGGATGAGGACGGCTTGGTCATCCACTCGACCAAGTCTTCCGCATGTTGCGGCTCAACACGGCCAGCTGCTGAAAAAAAGGCCAAGCGTGTCCCACGGCCATGTGCTGATGAGGATGCACCGTCCCCACGACCAGCACTAGACACAGAGCCTGCTTGCCCTCTTTTATTGGCTTGTGACTGTCTGCCTCTCCTGTAGTATGAGAACACCACCAACCTTCTACAGGTAGCTTTAGCTGAACACTGTGCAGAGCTCGCAAAAAACTAACTTGTGGCTTTTTTAGCTGCCTGCGGTAGTGATAGGATCAGGAAAACACCACCAACCTTCTACAGGTAGCTTTAGGTGAACACTGTGCAGAGCTTGCCAAAAAATAACTTGCAGCTTATTTAGCTGCCTGCGGTAGTGATAGGATCAGGAAAACACCACCAACCATCTACAGGTAGCTTTAGCTGAACACTGTGCAGAGCTCGCAAAAAATAACTTGTAGGTTTAGCTGAACACTGTGAGGAGGACGCACCACACTAACTTGTAGTTTTAGCTGAACACTGTGAGCAGGACGCACTACACTAACTTGTAGTTTTAGCTGAACACTGTGAGCAGGACGCACTACACTAACTTGTACTTTTAGATGAACACTGTGCAGAGGTCTCACTACACTAACTTGTAGTTTTAGCTGAACACTGTGAGCAGGACGCACTATACTAACTTGTAGCTTTAGATGAACACGGTGCAGAGGTCTCACTACACTAACTTGTAGTTTTAGCTGAACACTGTGAGCAGGACGCACTGCACTAACTTGTAGCTTTAGATGAACACTGTGCAGAGGTCTCACTACACTAACTTGTAGTTTTAGCTGAACACTGAGCAGGACGCACTACACTAACTAGTAGTTTTAGATAAACACTGTGCAGAGGTCTCACTACACTAACTTGTAGTTTTAGCTGAACACTGTGAGCAGGACGCACTACACTAACTTGTAGCTTTAGATGAACACTGTGCAGAGCTCGCAAAAAAATTACTTGTAGGTTTAGCTGAACACTGTGAGGAGGACGCACCACACTAACTTGTAGTTTTAGCTGAACACTGTGAGCAGGACGCACTACACTAACTTGTAGCTTTAGATGAACACGGTGCAGAGGTCTCACTACACTAACTTGTAGTTTTAGCTGAACACTGTGAGCAGGACGCACTACACTAACTTGTAGCTTTAGATGAACACTGTGCAGAGGTCTCACTACACTAACTTGTAGTTTTAACTGAACACTGTGAGCAGGACGCACTACACTAACTTGTAGTTTTAGATGAACACTGTGCAGAGGTCTCACTACACTAACTTGTAGTTTTAGCTGAACACTGTGAGCAGGACGCACTATACTAACTTGTAGCTTTAGATGAACACGGTGCAGAGGTCTCACTACACTAACTTGTAATTTTAGCTGAACACTGTGAGCAGGACGCACTACACTAACTTGTAGCTTTAGAAGAACACTGTGCAGAGGTCTCACTACACTAACTTGTAGTTTTAGCTGAACACTGAGCAGGACGCGCTACACTAACTTGTAGTTTTAGATAAACACTGTGCAGAGGTCTCACTACACTAACTTGTAGTTTTAGCTGAACACTGTGAGCAGGACGCACTACACTAACTTGTAGCTTTAGATGAACACTGTGCAGAGGTCTCACTACACTAACTTGTAGTTTTAGCTGAACACTGTGAGCAGGACGCACTACACTAACTTGTAGCTTTAGATGAACACTGTGCAGAGCTCGCAAAAAAATAACTTGTAGTTTTAGCTGAACACTGAGCAGGACGCACTACACTAACTTGTAGTTTTAGATAAACACTGTGCAGAGGTCTCACCACACTAACTTGTAGTTTTAGCTGAACACTGTGTGCAGGACGCACTACACTAACTTGTAGCTTTAGATGAACACTGTGCAGAGGTCTCACTACACTAACTTGTAGTTTTAGCTGAACACTGTGAGCAGGACGCACTACACTAACTTGTAGTTTTAGATGAGCACTGTGCAGAGGTCTCACTACACTAACTTGTAGTTTTAGCTGAACACTGTGAGCAGGACGCACTATACTAACTTGTAGCTTTAGATGAACACGGTGCAGAGGTCTCACTACACTAACTTGTAGTTTTAGCTGAACACTGTGAGCAGGACGCACTACACTAACTTGTAGCTTTAGATGAACACTGTGCAGAGGTCTCACTACACTAACTTGTAGTTTTAGCTGAACACTGTGCAGGACGCACTACACTAACTTGTAGTTTTAGATAAACACTGTGCAGAGGTCTCACTACACTAACTTGTAGTTTTAGCTGAACACTGTGAGCAGGACGCACTACACTAACTTGTAGCTTTAGATGAACACTGTGCAGAGCTCGCAAAAAATTACTTGTAGGTTTAGCTGAACACTGTGAGGAGGACGCACCACACTAACTTGTAGCTTTAGATGAACACTGTGCAGAGGTCTCACTACACTAACTTGTAGTTTTAGCTGAACACTGTGAGCAGTACGTACTACACTAACTTGTAGCTTTAGATGAACACTGTGCAGAGGTCTCACTACACTAACTTGTAGTTTTAGCTGAACACTGAGCAGGACGCACTACACTAACTTGTAGTTTTAGATAAACACTGTGCAGAGGTCTCACTACACTAACTTGTAGTTTTAGCTGAACACTGTGAGCAGGACGCACTGCACTAACTTGTAGCTTTAGATGAACACTGTGCAGAGCTCACAAAAAAATAACTTGTAGGTTTAGCGGAACACTGTGAGGAGGACGCACCACACTAACTTGTAGTTTTAGCTGAACACTGTGAGCAGTACGTACTACACTAACTTGTAGCTTTAGCTGAACACTGTGCAGAGGTCTCACTACACTAACTTGTAGTTTTAGCTGAATACTGTGAGCAGGACGCACTACACTAACTTGTAGCTTTAGATGAACACTGTGCAGAGGTCTCACTACACTAACTTGTAGTTTTAGCTGAACACTGTGAGCAGTACATACTACACTAACTTGTAGCTTTAGCTGAACACTGTGCAGAGGTCTCACTACACTAACTTGTAGTTTTAGCTGAACACTGTGAGCAGGACGCACTACACTAACTGTAAATAGTCTAGCTGCCTGACTGTGGTACTAATAGGATCAAAAGAACACCAGCAATTTTCTTCAGGTAGCTGTAAATACTGTAACAAGACAAGCCTGCCTGTCAGTATGAAGATAACAGGAACGGATCTAGCTAAACTGAATACAGTGTATATATATATATATATATATATATATATATATATATATGCAACACCTGGGATGCATATATATACACAATACACTGTAAGTGCAGCTAACTCACTGATTGTCCTGCCTAATCTAGCTAACTCAAATGAAATGACACTGTCTCTCTGTCTATCTATGTATCTCAACGCCGGAACACACACTACACAGGGCCGCCGTGCAGGCAGCCTTATATAGTGTGGGGTGTGTTCTAAACCCCCTGAGCCATAATTGGCCAAAGCCACCCTGGCTTTGGCCAATTACAGCTCTCTCTACCGACGATGCTGTGATTGGCCAAACATGCGGGTCATAGTGCATGCTTGGCCTATCATCAGCCAGCAATGCACTGCGATGCCGCAGTGAATTATGGGCCGTGACGCGCCACACGAATTTGGCGCGAACGGCCCATAACGTTCGGAATTCGACGAACGACCGAACAGCCGATGTTCGAGTCGAACATGGGTTCGACTTGAACACGAAGCTCATCCCTATTATTGAGGAAGGGGTTGCACCCCCAAAACGCGTACATTAATCTCCCGTGATGGCAGATAGCACATGTTGACACACTATGTGCATCTTCAAAATTTGGCTTTTCTATAATATGTCAAAAAATGTTCAAAAAATTGTCTGAAAAACAAAGCAGAAATAAGTTAGGGATTTCGAGGGGTTTTAAACTTTTCCCAAAACATCAGAAATGTTCTTTATTTTGTTTTGAACATCATTGATGTTTTGCTTGATGTTTTCCAAGTCCCTATTACACCCCATGATCTCCCCGATCAGGATCTGGGCACTTTCACTGGTGAAATGACCTTCATCCACAACATCACGATCACCTAAAAATATAGAAAAAAAAACACACCATGTATTATAAATATGCCGGCATCTGCGTCTGGGAGTCTGCGAGTGCACGTAGGTCTGCGAGTGGCCTGTGAGTGCATGTAGGTCTGCGAGTGCACGTAGGTTTGCGACTGTTATGCGAGTGCACGTAGGTCTGTGAGTACCTGTGTATTGTCTTGTTGTGTACCTGTGTATTGTCTTGAGTATTAGTGCCAGGAAGCTAGCTGTTAGGTAATTTGGACAGGGTATAATCCCCAATCCTCACTAAATTTAATAGGTACGATGCCCGGCGGGTGTGGAGAGGCGACTCTTTGTACATCTTGCTGCATGTATGCGTTCCTTGATCATCCAATCGAGGGCGAATACTGCTGTGCAAAATGTAAGCACATTGTTTCCCTGGAAGTCCAGGTTCTGAATCTGGGGAAGCAACTGTCCCTCCATACTAAAGGAGAGCCAGGAACGTACACGGCAGGTGCCGGCAGGGGCCAGCACAGAGGCGGGTGGAGACAAAGAGGTGCAGGCTCTAGCAAAGAGTAGATGGGTGACAGTCAGGAGGGGTAGAGGGGGAAGTGCCAGGGAGGCCGATCCAGGACTGGAGCATCCCAATAAGTACGCTCCATTGAGTGACATTGGTGAAACCAGTCAGGGACCAGCACTGCTGGAGCTGAGGGACTCTCCTAGCTGGGGAAGAACTCTTTAAGTGAGAGTGGGGGGGCA
Source organism: Aquarana catesbeiana (assembly GCF_042186555.1). NCBI lineage: Eukaryota > Metazoa > Chordata > Amphibia > Anura > Ranidae > Aquarana > Aquarana catesbeiana. The sequence goes on along the minus strand of NC_133325.1, from coordinate 353,207,049 downwards.
GCAAAGGGAAAGGAAAGACAGATTCTGGTGGTAGGGGACTCAATTCTTAGAAGGACAGAGAGGGCAATCTGTAACCAAGACCTGAAGCGCCGAACAGTATGTTGTCTACCGGGCGCTCGGGTTCGGCACATCACGGATCTTGTGGACAGATTACTGGGAGGGGCTGGGGAAGACCCGGCTGTCATGGTGCACGTTGGCACCAATGACAAAGTCAGAGGCAGATGGAGTGTCCTAAAGAATGATTTTAGGGACTTAGGACCTCCAAGGTAGTATTCTCAGGAATACTACCGGTACATCGAGCCACACCAGAAAGGCAGAGGGAGATTAGGGAAGTAAACAAGTGGCTGAAGAGCTGGTGTAGTAAGGAGGGGTTTGGGTTCCTGGAGGACTGGGCTGACTTCTCAGTCGGTAACCGGTACTATAGAAGGGACAGACTGCACCTAAATGAGGAGGGTGCAGATCTGCTGGGAATGAAGATGGCCAAAAAGTTAGAGGGGTTTTTAAACTAGGCGATGGGGGGGAGGGTCCAGAGGCAGAGATAGCCAGAGCGGAAGATATTCCAGAGGGTAGTATTGGGGGCATTAGTGGTAGGTTAACCAAAGCACAAAAACACAAGGTGAGTATAGTAGCAAGTCCTAGTTGCAATCTCGAAACACCCAATACGAGGACAATATGCGACCGGTCTAAGCAGGTTCACCAATGCCAGAAGCATGGCGGACAAGATGGGTGAACTAGAGATACTGTTGTACGAGGAGGATTTGGATTTTGTGGGAATTTCAGAGACCTGGTTCAACACCTCTCATGACTGGCTGTCAAACATTCAAGGGTATACCCTATACCGCAAGGATAGAGAGGGTAAAAAAGGAGGAGCGGTATGCCTATATATCAAGAATAATGTACAAGTGAATGTGAGAGATGACATCACTGAGGGAGCTAGAGAGGAGGTGGAATCCTTATGGGTAGAGCATCCAAAGGGATGAAGCTAAGGGGAAAATAATACTGGAAGTATGCTATAGGCCCCCTAACCTGAGGTAGGAAGTGGAGACAGATCTCCTATCACAATTTGGATTAGCATCAAGGATGGGAAGTGTTATCATAATGGGGGATTTTAATTATCCAGACATAGACTGGGCGGAGGGAACCGCGCATTCATTTAAGGCTTGCCAGTTCCTTAATGTCTTGCAGGACAATTTTATGGGTCAGATGGTAGACGCACCAACTAGAAATAAAACATTACTGGATCTACTGATTACTAACAATACAGACCTAATCACAGATGTGGAAATACGGGGCAATTTAGGTAACAGCGATCACAGGTCAATTAGTTTCAGTATAAATCACACAAATAGGAAACATAAAGGGAATACAAAGACACTGAATTTCAAAAGAGCCAACTTTCCTAAACTACAAACCTTGCTAAAAGGCATAAATTGGGATAAAATATTAGGAACAAAGAATACGGAGGAGAGATGGGTTTGCTTTAGGAGCATATTAAATAAGGGCATTAGCCAATGTATCCCATTGGGTAATAAATTTAAAAGAGCGAACAAAAGTCCTGGATGGCTTAACTCCAATGTAAAAATGCATATAAAAGCAAAGGAGAAGGCCTTCAAAAAATACAGGGTTGAGGGATCATCCTCAGCATTCAGACTTTATAAAGAATGCAACAAGAAATGTAAGGGTGCAATTAGGACGGCTAAGATAGAACATGAAAGACACATAGCGGAGGAGAGCAAAAAAAATCCCAAGAAATTCTTTAAGTATGTAAACAGTAAAAAAGGGAGGACAGACCATATTGGCCCCATAAAGAATGAGGAAGGACATCTGGTTACAAAGGATGGGGAGATGGCGAAGGTATTAAATTTATTCTTCTCCTCAGTCTTCACAAGTGAATCGGGGGGCTTCAGTAACCAAAACTGCAGTGTTTATCCTCATGACACAACACAGGAAGCACCTCCATGGTTAACAGAGGACAAAATTAAAATTAGACTTGAGAAACTTAACATTAATAAATCACCGGGACCAGATGGCTTGCATCCGAGGGTACTTAGGGAACTCAGTCAAGTGATTGCCAGACCGTTGTTCCTAATTTTTACAGATAGCCTACTGACTGGAATGGTACCAGCTGATTGGAGAAAAGCCAATGTAGCACTAATATTTAAAAAGGGCCCAAAATACATCCCTGGGAATTACAAACCAGTTAGCCTAACATCAATAGTATGTAAACTCTTGGAGGGGATGATAAGGGACTATATACAAGATTTTAGTAATAAGAACGGTATCATTAGCAGTAATCAGCATGGATTCATGAAGAATCGTTCTTGCCAAACCAATCTATTAACCTTCTATGAGGAGGTGAGTTGCCATCTAGATAAAGGAAGGCCCGTAGACGTGGTATATCTGGATTTTGCAAAAGCATTTGACACAGTTCCCCATAAACGTTTACTGTACAAAATAAGGTCCGTTGGCATGGACCATAGGGTGAGTACATGGATTGAAAACTGGCTACAAGGGCGAGTTCAGAGGGTGGTGATAAATGGGGAGTACTCGGAATGGTCAGGGGTGGGTAGTGGGGTTCCCCAGGGTTCTGTGCTGGGACCAATCCTATTTAATTTGTTCATAAACGACCTGGAGGATGGGATAAACAGTTCAATCTCTGTATTTGCAGACGATATTAAGCTAAGAGGGGCAATAACTTCTCCGCAGGATGTGGAAATCTTGCAAAAAGACCTGAACAAATTAATGGGGTGGGCGACTACATGGCAAATGAAGTTCAATGTAGAAAAATGTAAAATAATGCATTTGGGTGGCAAAAATATGAATGCAATCTATACACTGGGGGGAGAACCCCTGGGGGAATCTAGGATGGAAAAGGACCTGGGGGTCCTAGTAGATGATAGGCTCAGCAATGGCATGCAATGCCAAGCTGCTGCTAACAAAGCAAACAGAATATTGGCATGCATTAAAAAGGGGATCAACTCCAGAGATAAAACGATAATTCTCCCACTCTACAAGGCTCTGGTCCGGCCGCACCTGGAGTATGCTGTCCAGTTCTGGGCACCAGTCCTCAGGAAGGATGTACTGGAAATGGAGCGAGTACAAAGAAGGGCAACAAAGCTAATAAAGGGTCTGGAGGATCTTAGTTATGAGGAAAGGTTGCGAGCACTGAACTTATTCTCTCTGGAGAAGAGACGCTTGAGAGGGGATATGATTTCAATATACAAATACCGTACTGGTGACCCCACAATAGGGATAAAACTTTTTAGCGGAAAGAAGTTTAACAAGACTCGTGGCCACTCATTAAAATTAGAAGAAAAGAGGTTTAACCTTAAACTACGTAGAGGGTTCTTTACTGTAAGAGCGGCAAGGATGTGGAATTCCCTTCCACAGGCAGTGGTCTCAGCGGGGAGCATTGATAGCTTCAAGAAACTATTAGATAAGCACCTGAATGACCGCAACATACAGGGATATATAATGTAATACTGACACATAATCACACACATAGGTTGGACTTGATGGACTTGTGTCTTTTTTCAACCTCACCTACTATGTAACTATGTAACTATGTAACATCCCTGGGAATTACAGACCAGTTAGCCTAGCATCAATAGTATGTAAACTGTTGGAGGGAATGATAAGGGACTATATAGAAGATTTTAATAATGAGAACGGTATAATTAGCAGTAATCAGCATGGATTCATGAAGAATCGTTCTTGCCAAACCAATCTACTAACCTTCTATGAGGAAGTGAGTGGCCATCTAGATAAAGGAAGGCCCGTAGACGTGGTGTATCTGGATTTTGCAAAAGCATTTGACACAGTTCCCCATAAATGTTTACTGTACAAAATAAGGTCTGTTGGCATGGACCATAGGGTGAGTACATGGATTGAAAACTGGCTACAAGGGCGAGTTCAGAGGGTGGTGATAAATGGGGAGTACTCGGAATGGTCAGGGGTGGGTAGTGGGGTTCCCCAGGGTTCTGTGCTGGGATCAATCCTATTTAATTTGTTCATAAACGACCTGGAGGATGGGATAAACAGTTCAATCTCTGTATTTGCAGACGATACTAAGCTAAGCAGGGCAATAACTTCTCCGCAGGATGTGGAAACCTTGCAAAAAGATCTGAACAAATTAATGGGGTGGGCAACTACATGGCAAATGAGGTTCAATGTAGAAAAATGTAAAATAATGCATTTGGGTGGCAAAAATATGAATGTAAGCTATACACTGGGGGGGAAACTCTGGGGGAATCTAGGATGGAAAAGGACCTGGGGGTCCTAGTAGATGATAGGCTCAGCAATGGCATGCAATGCCAGGCTGCTGCTAACAAAGCAAACAGAATATTGGCATGCATTAAAAAGGGGATCAACTCCAGAGATAAAACGATAATTCTCCCACTCTACAAGACTCTGGTCAGGCCGCCCCTAGAGTATGCTGTCCAGTTCTGGGCACCAGTCCTCAGGAAGGATGTACTGGAGATGGAGCGAGTACAAAGAAGGGCAACAAAGATAATAAAGGGTCTGGAGGATCTTAGTTATGAGTAAAGGTTGCAAGCACAGAACTTATTCTCTCTGGAGAAGATACGCTTGAGAGGGGATATGATTTCAATATACAAATACCGTACTGGTGAACCTACAATAGAAATGAAACTTTTTCGCAGAAGAGAGTTTAACAAGACTCGTGGCCACTCATTAAAATTAGAAGAAAAGAGGTTTAACCTTAAACTACGTAGAGGGTTCTTTACTGTAAGAGCGTCAAGGATGTGGGATTCTCTTCCACAGGCGGTGGTCTCAGCGGGGAGCATCGATAGCTTCAAGAAACTATTAGATAAGCACCTGAATGACCACAACATACGGGGATATACAATGTAATACTAACCCATAATCACACATAGGTTGGACTTGATGGACTTGTGTCTTTTTTCAACCTCACCTACTATGTAACTATGTAACATGAAAGTTGTCATTTTAAACTGTACAACAGTAAAGAAAAGCACATGGAGGAGCACGAAAGTAATACAAATAAAGAATAGGAACACAGGACAACTACTTACTTTTTTTGCAGCACTCTCCTGATCCTTCTATACTGATCGTGCTTCCTTAATTTGAGGTCCGACCACCGCTTCCTCAGCTCATCCTTGGATCGCCGTACCCCAAAATTACGGTGCAGACTCTTCACAATTTTCGCTATGATCTTGGCCTTTCTGACATTGGGGTTGGGGTAAGGTCCATACTTCCCGTCATAGTCGACCCTCTTCAGTATGTCGACCATCTCCATCATCTCTACAAAGGACATATTTGATGCCTTAAATCTTCTCCTCCGGGATCATGAGGTTTCTGGCTCCGGGATTTCCTCCTCCTCCTCCTCGTTGCTGTAATTATCAGACACCTGCTCTGTCTCCGCCATGTGCTCTTCCCCACTGCGCTGAACAAGAAGGGGCGGGGAATAGATTAGAAAGAACGCCAGGGGCGGGCGGAGTCTCACACATGCGCAGTGTATTTAAAGCGTAACACGCGTGCGTACGATCTGTGAGTGGAGGAAGGAGTAGAGGAAGGTAACGAAGGTAACATTTAAACTTGGGCCTATACTGCTTAGAAACTGAGGCCTATATTGGGACAAGATTAGGAGACTTTAGCCTGACATTAGGGTTTGTCTTGTGTTGTGTCTTGCAGAGAAAATGGATATATTGAATGATCAGGACTTTATCCCCATATTTCTTGATATGTTCAGGGAGCTGCCCTGTCTGTGGCAGGTAAACCAACCACGTTATAAGAATCAAACAAAGAGGAAGGCAGTGCTGGATAAATTGCTGGAATTCGTGAAGCCGGTGATCCCCACAGCAGACATCCCCTATTTGAAGACCCTTAGATAAGTGCATGAGCAGCACTTATCTAAGGGAGTGCAAGAAGGTCCAGGATTCCCTGAGATCAGGAGCTGCAGATGACATTTATGTCCCCAGGATCTGATACTATGACAGACTGCATTTTCTGGCAGGTGAGACTGAACCCAGGCCAACACTCTCCAGTCTTCCTTCCACGCTTCCTTCCCCCCCAGCTGAGGCTTCTGACGTCGAACCTGGGCCTTCAAGGCAGCAACATGTGGAGGAACCCAGCTTGAGCCAGGTATAGTATTCTTCTAAATATTTCTGTTGGTCAAATGAATGATGTTAAATCTGTTATTTTGGAGTACTAATTTCTGATTGTGATTGATGAAACAAAAACTAAAACGAAGTCCCTTATTCATACACAGGAAAGTCTCAACCAGGAGGTGGCTGGGCCCAGTAGCCTGCCCGATACCCAGGTCCCTCCCCTCTGCCTTCAAACAAAAAGTGGCAGGAAGAGGAGTAACCTGGAGGAGGCAGCAATTGGCCTATTTGGAAGGCTACTGAGGCCATCAGAACCCCCCACAGTGTTCAAGAGGACTTTGCATACATAACAGCCTGCAAAATGGAGGAGGGCCAATGCCTAATATGTGAGTATGTCATCTTCCAAGCCCTAAATAAGGGGTTGAGGGGCCTACTCACAAGCCAAAGCCACATTTGTGAGCTCAACCATGGTCCTCCTCCTCCTCCTCCTGTCCTGCCACACCTCCAACACCAGAGCCTCAGCCTAGAAGGAAGCGTCTAAAGAAGACCAGAGTGTGATGGCCTGGGTTCAGTCTGGTCTGACAAAAGATGCAGGCTCTTGTATGACCACAGCCTGGGGACATAGATGTCATCTGCAGCTGTTCATGCTCGCTTGGACTTCTGGACCAGATTGTACTCCCTTATATATGGACTCCTCAGGCCACCAATTTTGCAGTCAAATAGTTGATGTGTGCCCTGGGGGCCAAAGGCTTCGCCAATTTCTGCAGTTTATCCAGCATTGCCTCCCTCTTTGTTTGGTTATGAATCCTTAATAAAGGATTTTTTTTTTTCTATTATACTCGCCTATGTGTGTTTTCCTTCAAAAAGGACAGTTTGTTTGTGAGGAGGCAGGTACATTTCAAAAATACAATGTCAAATTAACAAGAGACACCAACACCAAGATACCTCCTTGAGATTAAATAATACAAGATAATAATGGTGTTGTGGTAACTTGACACACAAAACACACCCGAAATTATTCTGGAGTTATAAAAAAAAAACCAAGATCAGGATTTTAAAAAATCATAACGACAAAATTTAAATCTAAAAACATAACAAAAATTTTTTTTTTGGAAGATGTGACAAATCAAAATATCATATTGATGAAATCACGATAAATAATAAAGAAAGAAGTTTGTGAGAAGTCTGTGTGAATATGAGCAGCAAAACAACTTCATTCTTCTAGCATTATAAAGAAGAAGAGAGTGCGCTGCATTAAACAATTTAAAACATTGCAGCGTGACGAAAGTGCTATATCCATTGCAAACGCTAATTTTACCCGACCGAGCAGTTCCGTCTCGGAATTTATTCTGAGCATGCGTGGCACTTTGTGCGTCGGAATTGTCCACACACGGTTGGAATTGACGCGATCGGATATTGTTGTCGGAAAATTTTATAGCCTGCTCTCAAACTTTGTGTGTCGGAAATTCCGACGGAAAGAATCCGATGGAGGCCACACACGGTCGAAATTTCCGACAACAAGCTCCGATCGCACATTTTCTGTCGGATAATCCGACCGTGTGTATGGGGCATAACACCACAGACAAAATCCTTCAGTTCACAGGATGGACCCTTTTAAACAAAATTCACAGCATTTGCAAAGGTGAACCAGCTGCTAAAAATTGTTTGTGCCACATTATTATTACTGTTGCAAAGAACAGGAGCTATTGCCCTATTTTTAGATTGATGGTACCAGGACTACAACTGTGGCAGGAGATGTTAACAGTGGCAGATGGTGGGATGTACCAACTGTGGCTGGATGTGCTCATAGAGCGGACATGGACATGTTGGCAGGATGTGAGATATTTTTTAAGGCCTGCAATTATGAAAGGAGCAGCTTTGAATGAAGCAGAAAACAAAAAAAATTGGAGGGTGCCAGGATTCAACAAATATTTATTCAGAATCATCCACTGAAAAAGCTTGTTAGCTGCTCCTGATTCAAGATCGGTTTGTTCTTCAGTCAACAGTGTCTGTAGCTCAATTGCATACTGGGCAAGCTCAGGCCAGTGGTCCATCCTCTTTACCCAGTAGTCGGGGGGGGGGGGTGTCATCCATTCACAGGGTCTCTGTATCCACTCTTGACCCTAGACAATCAGCCACCATATTATGCTACTGCTGCTAGGTGCTGGCAGAAGACAGTTGTGGGCTCTGAGGAATGAAAGTTTTTTTAAACGTATCACCCAGGCAATCACCTCCACCGCTGCTCCTCTTTTCACTGGCAGGAGGCTCTGTGATACCTTGTCTGTGAGACTTTATCTTGCCAACCTCTGGAAAAGAGTGACACAGGTTCCTCCGTACTGTATCAAAGATGTTTTATCCTCTGCTCTCTCTGTGAGGGCAGGATGAAATCTACAACTTTCCTCCTGTAACATGGATCAAGGAGGGTTGCCAACCAGATATGGTCCATCTCCTTAATGCCCTGAAGCCTAGAGTCCTTTTGCAGGTTCTGGAGCATGAGGAAGTCCATGTGTTGCAAATTATTGCAGGCAATAGAACCCTAGTCTTTGTGATTGCTGAGGATGATGTTACCCTCAGCTGCCTTTCCCCAGCCATGTTCTACTTCTGAGTTTTGGGAGAAATTAAATCAATCCCTGGAAGACTGACCCATGTCCCCACAATTATACTCCTCCTCCTCTTGTGCATAGTGTGGCCTCACAGGGACAGTGTCTGGATAGAGTGGCACCAGAGATGCATGGAAGTCCTCTTCTTCCTCCTGCTGCTCTGCCTTGAGTGCCCTGTCTATGATGCTCTTCTGGCCTGCCTCAGAAGATCTTGTAATGTTGGGTACCTACACCACCAGATTAAGGATATGTACCAGGCAAGGCGCATGTATCAACTTTCCCTGCTGGAGAATGGACAGCAGGTTGGTGCTGTTGTTGCACACCACCATTCCCGGTATAAGTTGCCATGGGTTAACCACCTCTGGGCCTGCTCCTGCAATACTGAAAGAATCTCTACCCCAGTGTGACTCCTGGCTCTTAGGCATACTAGCTGTGGCTCTGTGTGGCATTTTTAAGCCTGAGCTTTAGAAAAGCCTCTTCAATGCTTAAGGGGCACTGGTAGGCCAGATGACAACTCAGCGGCATGTAGGAGTAGGAAGTGGTGAAGTGAACAGCTTTGGCACCATCACCAGCAGCTGTAATGATGTGGCGGACCAAGTATCAGTGGTGTACTCTGTCATGCATCCTTCCCGGCTGTCATCAGAGTCGCCCTTAGGGCTGTAAATTATATATAGCCCATACTTGCTGGGCCAGGTGCCTGTATTTATGTGGACCTTGCTGCTGACTGTGTGCTCAAGTGATGTGGGAACATTGTTTTCCACAGTGAAGGGCTCCCTACGGCTGGGAACCTACCACTGCTGTACAGCACATCCCTACTTAGCACTGGACTTAAATTCTATGAATTGCTTGATTCTGGCTCATTTATAGTATAGTGGATAGATGGTACTTATCATATACATACAATCTTTTTTTTAGTGATTTATAGATACTAGCACTGGTGCATGATTTAGCTTTCGCAAATGTTTTTAGTAGATATGTGCAGAACGAAAAAACGTGTTTAGTTTCACATAGATTTGTTATGTTACTAATTTTGCTTCGGATAGATTCGTTATGTCACTAATTTCATTTTGGAATTTATTTCGTTTCATTTTCATTAAATTTCGTTTCATTTATGAATTTTCAAACGAACTCCACATTTTAGGAACAATTTGAATTCTGTGTGAAGAATCGCTGGTTGTTAAGTAGTGGGCCGGGACCCCATGTTGATGGGGACAAGGGCCTCTTCCCCAAAACCCTGGGTGGTGGTTGTGGAGGTCTGTGGGCAGGGAGCTTATCAGAATCTGGAAGCCCCTTTAACAAGGGGGCCCCCAGATCACCCCCCCCATGTGAATGAGTAAATAGTACCCCTACCCATCCACCAAAAAAGTGTACAAAGTGAATAAAGACAGTACACGAGTTTTTGACAATTCCTTTGTTAAAAAAAACAAAACAATGTAACACAATGTAGATCCATCGTCAATCATGACTCCTGCCGCACCACCGATCCCCATCAACATTGAGACAAGGTGCTGTGGGGCAGATCCCCCCAGCTCCAAAGCTCTCCATGTTGAGGGCATGTGGCCTGGTATGGTTCTGGGGGGGGCCGTCTTCTTGAGAGTAAAGCCAGCCATAAACAAATAGAATTTCCCACTGAATCGGCTGAATTTTTATTCATGTATGGGCAGTCTGGTTGTACTGAAATTGATCTATCAATCCACTTTGGTACAACCAACCTGCTAAGCTTTTTTTTGTTCAATCACTGTTGGTGGCAATAGCTGCCGGCAGTGATCATTGTATTCTGATGGCTGGGAAATCCCTCGCTATCAGAATACATGTGAGGTTTCTGTGGTAGTGAGCCCTTGTAGATCTCTTACTCGGGGGGTTCCCCAGGGTGTGGCGTCTAAGCCCCCAGCCTGGTTCTTCACCAGTGCCCCTAATAGTGGGGATGGACTTGCAGCAAGCTGGAACTAGGTTTTGGCCCCCAGGTATGCCCAGCTTATGATATGAAGACCATTTGTGTATACAGAGTACAGATGGCAGGAGACAGAAGAGGATCTGGGAAACAAGCTGAGGGCAGGGCGGGCAGCAGACAAGCAAAAATTGTGGACATAGCTGAGGTTGGTACACAGGAAGTCAGACATAGAATGCAAGTAATGCAAGGCAATCCAGGACCTTAGAGAAACTGGGCAGCTGCTCAGGTAACGCTGGCTCCACTGAGCATGTCTTATATAGGGATGCAAACTGTGAGGGGGGCCAGGAAGTGATAGAAGGAAAAGGAATATAAATCCACAGTATAGCAGGAGATGGCTATAGGTGAACACAGAAGCCACACAACACCTGTGAATAGAATCACAGGCCTAGCAGAACCACTGTAGCAAGAAGGTAAGAATTCCACAGACAGGAAACTGCAGGCTAAACTTGAGCAATTTTTTTTCCTCAACCTGTGATTGAAGGAAAGAACATTGCATAATGTATGGTCTGCCTTAGGGATCATATTTCGCACAGGTCAAGGTAAAAGTTCCCAATTTAGGGTCAAACCATTCACAGCTGATATTTTAGTTTTGGGCAGTTGATGGAGAATTGAATCATCACTAATGACTCTGATTTCTCAGTGGCTCCAATCAAAAGAACGCTGCATGCTAATCCCATGTCAAACCTCCTCCTCTGGCCAACATTAAGGAGTTCCTCTCTTGTTATTTTTTATTTTTTAATAGTTTACCACAGCAGTGCCTCTGATGCAGCAGAAGAAGTGGAACAGAAGGAAAAGTGCTGAGAAATTCAACTTCATCGGACAACTGGGGACCCCGACAGATATAAAATGTCAATGAGGGATTGAACACATTCACCAATAACTGAAATAAATCTCAGTAGTTTTTTAATTGTAATCTGGTTTTATATACTCTATGTGTTTTTTGAAATCACATGATAGAGTCCAACATTTGGCAGGTAGCAAGATTTACAAAAAAATGCCAGCGAACATGCCTTTGTGTAAAAAATTATAAAGCCTTAACTAATAATACATATTACTTTTTGTCTTCTCTCAGTTATTGTTTTTTTTCCTGACTGCTCTAGATGGAAGAGGATTGTTGAGCTGTGAAACAGGCAATGCATTTTGTAGGTCATTTAGAGCAAAAATGATTTGTATGGCTTCAGTCCAGGTAATGAATGAAGATTTTCATAGCACAAACATCCCAAAAATTGGCAAAGAGAGGTAGGCAACTCAGACTGTTATGTTAAACTGTAAAATATTATCTCTTGTATTTGTCCTCCCATTATACAGTTTTACATAAAGTGACACTAAACAATAATAGGATTTGTATAACAGCTTACCTGTAAAATCCTTTTCCTTGAAGTACATCACGGGACACAGAGCCATAGTAATTACTATGTGGGTTATAGTCCATCTTCAGGTGATGCACTGGCACACCCTAAGACAGGAAGTCCACTCCCTATATAACCCCTCCCACTACTGGGAGTACCTCAGTTTTTGTAGCAAAGCAATACACGTGTATACCAGAAAAAAGGGAGGGACCTCTGTGTCCCATGATGTACTTCAAAGAAAAGGATTTTACAGGTAAGCTGTTATAAAAATCCTATTTTCTTAATCGTACATCACGGGATACAGAGCCATAGTAATTACTATGTGGGATGTCCTAGAGCAATGCCAACTGAAGGGAGGGAGACACAACAAAATTAGGGCACCATGAGATTATATTAGTGGTCATCAACCCTGTCCTCAGGGCCCACTAACAGGCCAGGTTTGCAAGATAACTGAAATACATCACAGGTGATATCATTTGCTTCTCAGTGATTGCAGTATTCTAGTCTGCATCTCCCCAAGGTAATACATAAAACCTGGCCTGTTAGTGGGCCCTGAGGACAGGGTTGATGACCACTGGATTAGAGGATTTATACTGCAGCTTGCAGCACACTGCGCCCAAAGGCAATATCCTTATGATTTTTTTACATCTACCTGATAGAATCTGGTAAATGTATGGATTGAAGACCAAGTTGCGGCCTTGCAGATTTGAGCCATGGAGGCTTGGTGATGCACAAAGCACTAACAGCCCTTGTGGAGTGCGCTTTGATTTTAAAAGGTGGAATCTTCCTCTTTAAACCATAAGCTTGAACAATTACTTGTCGAATCCATTTAGAAATAATAGATTTCGATGCTGCCTGTCCTCTTTTAGGACCTTCAGGCAATACAAACAAAACATCCGTTTTACATCCTGCAATACAAACAAAACATCTGAGCATTCGCCTTCAAGTAGACTTTGACTGCTCTTACCACATCAAGAGAATGTAGTGACCTTTCTTCCGTAGAACCGGGTTCTGGAAAAAATGAAGGTAGAACAATATCCAGGTTTGAATGAAAACTTGACACTACCTTCGGTAGAAAGTTAGGATGAGGATGCAAAACTACCTTGTCCTTATGAATGAATAAATGTGGCTCTTTACAAGAAAGAGCAGCCAACTCTGATACCCTTCTTGCAGAAGACATGGCTACCAGAAAAACTTGTTTCCTTGTCAAAAGAACCAAGGGAATATGTCGTATCGGCTCAAAAGGCTGTTTCTGTAATACTGACAGAACTAGGTTCAAGTCCCAAGGGTTCAGGGGTGACCTAACTGGAGGATTAAGCTGCATTACCCCCTGAATAAAGCTATGAACCGAAGAATGCAAAGCAAGTGGTCACTGAAATAATACTGATAAGGCGGAGACCTGGCCCTTGATAGTACTCAAGGCCAACTTAATTTCTAACCCCATTTGTAGAAAGTCAAGGATTCTACCTATGACATACTTCCTGGGGCTTCCTTGCATTAACCAAGGTAGATACCACTGAACCTGACAGCCCACGCTTCTTCAGAATGTGGGTCTCAATAGCCAAACCGTTAAATTTAGCGTTTGTAAGTAGGATGGAATACCGGACCTTGCGAGAGAAGGTCTGGACGTGGTGGTAGGGTCCATGGGTCCCCTACTGCCATCTTTATGATCTCTGCAAACCAAGATCTCCTGGGCCACGCCGGGGCCACAAGAATCACCGACTTCCCTTCCTGCTTGATCCTGCAAAGAAGTCGTGGAAGCAGCAGAACAGGAGGGAATGCATAACTCAGTGAGAACTGATTCCACGGGAATACCAAGGCATCTGTTCCGCACGCTAGCGGATCTTTTGTTCTTGACACAAAGTTGTCCATCTTTTTGTTGAACCTGGACGCAAACAGATCTACGTCCGGAATCCCCCATCTTTGACATATTGTCAGGAAGATATCAAGGTGAAGAGACCATTCTCCGGGGAACAACTGCTGGCGACTCAAGTAGTCTGCCTGCCAATTCTTTATTCCTGGAATGAAGACTGCCGATAGGCAACGTACATTGTTTTCTGCCCAAGTTAGGATATGATTCACCTCTCTCTGGGCCGCATGACTTCTCGTGCCCCCTTGGTGATTGATATCGGCCACTGCTGTGGCATTGTAGGATTGGATTCTGACAGGACAATTCCAAAACCTGAATGTCCAGGCCCTCAGGTTCAAGCATCTGGACCATTTCCCTTGGACAGTCGCCTCTTCCAGGACTGCTCCCCAACCCGAAAGGCTGGCATCTGTTGTTACTACCTTCCAGATAATTGGTAGGAAGGATTTTCCCTTCTGCAGATTCTTGGTTATTGTGATAGACTCACCCGGGATAGAGGCTATTGGAGGGGATTGAATGTGAGCCTCTTGCCAACAGATTATGGGCCCTGGATTTTAAGGGAACAATACTCTGCAAGGTGAATTAGAAACCTAGTCTGATCTGTACTAATCAGACTCAATCGTGTATATATGTATATATTGTATGTTGTCTCATTCTGTTGTGGACAGTTTGCTGTGGTCATTTGGGATGTGTGTCCCTGTAGAGGGAGGGGGGATTCCTCCAGCAGCCCCCTGCTGATAAGACTGATTCATAATGCTGGGACAAATACTGTTAGGAGATGCTGATGTCAATTCCAGCCACCTGTCTGTCTGTTGCTTGCTAGAATGTGTTTATTGTAAATAAGTCTAGTATGGGATCTAAAAGTCATTAGATCCCCATTGTTGTTTGTGTTAATTAACTCTGCTATTGTGTGAAGAAGAGTTCTGTGTTGATTTGTGATAATGTTGATTGTGTTTTCTGAGCTACAAGATGGCCAGTCTGGCCTAAAGGTCATGACTGAGTCATCTAGGCTGTCTAAAGGGATTAGTTAATTAGCCCATGTTAATTAGGTTTCTGGTCACAGGTATATGTTCAGAGTAATATGAGCAGGAGGTATGCACCTCCTCTTTTACTGTATAAAAGAGCCTGTATTCCTTTCAATAAGAGAGATCCCTGTTTGAACTTACATACAGCCTGCCTGGTGTTTGTTCTGAGCTATCACAACTGGATTCGATCAGTACATAGCTGTAGTTTGAATCCCAGAGCATTGGATGACCGAACCATCAGATGATGCGATCTGCAATCTGATTCTATAGCCACAGAGGAGTGTCGGGAGAGTGGAACCGAGCAAGCAGGGGCTTGTTACATTGGTTGGCAGCTGTGGGATTTGCTCTCCAGTTACTGGGACACTCCAAACCAGCCTGCAGGAAAGCCACTCTGAAAGACTTACTTGAGAGCTGGAAGGGACCGGTAGGATCGTGCTTCCTTGCCGTGAACACATCCAAACCATCACCTGGATCCAAGGTCCAGATAGCAGGAGAGGAGAGGTACAGATACCAGCCACCATGGAAGAGGAATTCAGAAGGAGGTTGCGAGAGATGCAGATACAGCACAGAGGATCAGTATCAGAGCAGGTCCTGCTAGGATGGTTTTATTCTATCCGCTGCAAACTCTGGAAGAAAGCGCTAGCCCGTGAGCAGCAAAACCAGGGAAAAGTTCTCCCCTTCATCCATGTAAGGTACTGGTCGCAGTATGAAGTGCGAATGCTGTTATTAGGGGAACAGCCGAACCAGGAGTGGACAGCTGAGTTAAGCAGGCTAATCTGGGCAGAAATGCAGTTGGACGAGAGCTACAGAGCCCTCCAGTGGTATGTAGCCCAAGTGGGCCCGTGGACAGCGGATGACAGCCCCACGGAAGGCTTTGACTACGATGGCCTGGGATTGTTGTACTGGAGGCTGTCCAGGGACCCTGACTTTGGGAGTGATCGAGAGTGGCGTTTGGAGGAAATAATGGAGCACAGGGAGCGAAGACTGAATGTCTCGGAAGTGCACTGGGCACAGGAAGATTTGGAGTTTCTGGCCGTTCAGGAATGGGAGCTTGAGATGGCCTACAGACAGCTGCTAGACTCTGCTCAGCAGCAGGGTGGGGCTCCCTTTGCCTGGGACTATCAGGAAATACCAGTTGACAACTCTGAAATCCTGGCTGAAGAGTCGAACGTGTGGCAGAGTAACAGTGTGCTTTGCCAACCTGCCCCCGCAGCTATGGACGTGAATGTCTTATGGGGGATGGAGGAAGTGCTGACTGATCTTCATGAACCTGTTTCTGCATTGGATGATCTTGGATGGAGGAATGTGCCTGTCCAGCAGAATGCCAGAGAATCGTCTGTGGAAAATCTGGAGATTGCTATCCCCAAAGCTGAAGTGCTGACAACAGGGCAGAGCTCTGCTAACCTCTGCCCAGCACTGATAGCATCTTCTGGGTTCCACGGAGAGGAGATGGTGAACCTCTATCCCCAGACACCAGTTGCAGAGACAGGGAATTTGATAGACTTTTCTGCTGAGGAAGAACAACCTGGTGAGCCTCCAGCAGAAGAAGAGCTGTTATTAGGGCCAAACTTCACTGTGCTCTGCCCAGCACCAACAGAAGTATCTGTGGAGTTACAAGGGACTTCCCCAGCTGAAGCACTAGCAACCGGACAGAGGGTCCAAGATCTCTGCCCTACACCTGCGGTGGTTCCGGAGGCTCAGGGTGAGAAGGAGGTGGTCACTTCCCAGCAGCAGATCAGGATACAGGGGGAGAAGGGAGAGGAGGTGTTTGTTGTCCCTCCCTAAAAGTTGGCCAGGGTGGAGGAAGTGGTCTTTCCTCCCCAGCAAAGATCCGTGCACCTGGGAGACAGTACCACAGACATATCGTCCCAACATCCAGATGAGGGAATGGAAAAGGAAGCAGCCGGCTCATCTCCCCAATGGCAGCTACACAGTTTGGGAGTGGAGAAAGCCAGCCTCCTGCCCCAACGGTTAGCCAGAGTGGAGGATGCAGAGTCCCCAGCAGAAGTGCTGGCAACAGGGCAGAGTGCTGCCAACCTCTGCCCAGCACCGGCAACAACTGTGGAGTTCCAGGGAGCCGGGGCAGTCGGCCCCTCTCTCCAGCGACAAGCTGATGTAGTAAAGCTGCCACTCCCAGCTGAATCGCTGGCAACAGGGCAGAGCGCTGCTGGCCTCTGCCTCGCACCTACAGTTTCTTCTCAGCTTCAGGGAATTGGGACAGTGGGCCCCTCTGTCCAGCAACAGGCCAAGCCATGGAATGTTAAAAACCACCCAGCTGAAGCGCAGGCAGCCAGACAGAGAGTAAATGACCTCTGCCCCACGCCTACTGAGGTCAACTATTCCTTGCAGCCAAGAAAGGAGATCATGCGGGAAGACTATGTGAGTTCACTCTGCCTGACTAACACATGTCCAGACCAGGTGGAGGTCTGGGACCTTGTTAGTCAACCTTTGATGGGGGAGAAATGTGACAGACTCACCCGGGACAGAGGCTATTGGAGGGGATTGAATGTGAGCCTCTTGCCAACAGATTATGGGCCCTGGATTTTAAGGGAACAATACTCTGCAAGGTGAATTAGAAACCCAGTCTGATCTGTACTAATCAGACTCAGTCGTGCATATATTTATATATTGTATGTTGTCTCATTCTGTTGTGGACTCTTTGCTGTGGTCATTTGGGATGTGTGTCCCTGTAGAGGGAGGGGGGATTCCTCCAGCAGCCCCCTGCTGATAAAAGACTGCTTCATAATGCAGGGACATATACTGTTAGGAGATGCTGATGTCAATTCCAGCCACCTGTCTGTCTGTTGCCTGCTAGAATGTATTTATTGTAAATAAGTCTAGTATGGGATCTAAGAGTCATTAGATCCCCATTGTTGTTTGTGTTAATTAACTCTGCTATTGTGTGAAGAAGAGTTCTGTGTTGATTTGTGATAATGTTGATTGTGTTTTCTGAGCTACAAGACGGCCAGTCTGGCCTAAAGGTCATGACTGAGTCATCTAGGCTGTCTAAAGGGATTAGTTAATTAGCCCATGTTAATTAGGTTTCTGGTCACAGGTGTATGTTCAGAGTAATATGAGTAGGATGTATGCACCTCCTCTTTTAATGTATAAAAGAACGTGTATTCCTTTCAATAAGAGAGATCCCTGTTTGAACTTACATACAGCCTGCCTGGTGTTTGTTCTGAGCTATCACAACTGGATTTGATCGGCACATAGCTGTAGTTCGAATCCCGGAGCATTGGATGACCGAACCATCAGATGTTGCAATCTGCAATCTGATTCTATAGCCGCAGAGGAGTGTCGGGAGAGTGGAACCGAGCGAGCAGGGGCTCGTTACAGTTATCAACCACCAACTGAGGCTCTGGCGCACCTTTGGAGACAAACACATTGGAAAATCTAAAGCTTGGACTTTCTTGTTCCAAGCCGATGGGATACTGTTTTGCAGCAGTCTCGAATGAAACTGAGCATAAGGAACGGCCTCGAATGAAGCCACCATCTTTCCCAACAACCTCATGCAAAGTCGAATAGAAGGATTCTTTTTTGCCTTGACTACCTGAATCAGCTCTCTTATGGCACTGATCTTCACCTAGGGTAAGAATACCCTTTTCTGTACTGTATCTATGATCAGACCCAAGTATTCCAATCTCCTTGATGGTTTTAAGGAAGATTTCCCTAGGTTGAGAATCCAACCTAGGTATTCCAGGTAGTTGACCGTGGTGATCATACTTTGGTCTAAGCGGGCAACCGACTGGTCTATCAAGAGCAGATCATCTAGGTATGCTATAATCGTTATACCTTGGGCCCTTAATCTGGCTAGAGGAGGGCCAGGCCCTTTGTAAACACTTGAGGTGCAGTAGCTAGACCGAAAGGCAGAGCTACAAACTGAAAATGAAGATTTTCTACCTCGAAGCTTAGATTTTTCTGGTGAGTGGGGAAAATCGGCACATGGAGGTATGCATCCTTGATGTCGATTGATGCAAGAAGTTCGCCTCCTTGTAGGATGGATGGTACAATGCTTGAAGGAGAGACTTCTTTTTCTCTGGATCCCTGGGAACGTTTGATCTGAGAAAACGAGGAAACGGGGACTCTCGGAACTCTAGTTTGTACCCTAGAGTAATTGAGGAAGCTATCCATTTGTCTTGACACTCTACCTGCCAGATCCTTGAGAACTGCAGAAGTCTTCCCTCCACTCGAGCAAGCGGGGGCGCCCCTTCTTAAGGAGGCTTTAGTATTTTGTTTTGTAGGTTTCCTTCCCCAGGACTTCTTTTGTCCCTGGGGTTGACCCTGAGGTTTACCTCTTGAATTTGACGGTGGAGGCCATCGTGACTGCCTGAAGGCTGATGCTCCTGGCACTGAAGAAGAGGCTCGTTTAAATGAAATACGCTTACTCCTTTTCCTAACTGGCAAAAGGGTATTTTTCCCATTAGAAATTCTTTTGATGTACTTATCCAGATCATATCCAAACAGCCGTTCACCGCAAATAGGAAAACTAGCCAGGAGCTTTTTGCAGGGAGCTTCGGCTCCCCAATTTTTCAACCACTGTATTCTACGCATATGCACCAGCCCAAGCGTAAAGTGTGAGGCCTGGAGAATAGAATCTCTCATAGCGTCTATTGCAAAACATAACGCCCCTGGTGGCTCGGCCAAATCTTGGGCCTGCTGATCAGGAATAATCTTGAGCACCTGTTTAAACTGGTCTCTCAAGGATTGACACACACCAATTGGTGCCAGCAAGAGAAAAAGTGTTTTTTAATAGGAATTCCAACTTCTTATCCGTTGGATCCCTAAACATTTGAGCAAGTCAAACTTTTATTCACAGGGGATACAGCAGCGTCAATTGCTGGTATCTCCCATTTTTTTAATTAAACTTTTCCTCTAGAGGATAAAGTGTTGCAAACTTTTTAGGAGGATAAAAATGCTTATCCGGGTGATCCCACTCAGAATACACAAGCTTTTCCAGCAAAGAATGGATAGGAAAGGCATACACAGCTTGGGGAGGCTTTAGCGAACCCAAACAAGAAGTAGGTTTATTAACCGACTCAGTTAAGGGTAGCATAAATGTGGAGCGGACAATTCAGTAAGAGATTGTACCATTAATCTTTCAGATTGTGAACTTGATCCCTCCGCATCTGACCCCTCAGAAGAGGGGTCATCAGCCTCTTCCCGGAACCCTGAGAAAAATTCATCATCTCCCGCCCCCGGTTCCTCAGTTTGAGGGTCCTGGGTAACGGAAGGGGACCTATCGCGCTTAGTCCCACTCTGGAATGCGATTAAAGCCGCTAACCTCTGCTCCAAATCTAATATGGTTGAGGAAAAAGTTTCTTCAGTAACAGACAGGGGCTGCAGTGTTGGAAACAGTTGCACCACCTGATGTACCTGATGGCTCACTCTGACCAGCCACTTCAGATCTCTCAGGGAAGGATGCCATTTTAGAGATGATTTTAGGCTTTTTTGAGCTTGAAGGAGTCCCTCTTGAGCCCTTTTTTAGGGTGTTTTTTACCCCCCTTGCTGCACGGCAACGCCGCGCTACGCCTCATCCCTCCGTCACATCGCACCCCTCTCTCTTTTCAAAAAGAGCATTTTCCCTCACGGCTGCGGGCCTCCTATCTGACGGGATCAACTTGTGAGTGGGGGGTGGTGAGGAGGAGATCCAGTAATCCAACCGCCGTGCAGGGGCGGTAAAAAATGGAACGGCATCTCCGACCGTTCTGGCTTACCACTATCCAGGGAAAGGGGGGGAGCTTTTTCCAGGTGGGGGGTGTTTTTGTATCAAAATCCTCTCCCAATCTTACAGGAGTTCTAGGACTGCTCACCGGAGGAATCTGCAGCTTCTACTGAGACAGCGTGACACAGCATAGAAAAGCATGACAAGGTACGTGCTCTATACAGCCCCCAGTGGTGACTTTTAGGCAACATTTACTTTTTAAAGGAGACAATTCATAAGAAACTTAAAAAATTCCACTTACCTTTCCCACTGCAGGGTTTTCTGTAAAACCAACAGACCCAATCTTCACCCCTCACGGTGGGCTCCATTTAAAAAACCTTCAGGAACTGGGGTAATTAGCCTTTGCAGCAAGGTACACATGGAAGGGCAATGCACATCAGAAACAAAAACATTTCCAAGCACACTTACCAGCTAGCCTGCAAATTTAAAAAAAAACATATTTGGCATATTTGTCACACATAAATGACTCAGATTATCAAACTAATTTTATTATTACACAAAGATAACCCAAGTAAATACAAAATGCAGTTTTTAAATGATGGTTTCATTTATGAAGGCCAAAAAGCTGTCCAAACCTGCCTGGTTTTATGTGAAAAAGTCATTGGCGAGAACAACTGCAAGCGTTTGCGATAACTGGCAATGAGTCTTTCACATTGCTGTGGAGCAATTTTGGCCCACTCTTCTTTTAGAATTGTTTTGGTTCAGCCAAATTGGAGGGTTTTCCAGCACGAACGGCCTGTGTAAGGCCATGATACAGCATCTCAATTGGATTTAATTCCAGGCTTTGACTAGGCCACTCCAAAACCTACATTTTGCTTTGTTTGAACCATTTGGAGTTGGACTTGCTATTGTGTTTCAGATCATTGTCCTGCTGCATAACCCAAGTGCACTTGAGCTTGAGCTCACAGACTGATGGCTGTGCATTCTCCTTTAGGATTTTCTGGTAGAGCTCAGAATTCATGGTTCCATCAATTATGGTAAGTCATCCAAATCCTGAAGCTGCAAAGCAGCCCCAAACCATCACACTACCACCACCATGTCTGACTGTTGGTATGATGTTCTTGTTATGAAATGCTGTATTAGTTTTATGCCAGATGTAACGGGATGCACACCTTCCAAAAAGTTAAATTTTTGTCTCATTCTCACTTGGTCCACAGAATATTTGCCTAAAAGTCTTGGGGATAATCAAGATGTTTTTGGTAAATGTGAGATGAGCCTTTGTGTTCTCTTTGGTCAGCAGGGGCTTTGACCTTGGAACTCTTCCATGGATGCCATTTTTGCCCAGTCTCTTTCTTATTGTTGAATCATGAACACTGATCTTACCTGAGGCAAGTGAGTCCTTCAGTTCTTTAGATGTTGTTCTGGGTTCTTTTATGACCTTCTGGATGAGTCGTCATCATACTCTTGGAGTAATTTTTGTAGGCTGGCCACTCCTGGGAATGGCTCTTCCTGTGGTTCACTGGAGTTGCAAAGTCTTAGAAATGGCTTTGAAACCCTTACTAGACCGATACATGTACATTACTTTGTTTCTAACCTGTTCTTGAATTTTTTTAGATTTTGACTAGATGTGTGGCTTTTTGTGATTTGTTAGAAGCTGTCTGACAAAGTGAAGCACGCTATGTGATTTCTTGATTCAACAGGTCTGGCAGTAATTGGGCCTGGGTGTGACAAGTGAAATTTAACTCAGCTTTCCAAAAAATTGTGGTGAATCACAGTTCATTCGTGATATAGCATGGGAGGGGGCAATTACATTTTCACAGCACTGTATATGAAAGCTGCAATGCTTTGCCAAGGCTTCTCTATATACTGCTGTCAGGAGAGGCTCCGCTATTGGTGCAGATGCATATTCCAATTTCAACTGATTTTTATTGAGAGAAGGTTTTACATATATAGGGCAAGGTTTGAGGTAAATATACATAGTAGTTGCCATATATTGGTGGTCAACAACAAAAAAATACAAGTATAAGATTATCACATTGTTCTTATCAAAGTCACATAATACTAAATAACTTTATAAAAGGTTCTGGTCTTTTTGAAGTGTGTCTATTTAATAAGGAGTTCAGGTGGGGTTTTGATACGTTTGGGCATACCAGCCTAAACAGAGTGCCCACTGTTTATGTGTAGATTGAATAAGGCCTTTAGATACAGCAAACATAATTATGTAATATATAAATTATATGTACTCTGGGTGTGAGTCAAGTGGATCACCTCAGTCAGGAGAATGTGATCTGGGGATCGCCAGTGACGGACCAATGCTAGTTCAGCAGCTAAAAGGATGTGTACTATCAAGGGTCGTAGAATGGGAGGATACAACTCTGACATTGAGTAGCGCCAATTCTGGGGAAGGAGGAATGGTGAGGTTGGTGATATTAGAGTTTAGAAGGTAGCCTTCCAGTATGTAGTGATCTTGTTGCATGACCATAGTGGGTGGAGTAGGTTCCCTACCTTTCCACACTTTCTCCAGCACATAGGCGATGTGGAAGGATCAAAAGTGTGGATCTGTGTGGGAGTGAAGTACCATCTAAGGTTGTATTTGAATGTGAGATCCCACAGGTTGGAAGATTTAGTTAAGCGAAGGGTAGAGGATATAGCTGCTTCCCATTGCAGATCACTGAAGGTACAGCCTATACCTTTTTCCCATTTGGCCATAGGGGGTAGTTTTTTGAAAGTCGTTTTGCTTTGTAGGAGGTTATAGAAGAGGGTGATACCCTTGGTAGTGGAGGAATTTGATTTGAGGTATGAGTACACTTTGTTGTGTACAGATTTGTGGAGGTGGAGGTTACGGATCAAACAGTGGGTTATTTGGATGTATTTAAAGTATTCTTTGCTGGGTAAGGAGTAAGATTTTTGTAGGGAAGCAAAAGGGATAAGGATATTCCCAGAGTAGAGGTCTGATATAAGCAGTAGACCTTTGTCTTTCCACGACTTTGTGGATATGTCAGTCGCTTTTCTGGAGGCAAGAACTGAGGGTGAAAGATGGGTGTTTCCCTTTTTGTGAATGGGGGTGCTAAGGAGCCAATTTTTTAAGCATTGCTCCAAATGCAGAATGAGTTTGGTATAAATCATGCTTTTAGTTGTGCCATTAACGAAGCTATGTAGTGGTCTTTGAAACAGAAATAACCTATTCCGTCTATCAATCTGCGTTTGATCAGGTCATTTTGGGGTATCCTAGGTCTTTTTTTGCTCCATACTAATCAACCTATTAGAGATTGCAGGGAGTTGAAGTAGGATTGTGGGATTGAAATGGGCAAGGTTCTAAATAGATATAGAAGCTGCGGCAAGTGTAACATTTTAAAGGCTGCCAGTCTGTCTGGCCAGGATAATGTGAGTGCAGATGCAGTTTCAAGGCGCATGCACTGGCTGAGAACAGGCCAAGCAGATGTGCACAGAAGTGCGTAAACGCTCATTCGCTAGCGTGCACCTGTCACTGATACTGGCTCTAAACGGCCTATTTAAACTGAGCTTCTGCACTGGCTAATTGCTGCTTGGGCTACAGCGTTCTGTGTGTGTTCCTGATTCCTGTGTTTGACCTCTGATCTTGACCCGGCTTGCTCCCGACTATCCCTGTCTGCTACCTGCCCTGACCCCTGACTTGACCCAGGATAATGCCTCTGTCTGCTGATCCCGTTTGATCCTTCATCAGTTGCTGACATTGCTTGTGACCTGACTGTTCTGTTGTCTGCTGTTTCTGCCTGATCTGGCCATCCATTACCAACCCAGCTTACATAGGTGTGCGTAGCCTATTGCATTAGGGTGTGCACCCCAAAGCTCTAACACACATGCCTTTCTCTGCAGTCTCAGCTGCATTGGACAGTGATTGAATGGGAAGTGCTCTGTGCTTAGCGGCTTCTTGTTCATTCACAATCTGAAGCATAGTAAACACGGTTTACTATGTTTTAGTTATGAATGAACACAGTGAGTGTGTTCACTGTGTTCGTTTAGAAAAGGAAGGGGTCAGCGAATTACATATTTACTAGCCCCTGCCCCTGCTCTCCATTCTGAAAGGAGGGAAGCCAAGCAGCACCACGAGGCAGGTGGAAGCAACAGAGAGGGGAAGTCCAGGCATTGGTGGCAACCTGCACAACACGTAGCGATTAGGGTGTGCCCAGGCACACCTGGCACACCCCCTGCGCACACCTATGTCAGCTCATCTGACCCTGCATCCAGCTCTTCCAGCCTTTTACAGCTCCTCTAGTCTAGCTCATCATCTTTTGGCTCCTGCTTCTTGCTGTTCATCCACAGCCTGTCACCAGCCAACCCCCGAGCCAGTCTACCTGCATCCAGCTGTCCTGCTGTCACATCTGCCTGCTGCCTCATCTGCCTGGTGTCAGCTGCTCCTGGCTTCCCTTCTGTGAATCATCGGCTACTACCTGCGCAGACTACTGGACTGATAATAGGCTTACCTTACCATGCTCTACTGGTTAGTAGGGATGAGCTTCGAGTTCGAGTCGAACTCATGTTCGACTCGAACATTAGCTGTTCGCAAGTTCGCCGAACACCGAACAATTTGGGGTGTTCGCGGCAAATTCGAATGCCGCGGAACACCCTTTAAAAGTCTATGGGAGAAATCAAAAGTGCTAATTTTAAAGGCTTATATGCAAGTTATTGTCATAAAAAGTGTTTGGGGACCCGGGTCCTGCCCCAGGGGACATGTATCAATGCAAAAAAAAGTTTTAAAAACGGACGTTTTTTCAGGAGCAGTGATTTTAATAATGCTTAAAGTCAAACAATAAAAGTGTAATATCCCTTTAAATTTCGTACCTGGGGGGTGTCTATAGTATGCCTGTAAAGGGGCGCATGTTTCCCGTGTTTAGAACAGTCTGACAGCAAAATGACATTTGGAAGGAAAAAACACATTTAAAACTACCCGCGGCTATTGCATTGCCGACAATACACATAGAAGTTCATTGATAAAAACGGCATGGGAATTCCCCCCAGGGAAACCCCGAACCAAAATTAAAAAAAAAAAAAATGACGTGGGGGGGTCCCCCTAAATTCCATACCAGGCCCTTCAGGTCTGGTATGGATATTAAGGGGAACCCCGGCCAAAATTTAAAAAAAAAAATGACGTGGGGTTCCCCCTAAATTCCATACCAGACCCTTCAGGTCTGGTATGGATATTAAGGGGAACCCCGCGCCAAAAAAAAAAAAAAAGGCGTGGGGTTCCCCCAAAAATCCATACCAGACCCTTATCCGAGCACGCAACCTGGCAGGCCGCAGGAAAAGAGGGGGGGACGAGAGTGCGGCCCCCCCCTCCTGAACCGTACCAGGCCACATGCCCTCAACATTGGGAGGGTGCTTTGGGGTAGCCCCCCAAAACACCTTGTCCCCATGTTGATGAGGACAAGGGCCTCATCCCCACAACCGTGGCCGGTGGTTGTGGGGGTCTGCGGGCGGGGGGCTTATCGGAATCTGGAAGCCCCCTTTAACAAGGGGACCCCCAGATCCCGGCCCCCCCCCTGTGTGAAATGGTAAGGGGGTACTTACCCCTACCATTTCACTAAAAAACTGTCAAAATAGTTAAAAATGACAAGAGACAGTTTTTGACAATTCCTTTATTTAAATGCTTCTTCTATCTTCCTTCATCTTCTTCTGGTTCTTCTGGCTCTTCTGGTTCTTCCTCCGGCGTTCTCGTCCAGCATCTTCTCCGCGGCGTCTTCTATCTTCTTCTCCTCGGGCCGCTCCGCACCCATGGCATGAGGGGAGGCTCCCGCTCTTCTCTTCATCTTCTTCTTCATCCTCTTCTCTTCTTCATCTTCTTCATCTTCATCTTCTCTTCTTTTCTTCTGCGGGCCGCTCCGCATCCATGCATGGAGGGAGGCTCCCGCTGTGTGACGGCGTCTCCTCGTCTGACGGTTCTTAAATAACGGGGGGCGGGGCCACCCGGTGACCCCGCCCCCCTCTGACGCACGGGACATGACGGGACTTCCCTGTGGCATTCCCCGTGACGTCACAGGGAAGTCCCGTCAAGTCACCGTGCGTCAGAGGGGGGCGGGGTCACCGGGTGGCCCCGCCCCCCATTATTTAAGAACCGTCAGACGAGGAGACGCCGTCACACAGCGGGAGCCTCCCTCCATGCATGGATGCGGAGCGGCCCGCAGAAGAAAAGAAGAGAAGATGAAGATGAAGAAGATGAAGAAGAGAAGAGGATGAAGAAGAAGATGAAGAGAAGAGCGGGAGCCTCCCCCCCAATGCCATGGGTGCGGAGCGGCCCGAGGAGAAGAAGATAGAAGACGCCGCGGAGAAGATGCTGGACGAGAACGCCGGAGGAAGAACCAGAAGAGTCAGAAGAACCAGAAGAAGAAGAAGATGAAGGAAGATAGAAGAAGCATTTAAATAACGGAATTGTCAAAAACTGTCTCTTGTCATTTTTAACTATTTTGACAGTTTTTTAGTGAAATGGTAGGGGTAAGTACCCCCTTACCATTTCACACAGGGGGGGGCCGGGATCTGGGGGTCCCCTTGTTAAAGGGGGCTTCCAGATTCCGATAAGCCCCCCGCCCGCAGACCCCCACAACCACCGGCCACGGTTGTGGGGATGAGGCCCTTGTCCTCATCAACATGGGGACAAGGTGTTTTGGGGGGCTACCCCAAAGCACCCTCCCAATGTTGAGGGCATGTGGCCTGGTACGGTTCAGGAGGGGGGGGGGCGCACTCTCGTCCCCCCCTCTTTTCCTGCGGCCTGCCAGGTTGCGTGCTCGGATAAGGGTCTGGTATGGATTTTTGGGGGAACCCCACGCCGTTTTTTTTTTTTTTTTTGGCGCGGGGTTCCCCTTAAAATCCATACCAGACCTGAAGGGTCTGGTATGGAATTTAGGGGGAACCCCACGTCATTTTTTTTTTTAATTTTGGCCGGGGTTCCCCTTAATATCCATACCAGACCTGAAGGGCCTGGTATGGAATTTAGGGGGACCCCCCCACATCATTTGTTTTTTTTTTAATTTTGGTTCGGGGTTTCCCTGGGGGGAATTCCCATGCCGTTTTTATCAATGAACTTCTATGTGTATTGTCGGCAATGCAATAGCCGCGGGTAGTTTTAAATGTGTTTTTTCCTTCCAAATGTCATTTTACTGTCAGACTGTTCTAAACACAGGAAACATGCGCCCCTTTACAGGCATACTATAGACACCCCCCAGGTACGAAATTTAAAGGGATATTACACTTTTATTGTTTGACTTTAAGCATTATTAAAATCACTGCTCCTGAAAAAACGGCCGTTTTTAAAACTTTTTTTTGAATTGATCCATGTCCCCTGGGGCAGGACCCAGGTCCCCAAACACTTTTTATGACAATAACTTGCATATAAGCCTTTAAAATTAGCACTTTTGATTATTCATGTTCGTGTCCCATAGACTTTAACGGTGTTCGCGTGTTCGAGCGAACTTTTTTCCTGTTCGCATGTTCTGGTGCGAACCGAACAGGGGGGTGTTCGGCTCATCCCTAGTGGTTAGCATCTCACCATCAGTGACCCTTGAGCTGTAGCTGTATGAGAAGCCTTCCTCTACACGTCAGGCTCACCAAACAGGTATGTAACAACTGCCATCCTAACTCTATATTTGTGAGTGTTCAAAAATAAAGCAGTAGATTTATAAATTAAGAGAAAGTTTGCCTGGAGGGAGCCCACTCCTCCTAAAAATAAAAGTTCACCTTTCTCCTCATGTTACATGTTAAACCCATGTTCAGGATGTAAACATGCAGCATGGGAGCATACATTACTCCATGAATCAACTTACTGTATTTATCAGCGTATAACACGCACTTTTTTCTTCTTAAAATCAGGGGAAAATCGTGGGTGCGTGTTATACGCCGATCCCCAGCCGATCCCCCGCTGATTGTGAGTGGAGGATCGAGCCGCCGAGATACATAGTCGAGTGTACTCGGCTCAGCTCGGCTACACTCACAGTCCCGCCCTATGATGGACATAACACAGGGACTGGGCGTGACTGTGAGCGAAGCTGAGCCGAGTACACTCGGCTCCGCTCGAGACTGCGAGAGGACCCGAGAGCCACCGGGAGGACCCGAAAGCCGCCAAGAGCCATCTTGGTGCCTTATCTGCATTAAATCAGCCTTAGAATCTGTGTAATACATATGTGTCCTGGATTAAAGGGATGATGTGGCAACCCTAGTTTACACCTGCTTTTGCTTTGCTTTCCTTCGGCTTTGCTTCAAAAATTATACCTCATGTAGCTTTAGCAGTGCTTCAATGTCCATGGCAGAGCTTGCTTGAAGCCCCACTGAAGCCTCATCGAAGCACCACTAAGCCTCACCGAAGCCCCATCAAAGCTCCACCAAAGACTCATCGGAGCCCCACTGAAGCCTCATCAAAGCCTCATCAAAGCACCAAGCAAAAGCAGGTGTAAACAGGACTGTAAGCTAATCATTTTATTTAGTGACAGGAGCTTTGACTGGTGTTCAGAGAGCTTTAACAAAGTGTGTCTAAAGCCATGTTTTGAAGCAAATAAGTGTAAACTAGCCCTAACAGTGTCTGCTAGCTTTCCGTTGTGTGCTGTGTGCAGGAAGTGACAGGATTCCCAGAACAGTTTCAACTGCAGATGTCAGGTTTCAGAAGGACAGCTGGACATAGTAGAGTGCTCTCCTCAGATCATTTGTAGTCCAGATGTCGGTCCTGAACTCCTGAAGTCCATACTTTAGATATGGACCTCAGCTTAGATCTAGAGTCTGCAGAAGCCTCGGCATTGTACCCACAGTACACTAGCCATCATTGCAATGCTTTCCAGGCTAAAATAGTTTAATTGTATTAATGCATTTTTTTTATAATAATAGTGCCTTTTTGGAAACTTAAGAAAAGGTTGACTTTATCCTTTAAAGGCACAGAGAAACACTGGATGCCCAGCAAGAGCACAACGGCAGCTGAAGGCATCCAATTTGTTCCCATGCCAAATACAGCAAACTATACAAAAAAATCACAACCACCACCATTTTTAACCAGCCCATGCAGCAAGGTTCACATGGAAGGGCAATGCACATCACAAACAAATCCAAGCAAACTTACCAGCCAGCCTGCAAAATAAAAGAACAAACCATTTTAACCCTGTCTAACAATTCATGTAAAAAACAGAGGGTTTAGTTGCACACATTTGCAAATATATCGGAAAGCCACAGTATCTTGCCAAGGCTCCTCTATATACACCTGTCCAAACGATATATTCCAGAGTCTTCAATTTGGAGTATATATAGCAGTGGATAAATTAGGGCAATATTTGCCTGAAGGGAGCCCACTCTTGGTGAATCAGCTTCATTTTAGTGAGGTGGGTGATTGTGACTGATAGGTGATCTAAGGCACTACTGTTTATTGCACTTTGTTGCAATATATGCTCTGAGTTTAAAACACATCTTTCCATCCTCAGCAGCCAATCAACATGGATGAAGTGCACAGAGAATCATTTCAAAATAAAACCTTATCAGGTTGAAACAAGCTGCCATTGTACTGACATTTTAGCCAAATTAAGCCTTAAAGCTGATCTCAAGCTTTGCTGTCACTTTAAATAGTTTGTTTGGGCCCACTAGGTGCGCCGTATAAACTGTATAAAGCCTCAGCTACATATAGTATACAGCCTTGTGTTCTGTCTGTGAGACGAGAACCTCTTGTCTTACTCCTGAGACAAAATAGAGTTGGGCTGAGCAGTCCTCAACCATTCATAGACAGCTTTGTATTTTATGAATGAATACAAAGCTTCCTCTGATTGCCTGAGGTGGAAAAAGCGAGCAGATGACATCACAATCTCTGACTCTTCAGAGAATACAAAGCTGCCTATGAATTGCTGAGAGCCACTCAGACAGACTTTTTCGTTCTGCAGGTAAGACTAGATGTTATCATCTCACAGCTGGAACACAATGCTGTAAACGTACAACTTATACAGCAGACACAGTGGGCGTACTTGTTAAGGATAGGGTTTCATTTGGGACAAACTATTTGACTAAGTGATAGTAAGGCTGGGAACTGGCTTTAAATAGGGCTTTCTAGTATATTCCATACAGATAGATCACATTTAAGCCCTGAAGAAGGGGGAGGCTTTATCCCTTAAAACATGATGGAGGTATAGTACATGATGTTCCTAAGCAATAAACATGTTCAAATGAGTCACCCAAGCCATATGACTGTCTTTATTTATTCAATTGCAACTCTACACCCAATAATAGATCCTCAGATGAATGATTTATCCACAGTGATTGGAAGACACAGCAGCCTAGGATCATAAATAGGTCTCCATACATTGTTATCTCCCTAGGTTAATTATTTAAGGAAGAATTACATTTACACTGTTTGCACAATTATTAGGCAAGTTGTTTTTTTTTTTTATTAATTTAATTAATGAACAACTACAGTGCTCTTGTTCAATCCAAAATGTTAATAAACCTCAAACCTTATGTTTAAGAAAGTAAAAGTGAGGTTTGGCTTTCTTAGGAGAATATCTATGTGTGCACCATTACTGAGCAACTATTAGTGTGCAGAATTATTATACAACTAAATGAAAAATGATTTTTTTCTTATCTCACTTGTTTATTTTCATATGTTAAAGTGAGAATAATAAACAAACAACTCAAAATTAACATATAATCATTTCTGACATAAAAAAAATAAAATACGGGAACCAATATAGCTACCCTTCTTTTCAATAACAGTCATAAGCCTTCCATTCATTGGAGTCTGTCAGTTTCTTTGATCTGTTGACAATCAACTTTTTGTGCAGCAGCAACCACAGCCTCCCAGACACTGTTCAGATAGGTGTACTGTTTCTCTTCACTGTAAATCTCCTGTTTAAGAAGGGCCCACAAGTTCTCAATAGGGTTTAAGTCAGGTGAGGAAGGGGGCCATGTCATTATTCTTTCATTATTAAGGCCTTTACCAGCTAACCACGCAGTGGAGTACTTCGATGCATGCAATGGTGCATTCTCCTGCATAAATATCATGGTCTTTTTTGAAATATGCAGACTTTTTCCTGTACCACTGCTTGAAGAAAGTGTCTTCTAAAAACTATCAGTAGGTTTGGGGTTTGATTTTGAGTCCATCTTCAACCCAAAAAGGTCCAACTAGCTCATCTTTAATAATACCACCCCATACCGGTACCCTACCTCCAGTTTGCTGGTGTCTGAGTTGAAGTGGAGTTCTGTACTGATCCAGGCACCAGCCCATCCATCTGGTCTGTCAAGAGTCACTCTCATCTCATCAGTCCATAAATCTGTCCTCAGATATTTCTTGGCCCAGTCTTGACGTATCAACTTATGTGTCTTCATCAGTGGTGGCCGGTTTCAGCCCTCCTTACCTTGGCCATGTCTTTGAGCACTGAACACCTTGCACTTCTGGGCACTCCAGATAGGTTGCAGTTCTGGACTATGACAGCACTGGAGGATAAAGGGTTCCTGGTAGCTTCACATTTGATTCTTCTCAAATCTTTGGCAGTTAATGTGCATCTTTTTTTCTCAAAACGTTTCTTACGACTCTATTGACTATTTGCAACAAAATATTTGATGGTTCTGCGCTTACTCCCCAATATCTTAGCAATTTCAAGAGTGCTGCATCTCTCTGAAAGGCTTTTTACAATTTTTGACTTTTCAGAGTCCTTTAAATCTTTTTTTTGGCCCATATTGCCTGAGAAAAAGAAGCTGCCTATTATTTATACACACCTTGATATAGGGTGTTGATTTCCTTAGGCCACAGCCTCCCTCTTTGCACAACTACATATTCAATAAGCATTCAAGTTTATACAGCTTGGAGTTGGACGATATGCATAAAAATTATGGTTTGGTCAAAATACTCATTTGTATACGTGAATCAATCTGCGCTTACCCAATCACTCATGTAAAATACCTAAATAAAAAGTTGGAACAAGATATATATATATAACCCAACACTTGTAAGTAAGCATAAGGGAATGCTGTTATCTCGTAACAAAATTAAATACTTAATTTTAACATAAATTTTAAACACAAAAGAGATGCGCAAATTATATGAACACAATATAACAAAAATGTACCATAAATAAATATGTACAATAAATGAATCTGTACAATAGGTGAATCCAAATGGATGAGTCACTAAAACATTGTTAAATGAGAATATATAAACATCCCAAGTGACTTCCAAAAAAGATTGCGAAAAAAGTGTTCACAAAAATTTTTTTTATATAAATGTGTCAAAGAATCGTCCAAGCTGCAACAAAGTGAAAAAAATAGCAAAAGAAATATATATAAAAAAGTGATGCCACATTTCACACTCAGCAAAACTTGATTGGATACTTCAAATCTGAAGGGGAGATATACAGTGTCTCACAAAAGTGAGTACACCCCTCACATTTTTGTAAATATTTTATTATATCTTTTAATGTGACAACACTGAAGAAATTACACTTTGCTACAATGTAAAGTAGTGAGTGTACAGCTTGTATACCAGTGTAAATTTGCTGTCCCCTCAAAATAACTCAACACACAGCCATTAATGTCTAAACCGCTTGAAACAAAAGTGAGTACACCCCTAAGTGAAAATGTCCAAATTAGGCCCAATTAGCCATTTTCCCTCCCTGGTGTCATGTGACTCGTTAGTGTAATGCCGAGTACAAACCAGCGGACTATCCGGCATACTTGGTCTGGCGGACCAGAGTCCGCCGGACAATCCGATCGTGTGTAGGCTTCGGCTGACTTTTTTTTCCCAAAAGTCCGCCGGACCTAGATTTGATACATGTTTTAAATCTTTCCGTCGGACTCAGTTCCTGACAGAAAGCCCGTTCGTCTGTATGCTGGTCCGATGGGAAGCCAGTTAGTCTGTATGCTGGTCCGATGGACCAGATACAACGCAAGGGCAGGGTATTGCATCTCGCGCTCGCTGCAATAGGAAAAACAAATTTTCCTATTGCGGCGAGCGCGGGGCATACCAGGCCCTTAGGTCTGGTATGGATTTTAAAGGGAACCCCCTACGCCAAAAAAGGGGGTCGCCCCTAGAATCCATACCAGACCCTGATCTGAGCACGCAGCCCGGTCGGTCAGGAAAGGGGGTGGGGATGAGCGAGCGTCCCCCCCTGAACCGTGCCAGGCCGCATGCCCTCAACATAGGGGGCTGTGTGCTTTGGGGGAGGGGCGCCCTGCGCGGCCCCCCCACCACAAAGCACTTTGTCCCCATGTTGATAAGGACAAGGGCCTCTTCCCGACAACCGTGGCCATTGGTTGTCAGGGTCTGCGGGTGGGGGGCTTATGAGGAATCTGAGAGCCCCCTATAATAAGATGGCCCCCAGATCCTGGCCCCCCACCCTATGTGAATGAGTATGGGGTACATGGTACCCCTACCCATCTACCTAGGGAAAAAGTGTCAACAATAAAACACACTACACAGGTTTTTAAAGTAATTTATTAGACAGCTCCGGGGGGGGTCTTCTTCCGGCTTTGGGGGTCTTCTTCCGACTTCGGGGGTCCCTCCGGTTCCTTTTCTCCCGGAGTCCGGTTGGTTCTTTTCCGCTCTCTCTGGCCTCTTCTCCCAGTGTTCCAGTTCTTCTGCCAGCTCCTCCGCTGTCTTCATGCCGCTCTTTTGTCAGCGGAGGCCCGGACTTCTGGGCTTCTTGGCTTCTTCTCTTCTTCCGATGTTGACACGACGGTCTCTCTGGCTGGAATGCTCTCTGAGCGCTCTGATGTGACTTATACAGGCGGAGACCCCGCCCCCTTATGCCGTCACAGTCCCTGGGCATGCTGGGACTGTGACATTTTAGGGGGCGTGGTCAACGACCATGCCCCCTTTTACCGTCACAGTCCCAGCATTCTGAAAGTCCGCCGTAACTCCGGCGAAAGTCCGTCGGAAAGACGGGCGGACTTAGCCTGCTGGAAAGTCCGGTCGTGTCCAGTCGTGTGTAGGCAAGTCCGTCCGTTCAGGTAGTCCGCCGGAAAGTCTGGCGGAAAGACCGTCGGACCAAGTCTGCTGGAAAGTCCGCTCGTGTGTACGAGGAATTACAAGGTCTCAGGTGTAAATGGGAAGCAGGTGTGTTAAATTTGGTGTTAACGCTCTCAATCTCTCATACTGGTCACTGGAAGTTCAACATGGCACCTCATGGCAAAGAACTCTCTGAGGATCTGAAAAAAATAATTGTTGCTCTACATAAAGATGGCCTAGGCTATAAGAAGATTGCCAGGACCCTGAAACTGAGCTGCAGCAAGGTGGCCAAGACCATACAGCGGTTTAACAGGACAGGTTCCACTTAGAACAGGCCTCACCATAGTCGACCAAAGAAGTAAAGTGCATGTGCTCAGCGTCATATCCAGAGGGTGTCCTTGAGAAATAGATGTATGAGTGTTGCCAGCATTGATGCAAAGGTTGAAGGGGTGGGGGGTCAGCTTGTCAGTGCTCAGATCATACACTGCACACTACATTAAATTGGTCTGCATGGCTGCCGCCCCAGAAGGAAGCCTCATCTAAAGATGATGCACAAGAACGCCTGCAAACAGTTTGCTGAAGACAAGCAGACTAAGGACATGGATTACTGGAACCATGACCTGTAATCTGACGAGACCAAGATAAACTTACTTGTTCAGATGGTGTCAAACGTGTGGGGCGGCAACAAGGTGAGGAGTACAAAGACAAGTGTGTCTTGTCTACAGTCAAGCATGGTGGTGGGAGTGTTATGGCCTGGGGTTGCATGAGTGCTGCCGGCACTGGGGAGCTAAAGTTCATTGAGGAAACCATGAATACCAGCATGTACTGTGACATACTGAAGCAGAGCATGATCCCCTTCCTTCAGAGACTGGGCCGCAGGGCAGTATTCCAACATAATAACAACCACAAACACACCTCCAAGGCAACCACTGCCTTGCTAAAGAAGCTGAGGGTAAAGGTGATGGACTGGCCAAGCATGTCTCCAGACCTAAACCCTATTAAGCATCTGTGGGGCATCCTCAAACGGAAGGTGGAGGAGTGCAAGGTCTCTAACATACCTCAGCTCTGTGATGTCATCATGGAGGAGTGGAACAGGACTCCAGTGGCAACTTGTGAAGCTCTGGTGAACTCCAAGCCCAGGAGGGTTAAGGCAGTGCTGGAAAATAATGGTGGCCACACAAAATATTGACACTTTGGGCCCAATTTGGACATCTTCACTTAGGGGTGTACTCACTTTTGTTGCAAGCGGTTTAGACATTAATGGCTGTGTGTTGAGTTATTTTGAGGGGACAGCAAATTTACACTGTTATACAAGCTGTACACTCACTACTTTGTACATTGTAGCAAACTGTAATTTCTTCAGTGCTGTCACCTGAAAAGATATAATAAAATATTTACAAACATGTGAGGGGTGTACTCACTTTTGTGAGATACTGTACATAAAAAGAGCAAGGTAGCCTCTTACCAAATCAGATGGACCCCAAGTTATAAGGGTCAAGATCACCTTATGTCAGCCATACACTATTTTGATTTCCAGCCGATCTGCTCCGAACGCTCACTCATCAGCTCTCCCAAACTAGAGACGCCAAGAGGGGATAGTCATTCAAGATGCTCCAGCACCAACAGTGATCACCTGTGATGTTTCCACCTGCACTCCTTAATGGGAATGACGGCTCTCTTCTTTAGTAAATGGCAAGATACATTTTTATGAATATAGCATTTGCCTTTTTATCTCCAAATAGAACTCCTCTGATAATTGTTTTAAATAGTATGTAGGAAAAAAAAGATAAAGAACTTCATGGTGCAGTAAATCAAGATAATCATTCCAAGGATTTTCTCTTGCACAGCACAGAAATATAAAAACAGCACACAGCAGTTGAGCTCTCAGGCTACCAGCTGGTGTGTGGTGATGTCACAGGGTTCTCTCCAACCGACGTGTTTCCCTGTAAAAAGCATTGACTGGGAAAGGAGATACCCGAGACGTCAGACACCATGCTATTTTTACAGAGCAGGAGCGACACCAGAAGCTCAGAAATCATCTGCAGTTAACCGGTGTGACACATACAGCGATTACTTTTACTCAAAAATTTACTTTTAAACAGTAAACTTTAAACACAATGTCACCCATAATGCTTTTAGCATAGTGGATTGGAATAAAGTCAAATAAATAACTGAAAAAGGTCCATGCTATACAAACTAACATTGCATACATTAAAATCGCACCCCACAAAAATCAAGTGGAAGGGGTACATTAAATAAAACCAGACCCTATAATTCCCCTAGAAATCAATACACCTACCCACCACCGAGAAATTACCCTAATAGTGGAGGAAGACTCCAACAATATAACCAAAATTCAAATCAAAGTCATAATAGAGGTTTAAAAACCTATGTATGACAGTCATGACTACCAACTCCAACAAGGGAGACAGCCCCAAATAGATTATACTAGGAACTATGAGGAATACATACCAGGCAAATCTAGCAGAGGGGGGTACTATAATGATTATCAGAACTCCCCATGAACTGCGTATGGGTACAAAATTCAGATAGAAAATCGTTTTAACCGATTACAGAATTTTTTACAGAATTATTCAGGAAATCAGGAAGGAGATTCAGTATATAGGGAATGGGACTATAGACCATTGCAAGATTATTTGAGATGCTCAAATGCACCTCAGGGTATAGACCCTTTAAGAACTAAAACTGATAATATTTTAGGGAAAGGACAGACAAAAAGGGAAAACCAAGAGAGGATGTAGGGGAGGGAAGCGGTGCCGTTCCCAAAAAGAGAAAGAGGTAACCTGTGAGGGTATTTTTAATTTGAGTGGAATAGAATTTACCAAAGCTGAAAAATGACATTGAATAAAGGACTCAAATTTGTGCCACATAAACCTCTGAATACATTTCAAACATTTATAGATGTTAAAAAATCTGTCAGAAAATTGAATATTAGTAGACATTTTCTCACAATACCTAGAGGTATTAGCTGGAGGAGGGGAGGAGACGCTTTCTAATCTAAGCACACTCTCCTGCCTGCATGCCTGAGCTAAAGAAAATAGACTGAGTGTGGATTTACCTACTTTTTTAATGTTTCTTCTGTGGCGGAGAGTTAATTTTCAAGAACATACGGAAAAGAAAATTCTAGCTACAAATCTACCATAATGAGACCATGATTACTTTACATTTATGACTGTCACTGCATTTACAACCCAGTATCAATATTACTCTAGCTAATGGTATTTAATCTCTAGCATATGCACACAAACGCCCTCTACTGGTTTATGCTGATATACAGTGATAGCTTTTTCAAGGCTACTGCTTGGCAGTAGGATTGCTGCCAGCACACATCATTTTCTTCTGTGCCTCAATGAGTTTTTCTTAATGATCCTTCCTTTCTCAGTAACAAATAGATTGAAACGTTGAATTTAAACAGTTAATTTCATCTAAACTGTAATTGAATCAAATGCAGACACCAGAAACAAAACAGGTGTTACATGCAGCAAAACACAGGCATTTTCTTGGGTTATTAAGACGCCTTTACCTCTTTAGCATTTAGGTCAATGTTTGTTGCATAAAAGAGAGAATTACTACAAAAATGCAAAAATTAAATAAAGTCAGTATGCAAAATACATATTCCATTACTGAAGTTATGAGCAGAGCTTTAAATGTGTGACATCCTGTTTTACTGTTAGCTTCTAGATTTAAGGTGTTGACTGCATCTTCATTATGTTAGTATCCCTGAATTGCAATGCTCAGATCCTGTTTTGCTCTAAAAACAGCCCGTATACAGTGTAAAATAGGTTCGGTGATTGAAACTTCTGCGACATAACGCTAAAGCCTAACTCAGCCAAAAATTATATTTCCTTGTTTTAGAGAGAGTAGGAAATACTTTGAATCTTGAGCAGGTTTTTGCTGCTGTCTATGACTCATTCACTTGAGTATATACATTTGGGTTTGGGCTATTGAACTCTGAACACCAACCTGATAGGCAGATATGGAGACTCAAGAATACATTAGTAAATGAGCTGAGTAGTAAGTGCCTGAGGACCTGCTGTCTGTATACATTATCCAAAATAATGATGTGTTTATATGTGTATGAGTGTATATATACAGTATCTCACAAAAGTGAGTACATCCCTCACATTTTTGCAAATATCTTATTATATCTTTTCATGTGAAAACACTGAAGAAATTACACTTTGCTACAATCTAAAGTAATGAGTGTACAGCTTGTATAAACCCTCATTCCCACGAGGTGGATCCGCTGCCACGGAGTCCGCCTCTGTCCGCCGGCTCAGTGGGAGATCTCTCCATTGATCTACGCTGAGCCGGCGGATGACAGGTCCCTCTCTGCTCACTGAGCGCCGCTGGTCGCTATGGAGAGATCGGACGAAAACGGACAGCATGTCCGTTTTCATCAGATCTCACCCGATCCGATCCGCCAGGGACGGATGTGTTAGGTACCTGGTAGTAGAGCCTGACTTGTAGGAGAAGACCTCTCATACAACGCTGGTTCAGGAGCCACTGGAGTGGGGACAGTGGTCTCGTGAGCACAGTGGGGTAGGAGTGCCTGGTGAGGTAGAAGTCTCTGATGCTGGAGCAGAGTAGAGATCCCTCCAGGGATGGCTGGACTGCAGGTAAGGTGGACAGCAGAGAGCAGCAGGCTGAAGCACTGGAGATGCAGATGCAGAGATCACTGGAGCTGGAGCTGGAGGTGCAACAGCACAGAAGCAAACGGCAGGCACAAGCAGGGTCAGACAGTCCGGGTCGGCAGGCAAACAAGGCAGGTAATAACGGCAGGCAGAAGCAGAGTCGGTAGGCAGGCAGAGGTCGGCAACGGTATTGGCAGTAGCAGGGTCAGGCAGGCCGGGTTGGATTGGAGAAAGAGGAGTGGTAAGACAAGCCGGGTCAGTATGCTAGACAGATCAATCAGGTGCAGGGTAACAAGTTCACAGAAGCTGAAGACGAAACAGCAGCGCGCCCATGCAGCAGGAGGACTCTTATGCGTTCCTTGGCGCCAAACAACGTTAAAGCATGCGCGCGTGCATGCACGTGCATGCGCGCGTGCACACGCGCATGCACACAGACGCGTCGCGCACCCAAGGGACGCGCTGACGCACAGCAACAGCTGGGGATTGCTGCATAGTCTGGACAGAGGAGCGCCGACACATGCGCACATGCAAACGTCCCGGTCTGGTGCTGACAGATCCCTGACAGGATGTGAACGTAGGACCATCCGTCTGATTTTGATGGATCGGACTGGGTCGGATGTCAGCGGACATGTCACCGCTGACATCCGTCGCTCCATAGCCTTACATGGAGCGCCCGTTCAGGTCCACCGACAAATTTGACAGGCGGACCTGAACAGTCCATTCGTGTGAAAGGGGCCTTTTCAGTATAAATTTGCTGCCCCCCAAAATAATTCAACACACAGCCATTAATGTCTAAACTGCTGGCAACAAAAGTGAGTACACCCCTAAGTGAAAATGCCCAAATTGGGCCCAAAGTGTATTTTGTGTGGCCACCATTATTTTCCAGCATTGCCTTAACTCTCTTGGGCATGGAGTTCACCAGAGCATCACAGGTTGCCACTGGAGTCCTCTTCCACTCCTCCATGACGATATCACAGAGCTGGTGGATGTTAGAGACATGCTTGGCCAGCCCATCACCTTTACCCTCAGCTTCTTTAGCAAGACAGTGGTCATCTTGGAGGTGTGTTTGGGGTCGTTATCATGTTGGAATACTGCCCTGCTGCCCAGTCTCTGAAGGGAGGGGATCATGCTCTGCTTTAGTATGTCACAGTATATGTTGGCATTCATGGTTCCCTCAATGAACTGTAGCTCCCCAGTGCCGGCAGCACTCATGCAGCCCCGGACCATGACACTCCCACCACCATTGGTAACATAACTTCAATTCTGAACTTCTGAACATGAATGCGCATTAATGTTTCTGCGTCAGCACACATTATAATGCGTGTGACAATGCAAGTTGTCATGCATTTGGTTGTGGTTCCATTGACTTCAATTGAAAACACATCTTGCCAAAATGTACAAAAGTAGTTTCAGCCCAATAGTAAGCCAACCCTAAATAAAGGTGGATTGTTGTGTTTTTTTCTCAACCTTTTTTTTTTAACTTTTTTTGTTCTATCAA
Source organism: Aquarana catesbeiana (assembly GCF_042186555.1). Lineage (NCBI taxonomy): Eukaryota > Metazoa > Chordata > Amphibia > Anura > Ranidae > Aquarana > Aquarana catesbeiana. Next base: position 353,166,420 of record NC_133325.1, on the reverse strand, counting down.
TATAAAGACTGAAGCTATGTTGGATGGGAAGGTCTTACAGATGGAATGTTGTCTGAACTGTGTACTCTACACTATAATCTGCAGTGAGATTGTGAATCCAAGGGTGCCAACCTAGGGCAAGAAATTCTAGAAAAGGTTCTTTCTGCTATTATCATTAGGAACAAATGAAAAAAGTAAGCCTACAGAGAACTCAGAATAAACTCATAGCACTTATGGATGATAGGCTTCCATTCTTTTTTTTTTTTTAGATAACTTTTAATGCCTTTCTAGATTACATAAATACAAGTGTTGGTTAAGTAAGCAACTGGTGAGGAAAGATTCTGTATTTATTGTTTGTTTTTGTACTTATTGAAGCAAGGTTTTCATCATTAAATCTCATACACAATAAGAAACATGCAGATGTGTAATCCTTTACACATGTCTTTGTTATAATCAAACATATTGATCTAAAAATGAATGCATCATTCTAAGTAATTTTTTACAAATACTTAAGCAGCATGAATATGCAGAACACAAAAAGCATTATACTGCAATGTTTCTCCATTTGGTATGAACACTGCTTTCATTTCAAACTCAATTCCCTATTCTCTGTGACTATGATTGGTCTTCTCTTAAAACAACACACTTATGTATGTGTTATAAATCCCAGTTGTTCTAAATCTCGTGTTGTAATATCTCATTACACACCTCTGATATCTACAAAACTCATGCAGAGAAGCTGAAAGCTAATTGATGCTGGTTGCTTACCATCTGCACAAGCTGGAAATTAGGCACTCAACACCCACCTCTTATGGGAAATAGCAAACACATGAGTATTTGTTTCTAATCTTTTTAGTTTTTATGCTGTAATTGTCACTTGTTTAACTATTTTCTGGAAGAATAATCTTGTCAGTAACCTTGAGGGAAATGAAATCCCTCACAGAATTAGTTGATGGACATACAGCTTGGCAAGAGCCCTATCCCTCTTCTCTCATCATGAGACAACAGTTCTATTTATATAAATATTTTCTATTTTATACAATCTAATTTATTGAGTTTAATCTAAGTTAGTAGTTAATCTGTTAGATCTAAAAATGATCCATAACTATTTGCTTTTTAAAGCAAGCACTGATAATAAAGCTAATTTACTATAGACATTGAGACTCTTCACTAAAAAGTTTGTGTGAATATTCACTTCAATTATCCAGTTGTGCGAAGATCAGATTCCCATTCAATTTGAATGCCTAATTGTGCAGATACAGACTGTATAACTGAAGTTAATATTCACACAATAATTTGAGTGAAGATTCTCAGTATCTTTAGTAAATCAGCCTCAAGGTATTGATGAATTAACATTTTTATAAGGGAACAGAAGAGTGTTATGGGGGTAGAATTTTAAAAGTCATTTTTGCTAGCAACATAAAATAGCATATTGTAATAATATAATAATAATATAATATTGAGTGCTTATCATAATTAAATAAACAGGCATCTATCAAGTAATGTTTACTTCCAAATCTGTGATAGCTTCTTAACATAGATTAAGATTTATTTTGCTTTTCCTATATGGAAATTTGTTTTGAATGGGCAGTGTAAATTTTAATTTTACATTTGTTCTTTTCAGTTTCATATTTTTGTTTACCTTTTCATCTTTATAAGCACTTCATTCAGATTTCCTGACCAAACCATAAAAATTGAAGTACACTCTAAAATGACACATATTTGCAGGTTAAAAAAAAACTATTAAATGTGTAACACTTATCAGGTACAATAAAAGAAATGTTCTGAAAAAATAAATTGCTTGAAGGAATCTTTAAAGGGATTTTTAGAGCTGTCAGTGCTCAAGTATTGTGTATATACAGCTGTAAAAGACATCACCAGTTATCCACAAGGCATGTTCTTTGCAAACATAACAGCTTTCTAATTTTTAGTATGAGGCAATGACAAAGCAGATGCTAGCAGTAGAGGAGACTGACAGGGTGGTAAATGCCTTCAAAGCTTCTCTTAGTTTTTCTTTGCATTGTACAGTGTCATGGGGCCTTTCTTTTTTTGATGCACATACAGTATCTGATCAATAAAGCTATGCATGATCAAGATTGTATACACATACTTTTGTGTGCATTACAACTGATTTCCTTGTTGTACAAGTCAATAGGAATATAATAGCAGCTTGATGCAGCTTGGAAGGTGGTCATTAGCAGGTCAGAATCAGACCAGGTGGAGATGAGAAGCACCTGTGAAGAAACTCACAATCACATTGAATTGATAAAAATTATATTAAAAGCTAGCCTAATGCTTAAATGTGCTGTATTTTCTAAACAAGCCCTCAATAACAACCAGTGTAAGACTGGGGAAAAAGAATGAGGGCCCAACTTGAAGGGTCAGATTGAGAAGGACTTCTGTCAGTCACCTCGGAGGGCACCTTCTGAGTAGTATTGGCATGCTCTCACCAAGTTTACTTGGTTTTTTTTTTTCTTAAACCAAACAAACTGATAAGTCTATTGGCTTCTGAATAAACTGGATTAGGAGTGCATGTATATATTTGTTGATTGTTAATAATAATTGGGGAGAAAGCCTGATACTCACCTGGTCCCCTGCTCCACCGGCAAATAGCACTCCCCCACGATCCAGTGGAGGACTGTTCCTGGTGTCCCCAGAGTAGGTTTATGGAGCTGCTCTAGGGTTGACGATGTTAGGACTCAAGACAGATAGAGTGCTGGGGTGCAGGAGCTGCAGGGACTGGTATGGGGAGGATCAGAAAATCAGGTAAGTATACAGTATCTCCTTTCATCTCTTCCCTAGACAAAAATGAGCAATTAACTCGTGCAGTGCTGGAACAGCCCCACTGCAAGGGAAAACATTTTTTTGCTCTGAGTTCTTTAAGTATCATAAGCCACAAGCTGCCTGCCCTATGGTGGCTGCTAAACATACTACTAACAGGAGGAATTTCATGTAAACATTATTCTTCACCTATACCATAAACTTTATGACACAAAGCTAATTATTACATATTAAATAAGTCCCAGTGTTACTAAAGAATACATCCTGTTCAACTCTAAGTTGGCTGCTAACATAAATAGTTGATTGGTGGTTTATGGTTGATTTTTTTACCACTACTCAGAGTTGCAGGCATTTTAAATGGTATACACAAAATCAAATCAGAAGACAGAAGGTGGAAATGCAGAACACAGGAGCCCAGCTACTATACATAAAGGTGAAGATACTGCTTCATCCTAAGGTCTTACTGACTACACTCCTTTGAAGTGTTTTTATCCCACCCATAGCGCTTAATCATAGTCAGGAAGAGCTTAGGATGAAGCTGTATCATGACCTTTCTGTATAGTGGCTGGGCTTCGCTGTGAGGTGTTTCCATCTTCTATCTTCTGATTTGATTCTGCTAGCCTGGATGAGCTTGTTTGAACACCGCCACCTGTTTTGTGCTTTGGACTACAGGGGGAGGCTTTGTAGTGCTTTAAGCGGTACTCCAAGTACTTTGCATATGGTATACACTGAATGTATGTGAAATCTGGCTTGTTGCATGGGAATTCAATGAATGTTGAGCGACCCATATTAGAACAACATCAGCTTTATGAGAGTTTGGAGGGAATACACAATTAACAGTCAAGATCAATTGAACAGCATTGTAAGTAGTGACCTTTCACTGCTGTCTTCAATAGATATGGTATCCAGGTAATGTATTTTACTTAGCCAAAATATTCTTAACAAACAATTTATATTATATTATGCTAAAATACCTTATGCCTACCAGTTGCCATTGGGCAATCTCTATCTCTGTGTGGTAGAAAGAGATGCAGCTAACTGCCCTTTATGTTTACACATGCTTGAAAGCCTTGTATATCACCTCCCCTCCCCCAGAAATGTAAATCTGCATGCACCTGGCAGCTTTACCCTTCCTCTCTCTGCCCTTTTCATTTATTAAATGTATGCTCAAGAAGAAGGGCGTACATGTTTAGGACCCTATCAGGTGGTCTAACCATGCCTACATGATTGACTGCTCTCACATGTCTGTGACAACATTTGAGCAGCACAGTACTTGTTAGTGTTAAATCAAAGTAGGAAAGTGATTACTTAAAAAAACATGAGAAAAATTCTAACATGTAGGCAACACAACTTTGTACATGTAGCGGGTGCTAACTTCTTTTCCCTGCTTGGCCAGCCGCCGCTGCCATAGGAGAGGACACAAGGAAGCGGCGCCTGTGTAGCAAGCTGATGATGCCTGCTCCTAATTGGCCAAAGCCAGGACCAATCAAAAGGAGGAAGCAGAGGATCTTGGGACATGTAGTGCCGGTTACAAGCGGCCCCATGACAGTCTCCTGTGGGAAAAATACAATCCCCAGCATACATAACAGGGGGAGACACTCAGGAAGGGAGAGAGGGACCACAAGGTGGAGAACGGACACGGAGGAAGGGGGTGGCTTTGGTTGGTGGTTCTGGAATGGGAATCAAAGGGCATCGCGGCCAGAATGGTGGGACAGCCTTTCCCCCTAGACAGCTCCAGGGTTGGATGCAGACTCACTGCCACAGGCACTTTATCGGCTGTGTAAGTACCTACACAGATATTGTTAGGCCTCTCAATCGTCAGGCTGTCATTCAGGCCTCCTTCAAAAGTCTATCTCAGGATATCCTGCCAAGAGGCCCGTGGTGTTACTGGGATCAGTGAGAGGGAGAAAGCCCACCCTAAGCATACCTTTAAAGGAACATATTACAAGCGACCCTCTTGTCTTCCTACATTGTTTGAGCTTCTACAAAAGACACTGCACATTAGTCCATCATGGTCACTGAGTGTTCCCTTTTTCGCATAAGAGTTGGCCAGCTGAAGATACTGGATGTCACCACTTAAAGGACTCTTACATCTCTGCTGCCATAATTCAAGGGACTCAGTGTAAAACACTGGTGCAAGTAAAAGGGGAACTCTTATACATAAGGAAGGGGTGTAAAATTTGACGTTTTGCATTATCGTTCATTGCATTATACATTAGAGTTTGTGCCAGTGGTTTCAGGACTTTAGGGAAGAGGATTGACACACTAAACATCATTCTCTCCCTTTAATACCTGATTCTATTGGTTATCTTAAGGCCTGCAAGTATAGGTATACTGAGATTTAACTGCATTGTATGCTTGTTTCTGTGTCTAGCTGTGTAATCACAAAATTGTTCCAGGTTACTATCTTCTTTGAGAAAATGCTGTCCTTGTTATTGCAGAGTCTTTTAGTAAAGTATTCTTTTACCCATCACAATCTGGTGTCTTACTACCTTGTTACTGCAGGGAAAAATCAAACCAGGTGCGCCAGAGGGGCTGAGACTGTTCCCTGGGGTCGAAAGGCAGAACATAGAACCTAAAGTCAACAAGCCGCTCCTATGGGGGTGGCGCTACATAAATCATTTTTGAAAATACATAATAAGAGTACATTTTTATTCACTATTAGATCTATTCATTTTCTCCAAGCTGAGTTTACTCTATACATATTGTAAAGAGTTTAGCTTAGAGAACCCTGTACTCATGCCTTAGGCCCTGTTCACACTGGTGTGCTTTTGCTGCGCTAAAAGGCACCTTTCCTGTGTGACAATAGTGAATGAAAATAGTTCCCCTTTCAATTCTATCTATCTGTTCACATCACAGCTCTGCGGGGGTGCTGCATTTTTTAAAGGCCTGCATGCCGCATCTTTGGTGCCCTGTTTCAAAAGCATGATGAAAATGTACCTTCTATTATAAAGCAATGGAAACACTGCAGTGCATTTTTGGTGCATTTTTTAGGTAACCAGAAATTAAAACGTATGCAAAACTCATCTAGGATGCATATACGTTGGTTTGAATTTGAACACAACGCACTATAAACACCATATGAGTTTTTGAAAAACACATACAGCTCAGTAGTGGGAACGGGCCCTTAAAACATAATAATTGGAGAGTTATAGCTCAAAAAAATGGAAATACCAAGCCAGAGGTTCTTCATTGTACAAAGAGAAACTCCAGTCATGAACTTTTTTTTATAATATAATCTTAGTAGTAGGAGGAAGTGACATTGCATAGTGTCTCCCATTGTGCTTTGATTATAATGCACTATGTGACTTCCAGTTTCTCAGGGGTTTTGGGTATCCTGCACTAAGCTGTGCTGTGTGGATTCGAACTCTGGTGGTGTTTTGAGTATCTTGCACGGGGTCTGACACTGCACAGAAGAACAACTGTTCCCAGTGCAATCCAGTACCCTGCACAGAAACACCACTAGCAGCACAGCCCATTACCCTCATTACCCTGTATAGGTGCATTGCTGGCACTGGCACAGTCCAGTGTACTATATGGAGCACTACACATACCAGCATAACCCAGCATCCTGCAAAAGAAGTACTACTATTATCAGCACTAGGGATGAGCCGAACACCCCCCGGTTCGGTTCGCACCAGAACCCGCGAACGGACCGAAAGTTCGCACGAACGTTAGAACCCCATTGACGTCTATGGGACTCGAACGTTCGAAATCAAAAGTGCTCATTTTAAAGGCTAATTTGCATGGTATTGTCCTAAAAAGGGTTTGGGGACCCGGGTCCTACCCCAGGGGACATGTATCAATGCAAAAAAAACTTTTAAAAACGGCCGTTTTTTCGGGAGCAGTGATTTTAATGATGCTTAAAGTAAAAAAAAAAAAAGTGAAATATTCCTTTAAATATCGTACCTGGGGGGTGTCTATAGTATGCCTGTAAAGTGACGCGTGTTTCCCATGTTTAGAACAGTCCCTGCACCAAATGTCATTTTTAAAGGAAAAAATCTCATTTAAAACTGCTTGCGGGTTTAATGTCATGTCGGGTCATGGCAATATGGATGAAAATCAGTGAGACAAACGGCATGGGTACCCCCCAGTCCATTACCAGGCCCTTTGGGTCTTGTATGGATATTAAGGGGAACCCCGCACCCAAATTAAAATAAGGAAAGGTGTGGGGCCACCAGGCCCTATATACTCTGAACAGCAGTATACAGGCGGTGCAAACAAGACAGGGACTGTAGGTTTGTTGTTAAGTAGAATCTGTTTGTAATTTTGAACATTTTTAACGTGTTTAGCTCCAGCCAAAAAATCTTTTCTAAGCTTTTTGGAAAACATAGGGAAGGGTTATCACCCCTGTGACATTTGTTTTGCTGTCTTTCCTCCTCTTCAGAAGATTTCACCTCACTTTTTTGTCCCAATGAAAAATGTTTTTTGAAAATTTGGGTTTTTTTGTGGAACAAGGATTGGAAAGCATCAGTGGAAAGGAGAAATTGTTTTCCCATATTAACTCTTACAGGAAAGAATTTCCCTTCCTAGGGGTAGATTTCATCTCACTTCCTGTTGTCTCCTTCCGTTTGCAAGTAGGAGTCGTTTGTAAGTTAGATGTTTGAAAGTAGGGTCCTGCCCTATATACTCAGCAGAAATTTGGGCCTTAGGTGTTGCTGTGGCCACAACACTGTAAGCCCTCACAGGGCCCTGCTGTGAAATATTAGATCAAGAATTGTAATTACATGCCCCTGTTGAACAGGAGCTGAAAAATTAGGCCTTAGGCACTGGTGCTGGTGCCACAACACTGCAACCCCTCACAGACACTCTAGTTGGAACGCAGGAACGAGCCCTGCTGCAAAGTATTGCATCAAAAATTGTAATTACACGCCCCTGTTAGACAGGGGCAGAAAAATTGGGCCTTAGGCACTGGTGCTGGTGCCACAACACTGCAACCCCTCACAGACACTCTAGCTGGAATGCAGGAACGAGCCCTGCTGCAAAGTATTACATCAAAAATTGTAATTACACGCCCCTGTTAAACAGGGGCTGAAAAATTGTGCCTTAGGCACTGGTGGTGGCGCCCAGAACCAAAAATGTTCTTACAAGCTATCAGCGTGATGATTGAGGAGGAAGAGGATAATTACTCAGGGATAGTCACTCAGCATCAGCATAGGCAGTCTTTGAAGGGATCTGAGATTTCAAAAAAAATTATTCGGTTACATCAGCATCAGGTGCTTGGTAGCTGGTGGTGATCCAAGACTCATTCATTTTTATGAAGGTCAGCCGATCGACCGAGTCGGTGGACAGACGCACCCTGTGATCGGTTACCACGCCTCCAGCAGCACTGAATGTGCGTTCCGAAAGAACGCTGGATGCAGGACAGGCCAGTAGCTCAATTGCATACTGTGCAAGCTCTGGCCAGTGATCCATCCTCAAGACCCAGTAACCCAGAGGATTTTCGGTGGGAAAGGTGTCCAAGTCTGATCTTGCCCCTAGGTATTCCTGCACCATGTAAAACAGACGCTGGCGATGGTTGCTGGAACCGATCATACCTTGGGGCTGCGGACCAAAAAATTGTCTGAACGCATCGGTCAGACGGCCACCTTCTCCACCGCTCCTTCTTTGACTGACCGAAGCCTCAGCAACACGTTGTCCAGAAACAGGAGTTTGTAACCTCCCAGTCTCTGGGAACGCGTTGCACAGACCTTTCTGCAAGGCCTCCCGAAGATGTTTCATCCTCTGCTCCCTCTGCGATGGCAAGATAAGGTCCGCAACCTTACCCTTGTAACGTGGATCAAGGAGGGTTGCCAGCCAGTATTGGTCCTTCTCCTTGATACCACGAATACGAGGATCCTTACGCAGGCTTTGCAGGATCAGGGAGGCCATGCAGCGTAGGTTTGCTGAGGCATTCGGTCCGGAGTCCTCTGGGTCACTAAGAACGACATGGTCCGCAGCCACCTCCTCCCAGCCACGTACAAGTCCATGTGTTTCTTGGGACTGATCCCTTAAAGACTGCTGCTGATGCTGAGTGCCAGGCTCCACCTCCATACTGACACAATCTTCCTCCTCCTCCTCTTCCTCCTCGTCCTCTTCCTGTGTGATCGGCGGGCACGCAGGAACACTGTCTGGATAAAGGGGGCCTTGAGAGCTAAGGAAGTCCTCCTCTTCCTGCCTCTGTTCTGCCTCAAGTGCCCTGTCCATTATTCCACGCAGCGTGTGCTCCAACAGGTGGACAAGGGGGACAGTGTCACTGATGCATGCACTGTCACTGCTCACCATCCTCGTGGCCTCCTCGAATGGTGACAGGACAGTGCATGCATCCCTGATCATGGCCCACTGGCGTGGGGAAAAAAAACCAAGCTCCCCTGACCCTGTCCTGGTGCCATAGTCGCACAGGTACTCATTGATGGCCCTCTGCTGCGTGTGCAGCCGCTGCAGCATGGCCAACGTTGAGTTCCACCTGGTGGGCATGTCACAGATTAGGCGGTTCTTGGGCAGGTTAAACTCCTTTTGGAGGTCCGTCAGCCGAGCACTGGCATTATATGACCGGCGGAAATGCACACAGACTTTCCTGGCCTGCCTCAGGACATCCTGTAAGCCCGGGTACCTGCCCAAGAACCGCTGCACCACCAAGTTAAGGACGTGAGCCAAACAGGGCACATGGGTCATTTGTCCCTGTCGGAGGGCAGAGAGGAGGTTGGTGCCATTGTCGCAAACCACCATTCCTGCCTTAAGTTGGCGTGGCGTCAACCACCTCTGAACCTGCCCCTGCAGAGCTGACAAAACCTCTGCCCCAGTGTGGCTCCTGTCCCCCAAGCACACCAGCTCAAGCACCGCATGGCATCTTTTGGCCTGCGTACTTGCGTAGCCCCTTGAGCGCCTACGGAGCACCGCTGGTTCCGAGGAAGAGGCCATGGAGGAAGAAGAAGAGGAGGGGGTGGAGGAGAGAGGTGTGTCACAATCAGCATTTTGGAGGCGTGGTGGCGGAACAACCTCCAACACTACTGCACCTTGTCCTGCATCCTTCCCAGCTGCCAGCAGAGTCACCCAATGCGCCGTGAAACTTAGGTAACGTCCCTGTCCATGCCTGCTGGACCATGAGTCAGCGGTAATATGCACCTTACCGCTGACCGCCCTGTCCAGCGAGGCATGGACATTGCCTTCCACATGCCGGTAGAGAGCCGGAATCGCCTTCCGTGAGAAAAAGTGGCGTTTGGGTACCTGCCACTGAGGAACCGCACATTCCACAAACTCACGGAAGGGGGCAGAGTCTACCAACTGAAAAGGCAGCAGTTGAAGTGCTAGCAATTTTGCCAAGCTAGCATTCAACCGCTGGGCATGTGGATGGCTGGGAGCAAACTTCTTTCGGCGGTGCAGCAGCTGGGGCAGGGAAATTTGCCTGGTACAATCTGACGTCGGTGTACCAAAAGCAGATTGCCCACAAGTACTTGGCTGTGACACACCTAATTCTACACCTTCATTCCTCTCACTGCAGGTCTCAGAGAGGACTGAAGGTCTAGTGGGGTTGGAAATCTCAGCTGATGAGGAGCAAGGAGAGATCCTCTTTGTTCTTTGGTGTGGGTCTTTTAGATACGCTTGCCAACGAACTGCATGGCAGGTCAACATATGTCTGGTCAAGCATGTGGTACCCAAGCGGGAGATGTTTTGGCCACGCGAGATATGCTTGAGACATATGTTGCAAATAGCAGCGGTGCGATCTGATGCACTCGTCTCAAAAAAGGCCCACACCAAAGAACTTTTTGAATAACGCGCAGAGACTGCAGTGCCCTGCACATGTGGAGCTTTGGGGTGTGATGCAGTCAATGTGCTGCCCTTAGGCTGGCCCCTGGAGGGCATCCTGCCTCGTTGGTGATGTGCCGCCGCCTCCTCCTCCTCCTCCTCCTCCTCCTCCTCCTCTCTCCTATCAGGCACCCACGTTGAGTCAGTGACCTCATCATCCCCTCCCTCCTCATCACTGGAGCAAACCTGGCAGTATGCTGCAGCAGGGGGAGCATGACTGCCAGATTGCTGTCCTTCTTGGGCACCCCCTCTGTCCGTGCTCATGTTACTGCCTTCATCGAGCTCAGTATCGTCATCAGAGCCTTCCAAACGCTGGGCATCCTCCTGGAGCATGTACCCAACACTGTGGTCAAACAGTTCGAGGGAATCCTCATGAGGACATGGTGGAGCTAGGGAAGGAGTCACTGATGACATTGAGCTGAGGGAAGAGGCCGCTGCTTTGCCAGACAAAGCACCCTGGGCATGGGTGAGAGAGGATGAGGAGGATGAGGACGGCTTGGTCATCCACTCGACCAAGTCTTCCGCATGTTGCGGCTCAACACGGCCAGCTGCCGAAAAAAAGGCCAAGCGTGTCCCATGGCCACGTGCTGATGAGGATGCACCGTCTCCACGACCAGCACTAGACACAGAGCCTGCTTGCCCTCTCTTATTGGCTTGTGACTGTCTGCCTCTCCTTCTTGGCCTTCCAGACATACTAATGGCCTGTAGCTGCACTAAGCTGGGATAGAACACCTGTAATTTTCTTCAAGTAGCTTTATATACTGTAACCAGACAAGCCTGCCTGTCAGTAGGAAGATAACAGGAACGGATCTAGCTGAACACTGTGAGCAGGACGCACTGTACTAAATGTAAATAGTCTAGCTGCCTGACCGTGGTACTAATAAGATCAAATAGAACACCTGTAATTTTCTTCAGGTAGCTTTATATACTGTAACCAGACAAGCCTGCCTGTCAGTAGGAAGATAACAGGAACGGATCTAGCTGAACACTGTGAGCAGGACGCACTGTACTAAATGTAAATAGTCTAGCTGCCTGACCGTGGTACTAATAGGATCAAATAGAACACCTGTAATTTTCTTCAAGTAGCTTTATATACTGTAACCAGACAAGCCTGCCTGTCAGTAGGAAGATAACAGGAACGGATCTAGCTGAACACTGTGAGCAGGACGCACTGTACTAAATGTAAATAGTCTAGCTGCCTGACCGTGGTACTAATAGGATCAAATAGAACACCTGTAATTTTCTTCAGGTAGCTTTATATACTGTAACCAGACAAGCCTGCCTGTCAGTAGGAATTTAACAGGAACGGATCTAGCTGAACACTGTGAGCAGGACGCACTGCACTAAATGTAAATAGTCTAGAAGATAACAGGAACGGATCTAGCTGAACACTGTGAGCAGGACGCACTGCACTAAATGTAAATAGTCTAGAAGATAACAGGAACGGATCTAGCTGAACACTGTGAGCAGGACGCACTGCATTAAATGTAAATAGTCTAGATAGAAGATAACAGGAACGGATCTAGCTAAACTGAATACAGTGTATATATATATATGCAACACCTGGGATGCATATATATACACAATACACTGTAAGTGCAGCTAACTGACTGACTGTTCTGCCTAATCTATCTAACTCAAATCAAATGACACTGTCTCTCTCTCTCTCTCTATCTCTCAGCACACCGGAACACACACTACACAGGGCCGCCGTGCAGGCGGCCTTATATAGTGTGGGGTGTGTACTAAATCCCCTGAGCCATAATTGGCCAAAGCCACCCTGGCTTTGGCCAATTACAGCTCTCTCTACTGACGGCGCTGTGATTGGCCAAGCATGCGGGTCATAGTGCATGCTTGGCCAATCATCAGCCAGCAATGCACTGCGATGCCGCAGTGAATTATGGGCCGTGACGCGCCACACGAATTTAGCGCGAACGGCCCATAACGTTCGCAATTCGGCGAACGATCGAACAGCCGATGTTCGAGTCGAACATGGGTTCGACTCGAACACGAAGCTCATCCCTAATCAGCACATCCCAGCATTTTGCATAAGAGCAAAAAAAAAAAAAAAAAACTAGTGCCAACACAGTTTAGTGCTTTGCACCGGAGCACTACTTTATTTTTTATTTGAGGGAGAGCATCTGGAGGCAATCAGTGACGGCAAAGAAGCCAAGGAAAAAAGTGTGTACAACAGTAAGACTACTATGGGTTGGTACCGGTAAACTGAACAGCAAGAAAATGGAAGCACAAAAGAAAAGAGGAAGGAGGTGACAACTAAGCTTGAATGCCCAAGGGCATGTAAAGGAGGCAGAATATATAATTCAGATAGTGTTACAACTCCATTCCATCTATGAAACTGATAGGCCAGAATCATTCCAATCTATTCCTAAAAAGGGTCCGTAATACTCTGAACAATTAGGTGCAAGGTGAGGAAGTGCCTGTTTTAGTTGCACTTGCAAGAATATGGCTTTTTATTTCACCAATAAATATTCAGATGGATGCAACTGGAAAGGAAATTTTTCTAGACATTATTTTAAAATAATTGGGAAAAAAAATCAGTTCTGGAAGGGAAAACAAGTGACCTGAAGGCTGTGGCTTATCTTTTAAAACAAGATATGCATCATTTTTAAGCAAAAGGCAAATGCTAATACTGTTAAAGTGGATGATATTGGAACAACATTAGAATTGGTGTAGCTCAAGAACAGATTAAAGGGAATAATATAAAGGAGCACACTGTGAGGTGGCTTTCAGTGACCCCCTGTGGTGGGATGACTATTGCACAATATAACTGAACCAGAACTTGCAGCAGACTTGCAGAATGTTTGCCAAGAAAGTTGACCTGGACTCTGGAGTCATGCAATGCAGACTTGCTGCAATTGTGCAACAAACTTGTGAAGCCTGACAAGTCTAGCAATAGCTTAGCAAGTCATTTTCAAACTTGCAGCAAAATTGCTGACCATCTAGGGGAGGAACTGGAGGGCCCTGCTCGTTAGAGCTTACCATCTAAAAGGGAGGGTCAAATGATACAAGTACAGTTGTTAGACAAAGGAAGGATAGGCTTCCCTGACAAGAAGCATTTTAAGGGATCACATTAATTTGGACAGAGTAGGAGATAGTCAAACAGATTGGGTAGCACGTTCCAAAGGATGCAGAGGCTCAGGAGAACTCCTAGAGGCGAGCATGGGAGGAGGTGACATGACAGGAGGCTGGATAGCGGGAGGTTTTGGGAGGAACAAAGAGAACAACGTGGTTAGTAGTTTAATACTAGTTAGTTAGTTTTCATGTTAAATCCATAATTAGAGTGTAGCATAAAACATGGTCAGAGGTCAGAGCCCAGAGCCCCCATTTTTCAAACCTCCTCCCCCACTTACAAAATCCAGGGGTTCTTCTTTCTTCTGCCTACTGTTAAAATATGAGTTTGGTATGGCTGTGTGTGGCTCCACCCACCCAGCTGCTTCATTCATTCACAGGCATCTAATAATGGAAATCTACCATGGCAGAGGGACTGTATTTCTCAATGCAGCACAAGTGTGGTGATCGCACTTGTAGTCCATTAACCCTTTCACTGCCAGGTCCGTACACCGTACAGATCTAAAAAGTGCCTGCACTTTGCCAAGTCCGCACGTCGTAAGGACCTCATATCTCTCTCTCCTATAAGTTTATGGTCACTTGAATGACCATAAGCTTATATCAAAATTGTTCAGCAGACTCTGCTGAACAATTCTATAACTCTGATCAGCAGATTACAACCCGCTGGTCAGAGTTATTAACCCCTAATGTAACCTCCCCCCCACCCATGCCGCCGCCTCCCTGTCCCCTGCCTCTCCACCTCCCGCCACTAACTTTCACTTAGAACTGCTCCCCCCACTCTCCCCTCTTATCCCCTTTACCCCCAATCTCCCCTCCAGCATTGATCTACCGCTTCCGCTGGCTTCAGGTGCTATACGGGGCTTGGGGGGGATCCAGATGTCCCCCCCAATACCTCTGATCACCCCCCATACTGCCCCCGCACCCCCGATCCATGGCCACCTCAGGCGGCATCTCCCCTTCCCTCCCTCCGCCTGCACAGATCTCCTATGTGGGGGTGAAGTTGTGGCTTGGTATACGTGTGTATACCAAACCCCCCTCTGTACAATGGATATAGGCAGCTATCGCTACTATATACAATGACAGCTGATCATTGTAACCATGAGTGTTACAATGTATCAGACTGTCATTTTATGAATGAATGGAATCTCTATACAGATTCCAGACATTCATGTAAAGTGCTACAGAGAAAAGGACTATCTTCAGTCCCTTTCTCTGTTCAAAAAAAGAGATATGGGGGTCTGTTTAGACCTCTGATATCTCACCAAAGACCCCCCCCCCAAAAAAAAAACCAGTAAAAAATGTAAACAGTAAATAAAAAAACAAAGCAAACAAAGTAAGACTTCCCAGGTCCACACTCTCTCACCCCTCCACGGTGACGGTCCCCCCTCCCCTCCACGGTTTCCTCAGCTTCTCCTCCCGGCCAACCCTATCCATCCTGATTGGCCAGGCAGAGAAGCCGGAAGACAATAGCGAATATTAATTCGCTATTGTCACAAGTGGGTGGGTTTGGGTGCAATGCTCTGCGCCCTGAGCCCAACCTTTTTCAAGCCAATTAGAGCCTCAGGCTCTAATCATGCGGCTTAAAAAAAATCATACAAACACCCCTGCGCCCCTAATGGACCAGCCACTACTAATAAGATCCCTTTCACATGGAGCGGACTCTGTCAAGCAGATCCGCCTGCTCAGTGGGGGATCTGTCTGCTGATCCCCACTGAGCAGGCGGATGACAGGTCCGTGTCTGCTTCACTGATGCAGAGCAGACACGGACACAGCCCGCTATTCTCTATGGGGCGGTCGGATGGAAATAGACCGCTTGTCCATTTTCATCTGATACCATCCGACACGATCTGTTTTTAGCAGACTGAACTGGATCAGATGCAGGCGGGTGTAAACGGACACATGTCCATTTACATCAGCCTCTCCATAGAGAACAATGGGTGGTCCAATTGGGCCGCTTGTGTGAAAGGGGCCTATGGCCTTGTTCACACAGGGCATACACAGCGTACCTTTACAGAGATGCACAGGTGTTCCATGCATCTCTGTGCAGGCAGTCCCATTGATGTCATTTGGGATGTAGCAACTGCACAAACAGAACTGTTGCTCCCAATTTTACATCCATGTAGGTCTGCATTCATGTCCCTGAGCTCACATTGTCTGCATTCAGGGTCATGTACCCACACCCACATGGCTGTCAGATTGGGAACAGCAGCTAAGAATGTGCAGCCGTTGCATCCCAATTGACATGAATGGGACATGTCTGTATGGGGATGCATGGAACACCTGTGCATTCCTATGCAGGTAAACATGGCCACCCATGGGCATACACTTCAGTATGCCACATGTGAAAGATGCTTTAGTAGCAATTTAGCAGGAATTTTGTTATGTTGTGTTTATGTACACTATTAATGATTTTTATTTTTAGCGAAAATACTGATTTGATAAACATTTGCACAAAAAAAATCAGTAGCACCATCTTTTTATTCTACTGGCCATGTGTTTTCAGAAAATATATGGTTTGGGGGGTCTTTTACAATTTCTGAAAGTGGTAAGTGAAAAATGAATACCTCCAGATTTTTAGAGAATTTTTTGTGTATGTTCGATTTTCATCATTTTGCAAAAAGACGCAATGTAAAAATATATATTTTTTGTTATTTATTAACTCCATACAGGTTAAGCTTTTATAGTGGATTTTTTGTAAAAATATTGTTTTGATAAACACTTGCGCAAATATTGTGGGACCTTAGAAATCAGTAGCACCTTCTTTTTATTGTACTGGTCATGTGCTTTCAGAAAATATATAGTTTGGGGGGTATTTTACAAACTTTGAAATCTATAAGTGAAAAATAAAAGAGCAAAGGAAAAATTTCAAAAATGGTCTGGCCACCTGAGGGTAAAAAGGGAGCACAAGCCCTGGCAGCAAAAGGATTAATACTTCTTTCAGCTCCATAGCTGAAGGTCCACCTGAGCTGGAGGAATAGTCTTTGGAAGCTAGAGCATTGCACCTGTGTTCCACTGATCGCAATTGCAATGCTTTGCAGGCTCAAATGCAAAAGAATAATAAATGCATGTATTATTATTATTATTATAGATGTATTACACCTGTTTTGTATGCCTTTATTGGTAACACTTTCAAAATATTGTATTTTACACACCAGGATATTATATAACTTATAATGTAAACAAAAGATCCCAGAAATCATTTACCTTTTTTGCGCATAAACAATCTATAACCACCTTCACTTTCAGCTAAGACTGTAAGATTTGAGATGGCTAAGCTAATTTACTATCTCTGTTATAAAACTTTAATAAAGTGAGACAGCAGCCTACCTGCTGAGGCTGCTGACACCTGCCAGACAGTTTAAGCAGTCCATCTTTTATCATATGTGTCAAGCTGAATAATTTATCATGACAAAAGTAAAGAGCAATAATGTGTGGTATCATACTCTAAAAGTGTTTAGTACTTGTGTCAATCTAACGATCATGAGCTGCAATAAATGTTCTTGGTCTCTGGATCTCTCAATATGGGAAAACAGGCTTCTTGTAACCTGTACCTTTGTAGAAATGTGTATCAGTGTCATCAGACATTTATTATTCATTTTTTAAAGTTCCAATAAAGAAGAATATATTTGTAAAATAGACAAATCAGTTCCTGTGATTATTTTTCTAGGAAACATTTGGTATTACTCATTCAATGCAACTTTCTTTAAGAATCACAGTTTTAATAATATATCAGCATTGGACCCAATGAGAGCTGTATTGAAATCTGGAGCTTACAGAGCAACAGAGGAAGGTAAAGGAGAAAAAGGGTATAAGAAAAGAAAAACAAGAACAGAGGAAAAAATAGGACCGCCCTATCCCTCCGAGCCTGAACTACCACCACCTATATTATATATGATCTGAGAGCAAGAAGAACTAGTGGAACATGTGTTCCTGATCTTCTCTGTGACTGATAAGGGATTTTCTCAGGCTGGGTTCAGAGCTATAATTCACAGGCTACTGTGGACGGGGCAGCACGTAAGTAAGAACGATCTGTGCTTGATTAGCTACAGTGGAGGGCAGGGGGATACTGGGGGTCTGATAGACCTCTGATGTCTCCATAAAGAGTACTTGTCACTTTCCCATGCAATCATATAAAAAGTTAAAACATTGGAAAAATTGATAAAAAAAATGAAGACACATAATAATTAAGAAAAAACTAAAAGCACCCCTGTCTCCTCATATACCCAAAGCAAACTCAAGTATAGGGAACACACGTGAATGTACACATAAGTTGCGCCATAAGGTATCTCTGCAAATGTCAGTGTGAGAGCAAAAATTATAGGGCCATAATTCATGGTTAACTCCAAAATGACAACCTGTAAAGGCTTTTAAAGTGTCGCCTATGGGCAATTTTGAGTACATAGTTTTTTGCGATTTCATGTGCACACACAATTTTAGGGCTTTGGTATCTATTTTGTTGACACAACCCCGCCTTTAATATTATACCAAAAGCGTATTATAATATTGTGTTTGTTTGCACAATTCATCTTATGCCCCATACACACGGTCGGATTTTCTGACGGAAAATGTTCGATGGGAGCTTGTTGTCGGAAATTCCGACCGTGTGTAGGCTCCATTGGACATTTTCCATCGGAATTTCTGTCACACAAAATTTGAGAGCTGGTTTTCAAATTTTCCGACAACAAAATCCGTTGTTGTAAATTACAATCGTGTGTACACAATTCCGAAGCACAAAGTTCCATGCATGCTCGGAATAAAGCAGAAGAGCTGCACTGGCTATTGGACTTCATTTTTCTCGGCTCGTCGTATGTGTTGTACGTCACTGTGTTCTTGACGTTCGGAATTTCCGACAACATTTGTGCGACCGTGTGTATGCAAGACAAGTTTGCGCCAACATCCGTCGGAAAAAAAATCACGGATTTTGTTGTCGGAATGTCCGATCGTGTGTACAGGGCATTTAGTGTGTTTTTTTCCTGAAAATATGCATTTGATAAACAGTTGACCAAATATTATGCAACACAGAAAATTTCAACTTTCAACCATTTAATTCTACAGGATTTCTCATTTTTATTTAAAAAAAAATCACATTATATATGAAAAAATAAAAAATTTGCATATAGAACAGTGGTTAAGGAAAAGGACTTTAAAAAAATTTGCAGCCAACAACAATGCACTATAAAGAAATTTGCAACCAGCTACGATTAGGAAAAGGCAGCCCATTATGACTGCTGTGCATGTGAACAGAGGAAGGAACTGAAAAAAAATAAACTATTGCAAAACTAAGCAATCCTCTGCCGGTGATGTAATTCTTACATCAGCGTGCTGACTCATATCTAGTTGGATTGCCATGTACACAAGTCTATTGGGGACAAAATAGCCCAGATTCACTCCCATGGCACCTCAAACACATTCACTCCTCAACTTGTTCTTTTCTCTGTAATTCCAGGTTCTCTATCAGTGGCTAAAATGTCTCCGCTCTGATTCTTCCTTACTGCAGCCAGGTCTCTGGCTCCCTGACACTGGCTCTCCACCACAATCCTGACTGTCCCAGAGTGGATTGCCGAAACAAAAACAGATGGATTCTTTTGATTATGTTTATAGTAACTATTGAGTTTCAGACCTTGGCATGAGTCTGCTCACAGGGATGAGTCAAACACACCTGGGTTGGATTCGCAGAGATTCAGCTGAACATATAGTAAATTGTGATGCCAAATCCAAGCCCCATTGATGTCAATCGAAGGTTATTCTGTCAAATCAATTTTCTCAATTTTTAAGGCTAAAAAGCATGGTTGGTAGGATACTGCCCTAAAGGGACATGTACCAAGGCAAAACAAGCTTTTTTTTAAAAAAATGGTTTTGATGGGAGCAGTAAGTTAAAAAAATTGTGAAAGTGCAACATTAAAAATGCACTATTCCCTTAAAAAAAATGACTGGGGGTCCCCTAAATATGCATGTGAAGTCATGTATCTTTACCATGTAAACAAAGTAATATAGCAAAAATTATATTTACAAAAGAAAAAGGGCTATTTTATTATGTTGTTTTTTTCACATTTTCCTGCATGCTTCCTTTATTTGGTAAATAATACAATGAGGACCCCAAAAATACACACCAGACCCTCATCAAGGAGATTGAGTGCCTGGTATCTACTGTATCTTGTACATCAGTGCCCATCAGTGCAGCCTATGGTGACCATCAGTGCAGCCTCATCTGTGGATCTGTTTCTTTAGCAAAAAATAAAAAACCCAGTGGTGATTAAATACCACCAAAAGAAAGCTATATTTGTGTGAAAAATTTTTTTATAATGTGTGATAAAAATGTTATATTAGTACAGTGGTGCATGACCGCGCAATTGTCATTCAAAGTGCGAAAGCGCTGAAAGCTGGGCAAGAAGGGGTATAAAGGGCCAGTAAGCAAGTGGTTCATGAAGGTTCTACCAATGCCTGTTCAGTTACCTGTTAATGATCTTCAGCTGTATGCTATTAAGAGTTTGTTTTATATGGTACTAGCAGGCAGGGATAGAGTGGTATGCGTCAATATCACTCCCATCTATGGGTCGCTTTAACTGCTAATTGTGCGGTCATGCAATGCTGTACCCAAACGAAATTTACGTCCTTTTCTTCCCACAAATAGAGCTTTCTTTTGATGGTATTTGATCACCTCCTGCGGTTTTTATTTTTTGCGCTATAAATGGAAAAAGACCAAAAATTTTGGAAAAAAATTATATTTTCTACTTTTTGTTATAAAAAAAATCCAATAAACTCAATTTTAGTCATACATTTAGGCCAAAATATATTTGGCCACATGTCTTTGGTAAAAAAAAGTCAATAAGCGTATATTTATTGGTTTGCGCAAAAGTTATATCGTCTACAAGCTAGGGTACATTTTCTGGAATTTACACAGCTTTTAGTTTATGAATGCCTATGTCATTTCTTGAGGTGCTAAAATGGCAGGGCAGTACAAACCCCCCCCCCAAATGACCCCATTTTAGAAAGTAGACACCCCAAGGAAATTGCTGAGAGGCATGTTGAGCCCATTGAATATAAATTTTTTTGTCCCAAGTGATTGAATAATGACAAAAAAAAAAAAAAATTACAAAAAGTTGTCACTAAATGATATATTGCTCACACTGGCCATGGGCATATGTGGAATTGCACCCCAAAATACATTCAGCTGCTTCTCCTGAGTACGGGGATACCACATGTGTGGGACTTTTTGGGAGCCTAGCCGCGTACGGGGCCCCGAAAACCAATCACCGCCTTCAGGATTTCTAACTGTGTAAAGCGGCAAGGCTCCCAAAAAGTCTCACACATGTGGTATCCCCGTACTCAGGAGAAGCAACAGAATGTATTTTGGGGGGTACTTTCACATATTCCCATGGCATGTGTCTCTTTCCCGCAACTTGTATCACAATATAAAATATTCCATGGACTCTCAGCAAATAGCTTGGGGTGTCTACTTTCCAAAATGGGGTCATTTGGGGGAGTTTGAAATGTCCTGGCATTTTATGCACAACATTTAGAAGCTTATGTCACACATCACCCACTCTTCTAACCACTTGAAGACAAAGCCCTTTCTGACACTTTTTGTTTACATGAAAAAATATTTTTTTTTGGCAAGAAAATTACTTTGAACCCCCAAACATTATATATTTTTTTAAAGCAAATGCCCTACAGGTTAAAATGGTGGGTGTTTCATTTTTTTTTTCCACACAGTATTTGCGCAGCGATTTTTCAAACGCATTTTTTGGGGAAAAAACACACTTTTTTAAAATTTAATGCACTAAAACACACTATATTGCCCAAATGTTTGATGAGATAAAAAAGATGATCTTAGGCCGAGTACACGGATACCAAACATGACATGCTTTAAAATTGCGCACAAACGTGCAGTGGCAACAAAATAAATACATTTTTAAAAGCCTTTAAAAGCCTTTACAGGTTACCACTTTAGATTTACAGAGGAGGTCTACTGCTAAAATTACTGTCCTCGATCTGACCTTCGTGGTGATACCTCACATGCATGGTGCAATTGCTCTGCCCTCAAAACATCTGACCACACCAAGATCGGTGTGATAAAATGCTTTCCCAATATCCCAATGGCGCTGTTTACATCCGGCGAAATCTAAGTCATGAAATGCTCGTAGCTTCCGGTTTCTTAGGCTATAGAGGTGTTTGGAGCCACTCTGGTCTCTAATCAGCTCTATGGTCAGCTGGCCATGAGACAGGAGAGCCAGAGAAAAACACGGAAGACGGTGGGGGGGGGGCATTCCCTCCCACTGCTTGTAAAAGCAGTCTAGAGGCTAATTAGCCGCTAGGATTGCTTTTACATGAAAGCTGACCGCTGGCTGAAAAGAATGATACCAAGATGATACCTAAACCTGCAGGCATCATTCTGGTATAACCACTCAAAGTCTTGAATGGCGTACCTGAAGACAAAAAAATGGTTAACAATAAAACACAGTAAACGGTAAACTATAAAAAATTGCATACCTGAAAAGTAAACGTGATAAAACATAATAACAATAAAACATTGCAGAATAGAGTACCGTAAAAAAAGAGCAGAACGATAGAGAGAGAATAGAGAAAGAGAGAACAATAAAACAACAACTTTTTTTTTTTATTTCATATATTTTTTTTTTTTTTTGTTTTTACAATTTTTTTGTAACTAACTTTTATAATTGTAACCAGTTCCAGGTTCGGGTCTCTCAAAATGCGATGGCATCTTAGGAGACCCTGTAAAAGTGTGCCTAGTCTGTGCAATGCTGTACCCTACGCTAATACTCAACTAGTGAATGGTAGCATTCAAAACATTCACAAATGCAAAGACCAGGATTGTCAGGACAGGAGGGACAATAATAGCGGGTGTCACGCCTATATCCGCGCTTGCTGCAGACACAACATCTTTTTTGGGGGGGTTCGTTGGGTAGGGGTACTCGGGAGGACATAAAGAAAATGCCTCTCATGCAGCCGACTGCATTTGGTTGGGGATGTGAATGGGGGAAGTACGGGCGCTGTAGAAGTGGTGGGTTCCCAATTAGGATTGACGAATGCAGCAGGAAGGGCACTATGGGCACATCGGGCCTGTTTGTCTTCTTCTTGGTGGCAGCGGGACGCTACTTGTGCTCGCCACCTCACCAGCTTGAACTGCACTTATGGGACTCGCCACGTCAAGTGTTACTGCAGTGCTGGTTTACGACCGGGGTGTACTAGGCCGCTGGTGCTTACCAGTTCACCAAAACGCTACAAAAAAACTGTTAGCGATCGCAGGGATCAGGCCTGACTCTGCGAATGCTGCAGTTATGTGTTTAGTGTTTTGTAAGTGACAATGATCGATCGATACTGCACTTGGGTGGGCTGGGCTGGGCCGGGCGGAGGGGCAAAACGCAGGTGCTAGCAGGTATCTGGGCTGATCCCGCTAACACTGCGTTTTTGGGAACCCTAAACTGCTGGGGACACTAGTATAGATCTGATCGGATCAGATATTGATCCGTTCAGATACTATACCACTAAGGGAGGTGTACGGTGCGTGCGTGGGTGTTATCGCTACTGGCACTAACTTGATGCTGCCTGGGGCTGGTGCTTGCCAGTTCACCAAAATGCTACCAAAAAAACTGTTAGCGATCGCAGGGATCAGGCCTGACTCTGCGAACGCTGCAGTTATGTGTTTAGTGTTTTGTAAGTGACAGTGATCGATCGATACTGCACTTGGGTGGGCTGGGCAGGGCTGGGCCGAGGGGCAAAACGCAGGTGCTAGCAGGTATCTGGGCTGATCCCGCTAACACTGCGTTTTTGGGAACCCTAAGCTGCTGGGGACGCTAGTATAGATCTGATCGGATCAGATATTGATCCGTTCAGATACTATACCACTAAGGGAGGTGTACGGTGCGTGCGTGGGTGTTAGCGGTACTGGCACTAACCTGGGGCTGGTGCTTGCCAGTTCACCAAAACTCTATCAAAAAAACTGTTAGCGATCGCAGGGATCAGGCCTGACTCTGCGAACGCTGCAGTCATGTGTTTAGTGTTTTGTAAATGACAGTGATCGATCGATACTGCACTTGGGTGGGCTGGGCTGGGCCGGGCGGAGGGGCAAAACGCAGGTGCTAGCAGGTATCTGGGCTGATCCCGCTAACACTGCGTTTTTGAGAACCCTAAACTGCTGGGGACGCTAGTATAGATCTGATTGGATCAGATATTGATCCGTTCAGATACTATACCACTAAGGGAGGCGTATGATGCATGCGTGGGTGTTAGCGGTACTGGCGCTAATCTGAAGCTGCCTGGGGCAACGCATATCACCGCCGGGCGATCAGGGGGCTAAACCTTTATTAGGTAATAAACGGCGGGTGCCCTGACACTATAAAAAATAAACCATCTAACCAGCGTCACCCGTAACTGTTATACGGTGATCAGTGGTGAAAGGGTTAACTAGGGGGCAATCAAGGGGTTAAAACATTTATTAGGTAGTATATGGGGGTCCCTGACGCTATAAAACGCTGAAGGGGAACCTAAATATTTACCTCCCTAACTAGCGCCACCAGTGACACTAATAAAGCAATCAGAAAAATGATCGCTTAGCGACACTGGCAAAGGGGGGTGATCAAGGGGTTAAAACTTTATTAGGGGGGGTTAGGGGGTACCCTAGACCTAAAGGGGGCTAACACTAACTGCCCTACCACACTGTCACAAACTGACACCAATGCAGTATTTAGCAAAAAAAAAAAAAACTGCTTGGTGTCAGTGTGACGGGGGGGGGGGGGGGGGCAGGGGTGATTGGGGCGTGATCATCGGGGGATCGGGGGTAAAGGGGGGTGTTATGTGTGCCTGGCATGTTCTACTGTGATGTGTAGTGTTGTGCACTCACATTGCAGTCTTCTCTCCTTAGCGCCGGAACGGAAAATACCGAGCCGAGGAGCGATGACATCATTTTCTCTGCCTTT